>NC_028458.1:56809727-56963271 GCF_000263155.2 Setaria italica | reverse complement strand
CAGATACCAAACCAATCTAGCATCACGGATTACTGCTTTGTGCTTGACTGGCAGATAGATTTATATGCCATTGTTTGTGTAAAAGATAACATTAAATCTCTGCCTCATATTCAATAAGGCATATGCAATGGGTAAATATGAGTTACCACAACTGCGAGCTTGACTGTCAAAAGTTTCAAGGAATAAAAGTAAATCAACCAATAGCACGCAGGGCATAACAACAATAGAAACAATACAGTACTCATATCGTGCAACGTAATTTGGCATAGTATAGCAGAAGGGGACGAGTGAGCCACAAGAGAAGAACGGTAGTACCTCCTCTTCAGAATCTGAAGAGTCTTCCTCCGAGCTACAGCTTTCATAGCCAGTCAGCGTAGTGATGCTTACACTCGGCAAAATTTTTTTGAAAAAAATTTAAAAAATATTCAACAGTTTCAAAAAAATACCAAATTTTCACACGAACCCATATAGGTTCTCTACTGACTATACAAAAAGTGTTGTAGTCAAACCGAACTCGACCGTCACTTTGACTCTAAATTTTTTAGAATCCTTCTCAAAGTTCCTATTCTTCTTATGAGATGCTCCGGTTTGTAATCATCGTACATGATAAAATGTGCAAAATCTTCTCAATTATTTTCCACAGCCTCCACGTATTATATCATCACATCATGGCAAATCTCATAATTTTTAGACTTTGATTGTTTTTTTTACAATTTAAAAATACTACTACCACACGTTCATGGTCGTGTTTCCTGAACAAGATGTTCGAAATTTCTTTTCATTTCATGGGTCAGGTCTCAAATTGGTCCAAATAACATGAATATCATTTTTCTACTCATTTTATTCCGTAATTTGAATCACTTGCAGTTCAAATTTGACTTATACCAAAAATTCCCTTGAAATGCAATTAATTAAATAAATATAGCAAATAAATTTAAAAATATACCAAATTTTAACATGGAGTACCACATGTTGTATGTAGGGAGTAGAAAAAATTTCATGGTGAAAAGAGAAAAAAAATTATTTTTTTGCCGAGTGTCAAAAAAACACTAGGCAAACCCCCCTATTTGCCGAGTGTTTTTTTTGACACTCGGCAAACAAGGAGCTTTGCCGAGTGTTTTTCATTTGACACTCGGCAAAGCTCCTATTTGCCGAGTGTTTTTTTTTGCCGAGTGTTTTTGGAGTGGCACTCGGCAAAGAGCTTGTTTGCCGAGTGTCCGAAAAAAAACACTCGGCAAAAAGAAAACACTCGACGAATTTATGGTTTCCCGTAGTGATCGATTGATCTGGTGCCCTCGAACACTAAAGGGCGGACGGTCCAGCCCTAAGGGGTGGATGGTTCGCTAATTCATTTTGAGATTGACAGAGTCTTACGTGAGTCTGGTAGGCTTTTAGCGTTGAATTGCGGACGGTCTGGCCCGTGTGGGTGTACGGTCCACAACTAACTTATGCGAGCCCCAGGCTGTGGTACCGTTTGATACGGTGGCCCCTGTGTGAAGCGGACCGAATGATCCGGTGGGTTTGAGTTTGCTAATGTATAGTATCTTCTGAGGATGGATCCAGGTCCTCCGTGCTGGATCTAACTGCTTTTCAAACATCATCCGCAGACACTTTCCTTGTTCTTCAAACCGCGACTGCAATAATAATATATATGCATGTTAGAATACAAGTGAATTTCATTAGCATTAAACGTTAACGTTGAGCCCATGCTGCATCATGTCAGGACCAAAACGGTTATGGGGCTTGTAAAATCCCATATTCCAGCCAGATACATCTGCAACTCCCACAAATAAGTATGCAACACAGCACATGCCTGCCGCATTGTGTATTCCAAGTGTAAAAGATGTGGCACGTCACTCTTTCAAAGGATTGGGAAACCAATCATCAACTGTATTTAGAAATAGTAGCTCGAGCTTGTTCATGAAGGCACTTCTGGACTTCCATTTGGAGGGGTGTGCTTCGGTAAGATCCATGCTGCTATGTAAGAAAGCCAGGATCAATGCAAGAGTACTATAGGGGTGTTTGGTTTCCGAACTAAAATTTTAGTCCGGGTCACATCAGACGTTCGAATGCTAATTAGGAGGACTAAACATGAGCTAATTATAAAACTAATTGCACAGATGGAGGCTAATTAGCGAGAAGAATCTATTAAGCTTAATTAATCCATGATTAGCACATGTTTACTGTAGCACCATATTATCAAATCATGAACTAATTAGGCTTAATAGATTTATCTCACAAATTAGCCTCCATCTGTGCAATTAGTTTTGTAATTAGTGTATGTCTAATACTTCTAATTAGTGTCAAACATCTGATGTGACCTGGACTAAAATTTTAATCCGGGAACCAAACACCCCCTAAGCATGAAGTGGCCCATAAAGAAAGATGGTAAACTCTCACATAGTAACACCTTAAAAGTGGAATTTATCCCTCAAAAGAAGTGAACGCACAATTCCAGATAATTCCAGTACCAAAAGAGTTAGGAGTTCGCAGATGCCTCTACATTTATAGCGCGATCTAGACTCCGAGTATAAATAACCCTTTTTCTTATCGAATGCTACGTACCAGACCATGATTGTAAAAGTATTTCTATTGGGTACGCATAAGCAAGGTTTCCAGAATAGATTTGAAACAACTTGTAGACAATTCAAAGCCCTCACACATTCAGAAATTGGCCAGTAGGAATCTAAACAATGGTAAGGATACTTTTAATACTCTGTTATCTGTTTGAGGAATATACATAGAACAATTCTATCCTCCAAATTTAAGTGCTTCCTAACTCTGAGAACCCAATAAACAGCACAACAATTATCAACAATCCAACCCCTAGACTGAAATTACTTACAGTCAAGTAGAACGTCTAGTACACTGTCGCTAACCAGAGTATATGCTAACAGGTAGAAAGTCCAGTAATCCGTAGCTAAAAAACAACTCTCTGACTGAAAGACACACTTAACTGTCTAATTGAAATGAAAATAGGAGAGAAAGATGCCAACAAGCAGCACAATTTTTGCTAAGATCTCGATGTGTCACACTAACACTTTTTGATCAATGCGGATACGTTAGTTTGCTGGAATTTAGGCATATTCATGTTGCATACTAACGGTTACAATGGCTGAATTGAAAACACGAGGAACAAAGGCATACATTACGGTACAAACAACTAATCATATATAAGCCGTAACTCCACATCAAGCATCACATACCAAACACATGATGCAGACATAAGCTACCATAGATATTAACTAAAATGAACTAATTCTCATGGGTTCTGGATCGGATAAACAGGTGGGATATCACTGTCCACAGAGCTGTACTCGTCCGAGTCCAAGTCTTGATTTATGTCATCTATGTTCAGAGTCACCGGCGGAGCTCCTGAGAAAATTTCAAACAGAAGTTCATATTTACTGTGTCTACAGTTCATCATAATGAATAAACTGTATGTGAGCATTACTGTCCAGTTACCCTCTTCAGCTGATTTCAATGCACCTTTCTTCGCCTTCTTCATTTTGTTTCCCTTAGCTTGATCTGTATATTTAATTCATATACATTAGAAATTAATTTTGATTCAATTCATGATAATATCAACAATTTAGGGGGTGTTTGGCTCCCCTAGGCTAAAGTTTAGCCCTACCACATCGGATGTTTAGACACTAATTAGAAGTATTAGACATAGACTAATTATGAAACTAATTGCACAGATGGAGACTAATTTGCTAGACGAATCTACTAAGCCTAATTAGTTCATGATTTGACAATATACATGTGCTAATTATGGATTAATTAGGCTTAATAGATTCGTCTCGTGAATTAGCACTCATTTATGTAATTAGTTTTATAATAGCATTCATTTAATACTCCTAATTGGTATCCAAACATCCGATGTGACGGGGCTAAACTTTAGCCCCTGTCTCCCAAACACCCCCTTAGTTTTATCTTTGTTTTTGTTTACAGCGAGAAGCAAGAACTGGGTACCCTCCCACGCCCTGGAAAAGCAGTGTGTTTAAACCATTATGCTTTAAATATTCTTTCTCTTCTCAAGTAGAGTGGCATGTTAAACAAAAAAAATCAATATAATTCATTCATGTAGTCAAAATATTTATTGCATATGTGCTCCGATTGCAATCCTGGTGAATGTGAAGACAACTGAAACTCACAGTTCCTTCACTTTTTGTACAGCTTCTGTACAGTATCTTGTAACTATTACTCGTCTGCCACTAGCTAGCTAGACTATTTTCTCAAGACTTGATGCGCCTTTGTTGCATTAGTACCCAGTGCGAAAGCTCCCACACAAGGTGAGGTCTGAGGAAAGAAATTCCTAGATTACCTCGTTGCATTAGTAATAAGTAAAATATTCTGTTTCACAGAGAGAGAGACAGAGAGAGAACACAAAGTGTTTATTCTTCCCACCTTCCCTAAATTCTCAGAAGTTACTGATCAACCTGCGACCAAATTTATGGTAACAAAAAAGGTCGATTGATTTATTTTCTTCTAAAAAAACTTAGACTCTCAAAATAATCAGGCGCCTTCATTAGGAAATATAGCTAGGAACCGTGATTACAAATTTAAAATAAACAAAAAAACAGAAGATAAGCGGTTACCCTTGTCCTTGACTTTTTCATCAGACTCCAGTTTACCCTTGCTTTTGTCCTCAGCCTCCTTGCCCTTGCTCTTCTCTGCAGGTGCTATGTCACTTAAGCTCAAGTTCGTACTTCAGTTCCAGTTTATTTGGTGTGTGTGTATGTGGTGGTGGTGATGGGTATCACTTTCTAAAGTACCAAGCTGAATTCGCCTTTTTGTTTTTCCATTTGGTATTAGCGAAACGAGAACAAATGGAATCTTTCCTTTCCAAGAAGAAATTACAAAATAGGAGTACAGAAGTAGATAGGCACATAACGAACCTCTCTCCATGTCGCTGCTTAACTGAATGGAGATAAATAGCAGCTGCAGGTTACACAACAAGTAGCAATTAATGAAAATCAGAAACTAGCTTTATTTGTTGTTTTCTGCTGCATGCCCATGTTTGCAACCAAAGGACGGAGTCAAGTGGAATGTGTTTAAGTATTTTTGTTGAATACTAAGAAGTGCGAAACAATCAGCAGCTCAGTAAGGGCGATGGCTTTATTCTCGACTTCTGGCTAGAGTGGTATCATGTTTTTAATAAGACATTAGATAATGAGGCAGTCGTCCCTCCAGATTTTGACCAACAATGCAACGATCTATCCCAAACATGTGCTTCTGAGAAAGCACAGAAAGAGCATGTCGCCTCGATTTTGTCTCAACAATTAAAATGAGTGAACTCGCGCTGGAATTATGAACTCGATTTTTATTATTTAAAAAATCTTGTGCACTACTATTTTGGAATAAAAACCTATATGAATTTTAGATATCCAATTAAAAATCCATATGAACTCGCCCTAAATTATGTATGAACAAGCCATTTTATATGAATTTGAGATGTCTTCCCGCTGAGCATGCTTTGCTGTTGATGAATGGCAGGGACACTAGGATTTGAGATGTACGAGTTAGTGGACGGACTAAGCATGCGCTTCTGAAGAATCTCAACAGCCTTCGGGTCAGAGAAAAAAGGCCGAAGAATGCAAACCTGGATATATATATAGAAAAAAACTAAATGAAGAAATAACATGTGTCGTACCTGCGGCGCTGGAAACTCTTGATCTGCAAGATGAATGCTGAAGTGTGTTAGTTTATTTCACACTTTCTGCCACTCTCAGCTGCAATATATGCGTAAAGAAAAAGACCAGTGAGGTAGCCAACTCACCCGGCCGAGGTTTGCCTGGTCCGTGAATGCGAAAGGTGCCGGATGGATAGTTTCCTGCATCGTCTAGTCTCTGTGTACGCATATATAGACCACGCCGGCTGCCCGACGTGCGGGTCCTCTCGACTTTTACTATTGAAACTCCGGTCCCATGTGCCCGTACGAATTGCCCGTGTATTTGGCCAGAGTTTGAGAGGATTGACCGAGTGAGATCTTAAGCAGATGCCTTAATATATGGATATAATAATTAATTAATTAGCATGAAGTGTAGGGATTTCTTTTTTCTCCCAGAGGAACGGTGCCAAGGGGAATTAGACGGCCTATCCTGGTTCTTAAATCTTAACCATGGAAGCTTGTCATGTAAAATGACCATCGCTGTATTGGACAGACTACAGTGATTCATTTATAAGATTGATTGCTTAGCACCTGCACATATTTTCTCTAAAGACCATTAATGTACATGCAAAAAAAAAGCACCCGGCCCCTTGGGTGTGCAGGTTATTTGTTTTGGGCCAAGTACACATATGCGATGCGATCTTATCCGCTCGATCGACGATATGATCTGTTGTTCCTGCATTGGCAGGACATCTTGATTCACTTGCGTGCATTTCTGATTGTGTGACGTGAAGAAAGCGTGCTTGGCTCACAAAATTCACGTGGCCCGGTCCGCAGGAGGAGTCAGATCAGATAAAACAAGGGAGGTAGGAGTACAGCTTACCACTCTTTTCATCTGTGCAAGGTGCCCTGCGCTTTAGTCAACCATGATCACAGCGCAACCCTATCGACCGAGTGGGGCGCTAGTCCAATTCGTAAGATCAATATAATGACCTGGTTTTGTACGTTTTCCCTCACTCTTTTTTCATTGCAATGAGGAGCCCGGTTGTTTCCACCAGCAATTTCGATGACCACAAAGGCAAGTCACTTACTCTTTTGCTAAAAAATTAGGCAAGACAAGTTCGACTATTAAAATAGTAAATAGATAAGCCCACAAAGGTTCTCCATTGAAGCAGGGTGTTGCCACGCTGACGGTCTTTTTTCTCCATTGGTGCGAGGTAGCCAGGTAGGTGTTGTTGCTTCGATGTTTACTTGCTATAAAATATGGCGTTGAGCAGGCTAGTGATTAGAAATCCACGCTCCAGGGAGGCTGACATGCAGCAACTACCGGGGATGGAATCAACAGCTAGCTTCCTCGCCCTTTCCGTTCGTAGCCTCTCAATTGCAGGCTGCTGTTGGCTGTCAAGGGCATCGCACAGAAGAAAGAATAAAAAGGAGAGATGGGGCCTGAAATGTAGAGTCAGGTCCATCACATCTTCCGTGCCAGCAAAACCACACTCAAAACCACCTCGAGTGGTGATTTAGACGGTATTCAAGAACAAAGTAGGTCGTCTAGGATAGTAAAATGATTTTTTTTATCATATATAATTTCCTATAATTGTTCAGAATTTAAAATTTTTAACCTAGAGCAAAACTAATATATCCTATGTTTAAAAATGGAGAGAGTAACTTCTAGAGAAAATAATACCTTTTCGTCACATAATAAGGTAGCGCACTTACAGAAAATTCAGCAAGAAAGTCTTATGGGAGTCGATCTGTTTCAGCTCCATGGTGTACGCAGCACCCTGTTGGACGACGATCCCAAGAAGCTCCAGCTAGGCCTTCTCCGTCCATTGATGCTGCAAAGACAACGATTTTCTACTGCTTCTTCACCTGCAATTCAACAAGAACAACGACATCCTGCTACAAGTATAGCAGCCCTGTCGGTTGCATCAGCTGTTGTTTCTTCTTCCCATAGCCAAGACGTAGTTTGTCACAAGTGCCAAGGTCATTGTGACATCCCAAAATTTCTACCAAATTAAAAACTCCCAAAAACAGGGTATTTTAATTTTTTTCTAAAATTTATATCAAATATATAAACATAAAGCCCTTTCCTTTAATTTTATGCATTTAATAGATTCATGTGCACACATATGCATTTTATTTGAACTAACAACTCCAAAGCCCATCTAAATATTTCTGATTCAAGCCTATACCTCAAATCCCATTCAAATTTGAAATCTAGTTCAAATTTGAATTCAAACTCCATTCAAACAAATGAAACATCCTTTTCTTTCTCAAACGGGCCACAGCCACCCTTTTGGCCCAGCACTGCACGCGGTCCAGCTCCGCCCCGCCTCCTTCCGCGGTCCCGCACCGCGCTCCAGGCCTAACACCACGGCCCACTGCTCCTAATTAGTATCTAAATATTCGATGTGACGGGTGCTAAAAATAAGTCACATGAACCAAACGGTCCTAAAGCTCATTGAGAGGTCACCTGGGGAGAAGAGCTTATTAAAGATATTCCGATGAATGGTATGTTTACGTTGATAACTTCAGCAAAGTTCATCTCAAGCTCCAGTTTCTGATCAGCAACTTTAGGTTCCTTTGATCCCAGAAAATCCTTTTCTTTTGTTTCCGTATTGTCTCAATTAGAATCAATAACATTTAGCACCTGAATATTAGATTGCAAATAAAAAATGATAGAAGAAACAGATCAAACAGTTCTAGGACAGTTAGTGGGCCTGAAACCAACCTTAATTGCCCTTCCGCATGCACTGAAATGCAAAATTTCCTTTCAGATTTCTGTAAAAGATATGTATAATACATATGTTGAGGGAAAACAATCGAAAACATAAAAATCACTCATAATGAAATTTAGCTGAAGATTGTGAATATAAAGGTAACCACCATTCTACGTTTCTTTGGTGTGATTAACAACTGTTTCCATGTTGAATTGGACCAAGTCATTTCCAAAAATACAAACCGTTTTTGGACAGGAAGTTAAAGACTTCCAAATTCTAATCACACAGGGGAAGTTACTACAGACATCTAGACAGTGTACCATGGGCATTTTAGACCTATAAGCAGGTACATACGTCGTACATTTTTTCCTCAAAACAGCAGGGGGGCGCCCGTCATTATATTAAGAGGAATAAAAGGTAACAGTCGCCAAAAGGGAAAAAAAAAGGGAAAAACAAGAAAAACAAAAGCAAGAATAAGGAAAACTGAAGCAAAGGAGAAAAGCCAGCACAACTTTTGCTTGCCCTGGCTCAGTGAGGACACGACCTATAAGGTCTCACTAACAACTTTCCATGGAATATTAGTTGTTAACAAGAAAATACTCCTTTGATATATTCCTTTTGAATCTTAGTCCATTATTCTGAGCCCTTCCTCCAGCTAACTGTATACAAAAAAAAATAATACCATAATGTAATTGAGCTGGTATTTCAAACAGCCGAGTACTGACATTAACAGGCACAATAATTTCTGAAACACTATCCATCCCAAACTGGCAAGGGAACCCATATTGAATAGTTCTGAAATTTTAGAAACACATATAGTAACAGAACAATTGCTTACCAAACTTATTATTCATAAAATCAGGACCACGAGAAAGAACGACATGCATTATTATCATGTACGGATAAATAATTTGATTACTTGTGCAAAAAAAGTTTGAAAGAAACATGACTTGGGTGTGAAATTCAGAAGAATGAGAATAGATATGGCTGTTCGTGGTCGTGTTTTCTAAAAAAAATGTTCAAAATTTCTTTTCATTTCCTGGTTGAGACCTCAATCCGGATTCAATAATATGAATATGAATTTTTCACTGATTTTAATCCATTATTTCAATCACTTGCAGTTAAAATTTGACTTAAATAAACAAATTCCTATTAATGCTATCAATTCATTAAAAATAGCAAACAGACCAAAAAATAGACCAACTTTTAAGATGGCTTACCAAATGTCGTATGTGGGGAGTAGAAAAGTGTGGAGGGCAGAGGTGGAAAAAAAAGTTTTACCTTTGCCGAGTGCCTACACAAACACTTGGTAAACTTCTAAGTTTGCTGAGTGCCTGTGGAAAACACTCGGCGAACTTCTTAGTTTGTCAAGTGTCTGTGGAAGACACTCGGCGAACTTCTTAGTTTGCCGAGTGTTTGGACGGAGCACTCGGCAACCTACTTCTTTGCCGAGTGTCCGCGTCGGACACTCGGCAAAGTAGTAACGGCCGGCACACTCCCCTAACGGACGGCGCACGTGCGAGCCACGTGCTGGAGATTTACCGAGTGTCAAATCGTTGCTGAGTGTCTTATTTGCGACACTCGGCAAAGCTGTTGTTTGCCGAGTGTATTATTTATGTCGAGTGTCTGCCAGTATACACTTGGCAAACGGTGTGTTTGCCAAGTGCCTGACAGAAAGCACTCGGCAAAGTTTTTACACTCGGCAACATTCATGTTTCCGGTCACTCGGCAACATTCCTGTTTCCGGTAGTGAATCCATCACTAACGCATTGCTATAGAGCGAACTATACTTCAACTGATAAGACCAATTGAGTGATCACACTGCAAAGGAGACATTAAATTTACAAAGTAATATACTCCTCAGTGCAGCAGTCTAAATTTCCAAAAAAAAAAATCTGTTGTTTTCAAAAGAATATACAAATATGGGCATCCAAGCTGTGATAATAATAGCTTATCTTTTAAACTGATCCCAGGGTTACAAGTAACTTATCAGCTGCTAATTGCATACACTACCAGAGGCAACCTGAATTAGCAGGAGCACTGAAAAGGCTGCTAACTAAAATTTGTGGTAACTGAACTATACTGGCCATGTCATACTTGAGGATTTTCAGCTCCTATCAAACACAAAAAACTGTGTTCCCTAAAAGAGCGCTCTGAGCCCAACTGACCCCATCACCAGGGTACTCTGCTCACTGCTCAGCAAAGGTCAGCTAGCTCCATATGCCAGCCTCCGACAAGTAGAATGCATTTATGTTTACGCAGTTGATTTCTGAATAGTTTCAAGAAACTAGATACAATGGATAATAGATGGATTGCAAGGAGAAGAGTCTGAATATCAGTGCATGAGCATGATAATAACACAAGATTATCATTAGCAACTTCCAAGTACTGGAGATTACTGGACACGGACAGTAAATTAAAGGGGGGAAATGAAGAAGTCTTGCTGCTGGTGAAGAGGTGCTCCTCGCCGCGGTCTTTCCACCAAGAGACGACCTGGCCCCGTGCAGGCTCACCTGCAATGCAAATCAACCAATCCAAGCAGCGGAAAACCCCCGTCACAATCACACCGAACCAAGCAATGCCAGACAGATACAGTGGCGAGTGGCGACGTGGTCGGCGCCGTGCGAAGCTCTAGTTAGGTCGCGTCGATGTAGCTGCGCAGGTCCAGCTTGGGACGACGAACGGCGTGCGAATCCACTCCTCTCTTGTCGGTGAGTTGTCACCGACGGCGGCACTTCACGAACGTGGGAGCGGGGAGGAGATTGGGGCAGCTGTTAGCTCCAAGATCTACAAGAAACAATGGTGTGAGGAGCGTTGTGGACAAACCCTATCGGGGAGCAGGGAGATGCGGGGAGGGACGGACTCACCCTGTGGAGCACGGAGGTGCTTACGCCGTGGTGGGAGACGAGGCGACGGAGCGGAGGCAACGGCGGAGGGGGATCCAGGAGCGGAGGCGATGGCGTAGGGGATCTAGGAGCCGTGGGCGGAGCTACAGGGTATGCCGGGTGCCCAGCATGCAGCACAGGTACATCCTGGTACAGCGACGATTCCTCCTGTGGTCCCCTGGTCCTCTGCTACTTTGCCCAGGCCCAGCAGATGAGACGATGCAACATGCAAGATTGGCAGACGATGTCCAGGACCAGCTTTTGGCCCCTCGGTTGCGACTTGTGTGCGGACTGTGTGCCTGCCTGTACTGGCCCACGTTTTGTTGCGTCAGACTCCACGTCTCGACGAATCGACCATCCCTCCGCGGCGGAGGCACCGCCACAACTCATCCCAGTCCTCCGCCCGCCAGTCCGCAACCAGGTCTCCTCCCATCCTTCGCGGGCTAGCGCGTCTGCACAAGTGCGCAACTGCGTGGGGAATTTTGTGTTGTTGCACGAAAACTTTTGATCGTCCACAAGGAAAACTTCTCATCGTTCACAAGCCACAAGGAGGTTTAAGATGAATCTATCTTCTATTTTTTTTCTTATTTGAAAAGACTTATATTCTTAAATATTTTTATTTATGCATGTATGAGTGTTTTTTTATTTCAGTTTGTGAGTTTATTGAACGGACCATCATTCCATCAACATTCTTAAATTAATATTGCGTGAGACTGTGATTTATAAGTTTTCTACCCGAAAATTTAAAATATGATTCTATCGTTACATGTTTGTTTTGCTATAATGTCTAGTTAGTTGTTGTACTTACGTTACATAGACATTATTTTTTTTAGAACAGTTGGATTATGAAGAGAGACGGAGATATTGCATCTCTTTTTCAGAAACATGCAGCAAAGAAGGCAGCAACAGCTGCTGCTTCAAACACTGTCCCATCTCTAGTTGAAACTTTTGTGGAAGAACAGAATCAGGAGCAAGATAGAGTGGTAGTTGAAGAAATCGCGAATCCTATGCCCTCGCCTCCGCCACTGCAACCACCCGCATCATAGCCGCCAGTTTATGACATCAATCGCCTTCTACATGATCCAGGTGAAAGGCAGCCCATTGAAAATTATCATGTTAATGATCAAGATGCAATTCGAAAAGTATATATTATTAAAGGCCGATTCAAACCTGTTAATCATGATTTTTTATCAAGGAAAATTGGAGGTAGGGATCGCCAATTCAATTATGTATCGATGTATAATCATGAGTGGCTTGAATATAGTATCAAGAAGGATTCTGCGTTTTGCTTTATATGCTACTTGTTCAAGAAGGGTGCTGGATCAAATACATTTATTGTTGGAGGATGGAATAATTGGAATATAGGAAACAAAACACTTCTCAAACATAGTGGTTCTATGGCACACAATGCAGCTCAGGAGAGATACATTGCTTTTACAAATCCTAAGGTAGCAATTGATTATCATATTGAGAAGTGAACTGATGAGGATCTTCATCTTTATAAGAAAAGATTGACATATTCACTTAGGGGGTGTTTGGATACGAGATGCTAAACTTTAGTAGGGTCACATCGGATATTCGGATGCTAATTAGAAGAACTAAACATGAGCTAATTACAAAACTAATTGCACGGATGGAGTCTAATTCGCGAGACGAATCTATTAAGGTTAATTAATCCATCATTAGCAAATGGTTACTGTAGCACCACATTGTCAAATCATGGACTAATTAGGCTTAATAGATTCGTCTCGCGAATAAGACTACATCTGTGCAATTAGTTTTGTAATTAGACTATATTTAATACTCCTAATTAGTATCAAACATCCGATGTGACATGTGCTAAAGTTTAGCACGGTGTTCCCAAACACCCCCTTAGACATGATGAAAATGAAGAGTCTAGCAACAGAGAAAATTTCATTGAACTTTTGAAGTTTCTTGTAGGAAATAATGATGGAGTGAACAAGTATGTCTTGAATAATGCTCCAGGTAATTACACCTTAACTAGCTCAGAGATACAAAAGCAAATTATTCATTGTTGTGCCATAGAAATTAGAAAGAAAATAATTGAAGAACTTGATGATGAGTCCTATGCAATTTTAGCTGATGAGTCCTTTGACATATCACATAAAGAACAAGTAGTGCTTTACTTGCGTTATGTTGATAAACTTGGAAGGCCTTGTGAACACTTTATTGGAGTTGTTCATGTAGATGATACTACCTCTTTATCACTTAAGGAAGCTATTGAGGGTTTACTTTTTAGTCATGGATTGACTATGACTCAAATTAGAGGTCAAGGTTATGATGGAGCCAGCAATATGAAAGGAGATATTAAAGGGCTAAAAACATTGATTATGCAAGAATCACCTTCTGCGTATTATATTCATTGCTTTGCACATCAACTCCAACTAGTTCTTGTTTCTGTTGCTAAGAGAAATACTGATTGTAAGAGCTTTTTTGATCAAGTATCTATCTTATTGAATATTATTGGAGTTTCTTGCAAGCGTTATGGTATGCTTCGAACTGCTAGGCTTAAGAATATCAAGAAAGCACTTGAGTATGGTGAGCTTGAATCAGGGAGTGGATTAAATCAAGAGATGAGTTTGCCTAGGTCTGGTGAAACTCGATGGGGCTCTCATTACAAAACTATATGCAACATCATTATAATGTATTCCTCAATCCATGATGTGCTTATTGATCTTGGTGATGATATTTCATATAAGGATGATTGGACAAAGATACATTTTGTGCTTGGAGCATTTGAAACTTTTGAGTTCGTTTTCTTTGTGCACTTAATGTTTGTTATTCTTGGATACACAAATGAGTTATCCGAGTGTTTGCAGAGAAGGGATCAAGATATTCTTAATGCAATCTCCCCTGTTAATGTGGGAAAGAACAAAATGCAACAGTTAAGGTCTGATGGTTGAGACCACTTCCTTGAGAGGGTCACTTCTTTTTGCAGTAAACATGATGTTGAAGTTCCTACTATGGATGGTGATTATGTGCCGTATGGAAAATCAGCTAGGTATGCCCATGCCCAAAACCAAACAAATGATGATCATTTTAGAAGAGAAGTATATATTGGTATCATTGATCAAATTAGTCAAGAGCTTGATAATCGGTTTGATGAGATCAATATGGAGCTACTTTCGTGTATGTCAGCCTTCAGTCCTTCCAATTCATTTGCTTCATTTGATGCACAGAAGGTACGCAGATTGGCTAAATTTTATCCTAAGGACTTCTCCAATAATGATTTGCTAAAACTTGAATTGCAACTTGATAATTATATTGATGATATGCGACGTTCGGAGGCAACGGCTGCGCCTGAACGGGGGAGAGGACGAGATAGGGCGGTCGCGCGGGCCTCCCTTTGGGCTTTGGGAGGCCTGCTGCTTGATTCGCGTCGCCCAGCGAGACGGATGAGGAAGCGACGCCCGGACCTTCGAGGTGTGAAGGTCTCGCCCTGGGGAAATCGCAGGGTTGGGGTCCCTGTCGGATGGACTCCCAAACGCCAGGAAAATTTTGCCCGTGCCAAAATTCCGCGCGGGGCTCTAGCCCAGCGAAAACGCCGGGATCCCCCGGTCGTTTGGGGATTGGGCCTCCAAAACGAGCCCTAATTCACTCTCATTCCACCGCAATCCATATCGAAACAAGCCCTCGAAGGGGGAAAGGAAAAAAAAAACAGCGGAGCGGGTTTCCGACTCCGCAATTTCCTTGCTTCTCGCCGGCCGCAGCGCCACGCCGCCACCCGCACGCCTCCACTCGACTCCGAGCAATTCCCCCTCCCAGCGCGCCCGATCTATGGCTCGAGGAAAGCCACGGTGCCCCAAGGCCTTGGCGTTAGGCGGCCGCGGGTGGAGGAGGCATATCCACTTCCTTTGCGCCAGTTTCCGCTCTTTTTACCGGTGGCGGCCGCTGCCTGCTGCTACAGGGACGAAGAGGAAGGGGAGTGCTGGCGCCGGCACCGAAAAGAGGTGGGCTAAGAGGAGGATTGGCCAGGAGAGGGCTCCATCTCGTTCTGGTACAGCCAAGAGGAAGGCCGCAGGAGGCGACGACGGCCTCGAGAAGGAGGCCAAGAGGAGGAAGACGGATCAGGACGAGACCACCCAGAGGAAGGCGCAATCAGACGGCCGTGACCCAGATGAGGATGGTGGCGACGAAGACTACGAGGATGATGATGATGAGGCGGTGGTCCTGCCGGACGTACCGCGCCCGATCATTTGGGGAAGGAGGAGCCGCAAAGACGGCAAGCCATGGACTTGCGACTGCGGCACCGTCAACGAGCCGTCTCGGCATCTCTTCGTTGACCTCCCGGCGTTCGAGTGCAGCAATTGCAAGAAGCCGGTAACCTCCCCCGTGCCTCACATTTCTTACCTTATTGATAGCTTTAGTTTGAGGAGTCGGTTCATTGGCATTTAAGAGGGGAATGGTTTCTTCCATCACTGACCTCGTCCTCTTCAGATGCAAATTAATGGCCATCTAGAGCTCCAACATACTCACATGCAATTGATCTTGAATTATTCCCTCTAGCATTTTCACAAATAATACTTCAGTAATATGTGAGTATTGGTCAATTTATGTTCTGGTGAGCAAATGTTTGTGTGGCCATCAGGTCCTCGAGCATCTGTTTCTGATTAGGTAGACATTCCTGCATACTGAACAAATTCCAATGCAGAGTATAGCACCACCAGTTCCATGACTTCACGTGGTCAGAGCTCTAACTACATTGTATAGAGATAATTCCACTACAGCTTGCGTGATGTTGCGATTGCACATAGAATTTCTGGATCCCATTGAAATCTGAGGCTAACCCATTGTCTGATCAAAAAAGGCATGTGCCTATTATCAAGCAACAAACACCACCAGATAGATCACATTATCTGATTGGTCTGCACATCTTGTGATCTTAGCGTGCCATGCAGTGGTAAAGAGATGTCCTTGGATGCAGAAACAGTTAAAGCCAGAAATTGGTTGACATATCTCAGGGCTTGGTGCCTCGGTCAATCAGCCACTATGATAAATAATGGTTCTCAAGTGGCTTACTTGCAAGTTTTTATTTCTTTGTTGATGTTGGTAGTGCTGGACTGCTGGTTGCAGCTGTATCAATAACCACTTCAAATCAATTGCGATAAATGGAAGAACTTTTTTTTTGGAAGGGGGGGGGGGTGAGAACTTGTACGATTCGGCATTGAGGCATTAATTGCAAAGAAACCTGAAAGCAGAAAAGTATATTAAGTGATGATTGTTGAAATGATGAGATGTTTCCTGTGTGTACTGTTACTTGATCAGCATTTATGTAACTGTGTCAGCTCCTTTTTTTTTTCTTTAATGTCAGGGTCGTGCTTGTTTCAAGTTTTCGTTTGCCAACCTTGTTTGCAACGGTGTTTGCCCAATTGGCAAGATCAAAAATCAGAAGAAAACAGGTAAGTTCTTCTCTGAGCAATTTCCAGTACTTCATCTTATCTTCTTTATCAATCTTATTGTTGACAGAATTTATGTTACTTGTATTGTCAGATTACTGCATCGCACATTCATTGACAATGCAAGCTGAAATGACCATGAGGATAATGAGTGTGCTATCAGGCGCAGCTAGAGATTCAGAGAAAGGTTTTCGCATACTTGATCCTTACAGTCTACTAACCCATGATATAATGACAATGGAGGATGATGATGGGCGGCCTGATTTCTTCAGTAGCAGAGCAATAGAGAGGATAGCAGAGGTGGTTGCACATACCGGCATAGATGACATGGTAATTCCATTGCCCCCTTTTATGCACTCATTGCTTCTCCATTTGCAATTCATTAGCTTATTTCTTTGTCTCTTTTATTTGATTTTCTGGTTGTAGAGATATGAAGTTAGGTACAAGGCTGGTAAGGTGGAAAGAGTTGACACGGACTTTTGTACCATCTGCCGCATTCTAGCAGATGGTTACCCTCTTTCCACAAGTATCATTCCTGGACTCAAATTTTATGGCTTACCGTATGGAAAAGTCTACAAGTCTCGGTACAATGCCAAAAATTTTCTAGAAAAAATCCCAAAAGACTACGGAGTCGACTGCCATTTTGTTGTTCTGGTTGGTGCGAGTAGGAGTGAGATTCGTGACTCTTACTATTTTGCCAACACTTATGGTGATAAGTACTGCCTTAGGATTAACAGAGTTACTGGAACCAAGTCTGGAGGGATTGGAAAACTCCGTGCAAAGGATGTTGCTGAGAAGCCATTTCAATTCATTCGGCTTGCTAAGGTTGAATGAAAAAATTACAGGTATGTAATCCTTCAATAGTTGCTATCATCTTATTTGAACAAATGGTAAATTGGAGATAATGAGTTCTAGTTCTATTGTTAATAAATTAATAACTGTATCAGCATAAAAAGGTTAAATTTCTGACTTTATATCCTATTGTGATTTGTGAGGCATAAATTCTGAACAAAAATAAATAAGCTGTTTTTCATATTCAATGGAAGCATTTCTGGTTTGTTATTTTCGTATTTTGAGACTTTGATGCATGTGGTATGCTTGGGTTGAGATGTGATTGTGGTTTAAGAATAAATTTTGCAATAGTTTCGGGTCACCAATCAACTATTAAGGTGCTACTTCCGTAAGTAGTTTAACTTAATAAGCAGATAAAACCTTTTGTCAACCATGTTCAGGATTACACATAAAAAAGAATTAAGCATGAATTCTTGGAAAGAAACTATAAGGTGTGAACACTCAAAAGCATTTTACATAAGGGGATCTTAAGCCTTTATGTACATCTCTTGCACAGGTGATCTTAATTGTACATTGCCACCTCCTAAGTGTGTTGTTTGACCACATACATTGTTAAATTACAGAGGCATGTCAGGAATCAATGCAAGCTCTAATTATTGTACTCACTTGTTTACTTTCGGTGATGCAGGTGATTCATCTATTACTTCGAGTTGATTTCTGAAGGTAGATAAAATTCCGTAAACATTGTATTTATTTTCTCTCTCATGAATTAGTTTTAAATTTTCAGTTATCACTTAGTTTTCTCATTTGGGACTCGAGGCTACAGATCTGAATGCTTTTGCTTCTACCATTTAGTCCATCTTGTTTGTTGTGTGTAGTCTGTATGTATGGTAGCACTGGTCTGCTGCAATGTTAGTGGCTTAGTGCCAGTCTACTGTGATATTAGTGACTCCATGTCAGTCTGCTGTGATTGTTAGTGGGTTATTGCCTTTTACTCAATTACATCCAGGTTGCACGATTTGTTCATTTGTTGTTGTTAGCTTGGTATACCCTCAGATTCTTCATATGTTAATTTTGTAGTAGCATGAATGCTCGTGTTGCTACTGAATGCATTAATGTGCTTGAGTTGAGCTTCTCTTTTCTATACTGGATCATGACCTCGTGCTCCTATTTTTGTTAATTCTGAAACCCTAGAGGAAATTTTGCATCTGCTTGGAATGTGGGTTCTTCGTTTTGTAGATGCTTTATAATTGTGTTTGGCCCAACGTGGGCTTTTGGATTCATATATTTGTCAATGCACGGTCCTTTACTCTTTTGTTCTGATCTCTTTTCATTTGATGACAGATGGTTTAGCTGTCCTACTCTTTTCCTCTTGAACTCTTGATGGGAATGCGTCAGAACTTCAGATACAGAGAAGTGACCTAGTGTTTCCGTGCTTAACATTCGGTTGATAGGACTCATTTCAGTAGGTGTTTGCCAATACCTTGTTTCTACTTTTTTGGGACATCTGTACTCCATCGTGGTGCCTGATGTGGCTTTTGATGAGATCACCACCGCCAACTCTTCGACCATCTTCTTGACAAGGGAACTGATACTCCAGAATGCCCACCAAACGTCCAAACCATCACCCTGACATTTATGGTAGCGTGGTCATTGATGTGTAGGAGTATGCCTCTTGGTGAATATTCTGGATGTATTATTGGCAGGACTGTCGTGTTTGCTTTCCCCGAGCGACCGTTCCTGGAGATGATTGCTGGTACATGTTTGGCCTCTGGTTATTGTCCTTACTTTTCGTTCGTGCCAGTGGATATGTTGTTTAGTCGTAACTCGTAAGATTGCGACGATGCCACTCAAAAATTAGGTTTGTATGTTTTTTTTTTCCAAACAAGGGACCGCTCCTGAATTTCATTACTTTTCAGCAACGAAATTACAGCAAAAGGTTCCAGTACATGTTTGCAACGACCGCTAGAACGAACGCTACCAGACGAGTACGATCGACAAAACCAACCGAGCGCAGTCCAGGAAAGGACTGGGAGCACCCAAGCGCAGTCCAGGAAAGGACCTGGAGCACCCAGGGCTACCCCACGACAGCATACAAACGCAGAAGTACAAGCAGGCTACACGGCACACATTGTTGCCGGCACATGCAGGACCATTCTCCCATCAGCCAAGCAAGCTCCTCGAGCTTGGTATATGAGACTAAAATTCTTCTTACTTGAAAATAATTTTGATTTTTCAATAGGGTCAGTTGATAGAACGTGGTTTCTCCTCAAGTATGGCAATGACACCTAGTTAGTTCAGATTTACGTGGATGATATTATCTTTGGAGGTTCTTCTCATTTTCTTGTCGTCAAGTTTGGAGAAATCATGAGTAGAGAGTTTGAGATGTCCATGAAGGGAGAGTTGACGTTCTTCCTTAGGCTCTGTGGGGGTATAATTCAAGATACCCACATGATCGTACATGGGTCGCATCGTCAGGGGTGGTTCAGCCCATAAGATTAAGGCGTGTGGTGCGCGGCACTGGTCGACGCGTACTACAAGACTTCTAGATGATATCTTCAAGATAGAGATAGACTTGTTCGGCAACGTAAGGGATTTTGCTTCCTTTGTAAAGTTTATCTTATAACCGAGTAGGTTTAGATCTAACCGATCTGTAACCCTACCCCCCATCTATATAAGGCGGGTAGGAAACCCCCTCAAGCATCGAATCTCATCAATACAATTCACCAGAACAAAGGACTTAGGGTATTACGTCGTCTAGACGTCCCAAAGTTATCTAAACCTCGTGTCTCTGCGCTCTGTGTTATCATTCAGTTTCTAATCACGCGCACTTCCACCACACCACCACAGAGGTGCCAACCGACAAGATAGAGATGGAGCGCCTTATTCACCGCAGCAAGCGTTACGTCATAGTCGATGGGAGATTAATGCGGAAGAACGCGAAGGAGGAGCTACTGCTAGTTTCATGTTGACATGGTGCACGTATCCACGCTGACCCACGGGCCCCGCCCGTCGGATCCGTTCCCCACCCGGCGCCGTCTCCCCCCGTGCCACCCGACGCCGCGCGACCCGGACCCGCCGTGCAGCCCCGCTGTGTAGGGTTTCAGCCGCCGCCGCCGCCGCCCACCTATCCCGGCTGCCCGCCAGGAACGCCTCGACTAGACCGCAATACATAGTCGCTGGAGAAGATAGAGATGTCCCATCGCAAGCGTCTCCGCCGAATCGGCGAGGGCGCTGCCACCGTGCCAGTGACTGAGGAGGCCGTGAAGAAGGACATACGCGCGCTGCTCAACCAGATCTACGACTTCTACAAGGCGGCGCTCGACCAGCTGCCGACGGAGGAGATCCCCTCTCTGGCCCCGCGCCTTCTCAGCGCCGGCGTGTGCTTCGGCGTGCTGGATCCGGTCTCCAACATCATCGCCAACGCCATCTCATACTCCCCCCCTTCACCGACGCCCACCAATCCCGACGACGATGATGACGAGGAGAAGGCGGCCCAACCGCACACGAGGGAGTCAGTTTTGTCCAGGATCGTCAGCGATACCGACGACTTCCTCCACCTCCGGCTGTCCGCAAAGACAGCCGAACGCATGACCGTCGCCCGGCGGTCGCTCGAAGGCCTTGTAAGCTTCCTCATTTTCTACTTCCGCTACCTCGCGGAGACTGAAGCGCTGCGCTACCTGCGCTTGGCCGGTGCTGACCTCCTTGCCGCCGTGCGGCTCATCTTGCTGGACCGTAACAGCAGCATCCACCCACAGAGAGGCAAACCCGGGTTCAGTGTCATCTCCCTCACCACCAAGGTAGCCCTTGGCTGTGCTGCTGTCTCTGCAAAGCACCCTGAACCACCGACCTTTCTGAGAGCGTCGCAGTTGTTGGCAGCTCAGCTGGACAATGCCTCCATGATTCTGCCCGTGCTGCACAAGGGCCGCCCCATCTCGTCTGCAAATTTGAAGCGCCTCAGCAAGTTGCTAAAGCGAGAGCCCAGGAACATCGAGCTCACAGATCTCTGTTACTGGCAACCTTTGCAGCTTGCTGGTTCGCGGTATCATGATGCCAGGAAGAAGACGAAGAGAAAGAAGGAGAAGCTGCCATCAGGGGGCTGTGCTGGATATGTGGAAATGAGGAAGAAGAGAAAGGTGAAGCAGCTGCCATCTGGTGCCTCTTCTGAATATACAAAGAGGGGGAGGAGGAAGAGAAAGGCGAAGGAGGTGTCATCTGGGGCCTCTGCTGAATATACTGAGAGTAGGAAGGAAGTGACTGCAACATTCCGCTACACTCAAACATTGAAGCTCTTGCTCCTTGACAAAATTCATGCACATTACCTGGAAGCACTTGCCCGTCTACCGGGAGGTGTCTTGCGCAAGTGTCACCACAGCAGCCTCCTCAGGGCTGGTTATTGTTATGGCCCAATGGATCCTGTCTCCAACATCATTCTCAACACAATTTGGTATGCTGCTACATTCCCCACTCACTGTGATTTTGAGGTCACTATGATATGCACTAAGACACTTCGGCGCATAGAGTGCTGCTCTCTTTATGGCCTGGTTGCCTTTCTCCGTGGCCTCTTCAATACACTCACAGAACACGAAGCTTTATGGTACTTGCTTGTGAGCAATATTGATGCTGCTTCAGCTGTCACAATGGCAGAACAGCATGATCATGTTATGTCTGGTGCGTACCAAGAAGCCTATAGCAATGCCGCGCTGAACTCATGGCACCCTGATCCTGACGCATTGTTGAAGCTAACCATGTCACTCCTGCTAATGGCACCGGTTGAGTTATCGTTTTTGTTGAATGATTGTGCACTCTCAAATAGTGAAGTTGAGCAGCTCGGCATGGCTCTGTCATCATTGTTTGAGGTGCAGGTTTCACCACTGGACCAGGAAGAGATCCTATCTGTGAACCAGAAAAGATTCATATCAGACATCAGAAAGAAGTTTCAGGATGATCAAGAGTTCTTTGCCAGCAAGGTTAATGCTGCATTGAGCAACTATTCCAAGAAAAACGGGGTCAGTGCATTTCCTTTCTGTTGTTTTTGTTTCGTAAATTTCACTATTATTTGGTTAAATGTAATTTTATCAATTTATTCTGTCTACTGAACTGCTATATGCAGGGACACTTTGAAATTCATATTATTTGCGGTGTGAATCCTAATGTAAGCGAAGGTGCAAGGTCACATATCAACTTTTGGGCAATACCCAAGGGATCAAATGTTGCTAGCACTACTCCTATACTGTTCTTTGCTGAATGTAGCAATGATGCTGATGAGGAAGAGGAATCAATGTGTTTCTCTTTATCTTCTGCTTCAATTGATTCCGGTAAGTTTTGACATTTTGTATCTCTCATCAACACATTGCCAGGTGGTCTTGAAAATATGTTTTTTTTTCCTGTGGGGAAGATGCCAAATCAGTCTTGTACGATTCCACTGAATCTGAATGTGTTGATTCAACTGGGCCTGGACATTCATAACAAATCTTTGGTTGAAATGATTAATCTTGAATGCCCTTAATAAGTCATATTCCTTTGCTGATGTGTCAGATAGATATTTGATAAGGAACATTCGGAAATGAGAATGGACTTTTTTCAGTTAAGCTATGATAGATTATAACTGTTCCAGTCCAACGACAACTTCTGCTCTTATCTAACAACTCACAGGTAGAATGTATATTCTCATTTTTTTTTCCCAAACTTGCCACTCTGAATCTAAATGCTTGAGGCTCAGCTAACTAAAATTTGGATGAGTGATAGTAATCTTATTTGTATGGAAACTTCAATAATATGTTAGCACTATGCAAAACACAAAGTGGCTTGCTGTTTTATTTTGACAAAAACTGATATGTTATCTTGCTTCTATTTATTTACATGTCTATTTCATTTATACTTGGCTGATAACCCATTTTAACCACTCTTGTTTTCGAGGGAAGTGCGCTGCTTTGACTGTGAATACTATGGAATAAAGATTGTGCATCCGTGTGATGAAGTGTATCATGGGAATGGTGAGGATTTCAACATAATGGCTATTGGAGAACACAGCATCAGCAATGAGTTGCTCATTAGCTCCTGCCAGTTTCATGTTGACATGGTGCATGTATTGGATGAGGACTGGATCTATTTTGATTCGAAGCTAGACGCCAAGATTGCTGAGAGGAACATGATGGATGACGGTGCTTTTAAGATATGGAGGTGGAAGGGCAGAATCTTTTGAGAGGCAAGTTGCTGGATGAACCCTAGCGGTTGCTGTCAGAATCTTCAGAATGCACTACTTGTGAATCGATGACTCCATATTTCAGTGATAGTGCGCCTTAGTTTGAGAGACTAAGGTTGATGGACATGTGCTTTTTGTTAGTGTAATAGGTGCCGCTAGATTTTTGCAGACAAAGTTTGCTGGGCATGGATCAGTAGGCAGCTGGCGCTCCAAACAATATCAGGAGTGCATTGCCTCCACAAGTACCTAGTCAATTTTAAGCATTTTGTACACATTTAGTGGGAGATATTTGCGTCTGGGAATTCCTTATGCATGCTTTGCGAGGTTAGCAAGAATAAAATCAAATCTAGGCATAATCAGCACAAAAATCATAACTGGAACCATAGATGGTTATCCAAACATGAATGAAAAGCTGCACATATGCTGTGATATGCCCAGAACGATGTGCTGTGCAGGAAACTGTGGAGATATTAGGCCTTCTCCAATAAGTCCATGTAGCTAGCTCTTAGCTACTACGTGTCATCAATTGTCCTATGTGGAGAGAGTATGCGGAGAGAGGGAGAGGAGAAAGAGAAACTGACTTTTAAGAGAGTTTGAAGCACATCAATTGTCCTACGTGGAGAGAGGGAGAGGAGAAAGAGTTGATGTCCTATGTGGAGAGAGTACATGGAGAGAGGAAGAGGAGGAGAGAGGAAGAGGAGAAAGAGAAACTGACTTTTAAGAGAGTATGAAGCACGCATCCAATCTTTGATGGCGTAACTTATAAAAAAAATCTTTGATGGTGCAGTATTTTATCTTCTCCAATTATCTTTCTTTGTTTTGGAACCCACGTTGGTTTTGAGCAGTGTCACTGTTAGAGAAGTCGACAATTATACTATCTATTTGATGAGTTGACAAACATGGAAAATAAGAGCTAGCTATGGTTAGTGTCATCGTAAAACCCAAATTGGCTACACTTCGCAAGTAAACCGGATCATTTAAAGCCAGTAAACCATCCAAAAAGAGCACCCAATTTGCTGAATAAAGATTGCAGATAGGCCGTGCCAAATGGTACGAGGCCCGTAATTTAGTCACAACCCAAGCACATCATAGTCCGTATTGTGCCCCTGCTGTCATGCTTGGGCCCCGAGTGCTCGAGGTGAGATGGTGCAGCGGGCTGTTGTTTCGGGATGTTCGTCTCCTAGGGCCCAACAAGGTCAGATTCCCCCCTCTCTTTCTCAATCTCACACGGCGGAGGGGGCGCTCGGGGAGAACATCACGGCAGTAGGATCCATGTGCAAATATTGATATGTGACTGTGAGATGCGAACTGGTAGTAGTGATTTGTGAACTTGAACTTGTGGATGAGGCGGAGTCGTGCCACATGCTTTGGTGTGACTCAGTCTTATATAGATATGGGCCGTGGCCTCCCCCTTCTCCCTCCTCCCTCACTTCTTCCCTTCTCCTACCAAACCGAGCCTGAGCTTAGCCCCTCCCCCCTCTGGATCCCCCACATCTTGCACCTGATTAGGAGGGGTAACACGAGAAAATTGCTCCCACAAGGTAATTTTCTATCCAAGTAGTTTTGTTCATTTTAGTTACCTTTGAGGTGGTTAATGTTCAAGAAGGCGGTATTCCGCGGCCGCCTAGACGCGCTTATGCGCTATGCGGGGGGTTACCGCGGTGCCTAGTGGGTAGGTGGTACCCCTAGGTGGCGCCCGGACATCGACAGTGGAAGGCGACGCGCAGATGCGCTAGGAAGGGGTGGCGGCAGTGGCAAGAGAGGCGGGGATGTCGTCCAGCAACAGCTACAGAGGCGGAGACGGGAGCATCGGCATGGAGGAGAAGGCCCGGTGCTGGCGGCAACGGAGGAGGCTGGGACTAGCGACGGTAGAGAAAGAGGCCGGGGTTGGCGGCCGCGGAGGAGAAGGCTAGGGCTGGCGGATACGGAGAAGGCTGGGGCTAGCGGACGTGGAGGAGGAGCAAGCAGGGGCGGCGTCGCGAAGGAGGCGGCGGCCAAGGAGGGACACGATAGAGAAGGAGGTAGGAGCTGGCCGCTGGCAGCGCTGAGCGAGCAGGGGCGCAAGGGTGTATGGCATTGGCATGTGGATGGAGAAGGTGGAAGAAGTGGGGTACGTGGGTTGTTGAGGCTTTGTTGGGCTGTCTCGGTGGAATTTTTGTGACTAAACTTGTGACAATTCATGAAATTACTGGAGGAGAGTATAGTGGTCTTGAGCATCAGGTAGGCTTTGTTAAAGACACGTTGCTTCTATTATTCTGAGCTGGACTCTTTTTCATTGTGTGCTGATTTTTCTCCAGGTTGTGAGAAGTACCCTGAAATTCAATATGAGGAGCAATTGTTGTATGACGGTATGTTCTATCAGTCGATTGTATCCATTGTTTTGTTGATTGTTGGGGCGCTCGTGATATTGGCAGCCTGCCTGAATCATCAGGCTTGTGCTGTTTGGAATCAATTATCTTTCTTACATGTTCTAGCAGCGCTGACAATGACTCAACTGATTATGAACTGCATCTGCTTGCAGCTTGTGAAGAATCCTGGTCTTTTTGATGTATTAGTGATGCTGAATCTTTATGGTGACATTATTAGTGATATATGTACTGGTTTGATTGGAGGCTTGGGCCTAACACCCAGGTAGACTAGCTTCTATCAAGTTCAGTCAATTGAGCATTGATATGGCGAAGGCTTACATCTGTTTGTTTGTTTCCCAGTTGCAATATTGGTGAAGGTGGCATTTGTCTGGCAGAACACATGTCAAGCTAGTTTTAAATTTGTCTGGCATTTGTCTTGGCGGGTTGTGAGAGGTGTTATTGAAAGTTTGAAAATCATTACCCGCCAAACTAGTTTGAGAGTGGCAGAATATGCTTTTCATTATGCCAAGGCCAACCTTGTACATCCAACCAAACAAGAACATGTATGAACCTGTACGTCTTATATACAAGCAACCAAACACATGTGGGTGTACCATCCTGTGCTGGATGATCCCATCTAAAATGCACCATTCTATCCATGAACCATTAAATTCAACAAACCAAACGCACCCTATGACGTGCATTCCAACCATGCTACATGTGTTGAATTGTGCGCAGCAATAGTCTGCATGTGTTATGTGTGGTACCGGCTTGAAGAATCAACATGCTAATTCTAACCTCCATTCTCGCTTGTCCTTCAGCAGATCACTTCTTTTTGTCAATTTTTTTTTTGATTCGCCGTCGTCATACTAAACAATGCAGCACAGTAGACTAGTAGAGTGAGTCTTAGGAGCGGCCGCACATCACATGCTTACACCCATCGTTAGATTTTCTACGATCGAGCTGAACATGCTCACATCATACAAAAAATCAGATTCCCCAACCGTGCTGAAGTTAGCCGACCAAATCGGGCGGCCGGTGGCATTGGAGACAAAAGAGAATGGGCACATGCAGTCATCCCAAACGATCTCCCAGTAGCTGGACGACGGGGCTCGTTAAACTAGCAGGGATCCACATCGGAGTTCAATCGGTCTCCAGTGACGTGCACTTTTCATGGATGAAACCTTCGTTTTAAAGCCTTTCCATGTCTGCTATGGAGTATTGCGTACTTCCTGTTCCTGAGAGTACGTTCATGCACGAAGCCTGAGCGAGTCAAATTTGTGTCACTGCAAACGAGAGAATTAGGATACGATTGGTTTCGTGTTGACCGTCCCGAGTTGTTAAATGGCCTACGCCTCCAAACTCCTAGGTTCGCATTGGGAAATCTTCTATTTTCCTATGTACATATGCTACCGCTGCATCAACTGAACTGCACCTCCAAACTGAACTGAATCTTCAGTTAACCCCTATTCTACACGCACTGGCTAGTGAAGTGCCAGGCGCAGCAGCGCAAGCCCAAGTCCTTAGAGAAGACAGCATCCACATCGTCACTCGAGGATCGCTAGCTCTTTAGCGTACGTAAACCTCGTCACTCTCAAAAAGCTCGCACGGATTGACCACAGCGCGTACGTGTCACCGATGGTTTGGCGCCATATACACAACTCTGTCGCTCTTGCAGTGACAGTGACGGACGCTGCTGGAAGAAGCAGCACCCTTCGTTCCGATCCTCCTCGTCGAGGGAAGGACGAAGGAGACGCCGCGCCGGCCCTACTCGGGAACCTGAAGACAGGTTGAGGACTTAGAGATGGATCGATTTGTGGATATAATCGATCTTTAATCGGAGTACAGTTGTCCTCCATTAAACTATCTGCAGTGCACTGCATCTGATCTGATTGCGCGCCCCTGTTTATGCCCTTGATTGTCCCTGGTAGGCCACGGGGGGCTCAGAGCTTCAGATTTCTTTAGTCCCACGCATCGATGCAGATCGATCTAGCAGCTGCCTATCCGGAGGAGTATCTTCTAGGAATCCATAAAGAAGGGTTCTTGGAGGCTTTTGTATATAGTTAGTAAAATGTAGGCGTGCTTATACAGTTATACTATGCTTGATCCATAGTACAGATTACCAGGTGGCCGTTGAAGAGTTCAGTTATACATTTGGCCATCTGCCCCTAGTCTGCAAAGAGCATGTGTGCATCCTACTGACGGCGCACTGCTGCGCTGGTAAGATTCTTTTCTGCGCCCTCATGCAGTTTGAGAGGATTTTCGATTCATAAGCAGAAGGCCATGGAAGCACTAGGTGCCAGACTGCCAGTAAACTGAACGTGAAATGCAATGGAAACCAATAGGCGCAACTGAAAGGAAAAGACGGTGACAGGGCAACCACAAGAATTGCACTGTCGGAGCAAGTAACAGCCAATACACGGTCAGCTAAGCGAGGTTGCGACCTGCTCGCTGGGAGGAGCCAGGCGTACACACAAATAATGCGGCCCGTGTGATAACGATCTGACGCGCGATCCAACCGAACAAGAGCACAAGGGAACTGTAGGATGGGTTCAGAGATGGGCGGCATGCCACGCCAATGATTCGGCCCCGATAGGCTGAGATGAAACCCCACAGCACCAATTGTTGTCCAATTCATCGAGGGTATGGCGTCGCAGGCGAGCAGCCTGGCAGGCCTCAATGATTTGCACGAAACCGATCCTGCCGTACGGCCCCCCTCCTCCAGAAGTCCAGAGGCCAGAGCGATCGATGGACATGGATGACGCGCATTAAACGCGCGAGATACGGCGGGCGACGGATGGATCGCTCTGTCCCGTCCGTGCCAACCGGCGCCAAATGTCCCGATCGCACGAGCCCCAGCCTCGACGCGACGCAGTGCGGTGCACCCGTCCCGGACCTCGCCCGGCGCCCCCACGCGCGGATGGTCGAGCTCGGGATCGAAGAATTAAACGAGCGCGGGCGAATGGCGAGAGATGGATGAAGCTCGGTGGGGGGAGTTGGGTCCGGGGGCGCGACGCCGACGCGCGCGGCCATGACGGCATTGAATTGGGATGCCCGGGGGGCCGGGCGTGAGCTGTGCGCGAGGTGGGCCGGCGCGCGCCGAGCGGGGGAGGGTGGAGAGCAGCGGCGCGGGGCCCCAGGCACCGCCGACTGGGAGCACGTGTCCGCGCCACAGATGGCGGGCGCCACCAGCCCCGCGCCCACGCACTGCCATCCAGGGATGTTATGCACTGCGCGCACGGGGCCTCCTCGTCCGTCCCGGCAGGCACTCTCCCATGTCCCATCGGCCAACGGCAGGCTCCCCTCCCGCTTCCACCCTTCTTCCTTCCGTAAGCTTCCCCACCAAAGTAAAAAAATCCAACGTCCCACTCCGCCAGTCAGCTACTAGCTCGCTTCGCCATGCACCATACACTGCTCTCATGCGGTCATGCCAGAGCCAACCCAACCCACCCGTGCGGGCTCTACCAATCATGCGCGATACCCCCTATATATATAAACGCCCCCATCCAAGTTGCCATACACCACCACCCAGACGGCCGGGGCACCAAGTCAAACCGCGAGCGACCCATACCGCCTCGACGCCGGGACTCCTTCCGCAGCAAGCCGGAAAGCAAATCAAAGCAAAATGGCAGTGGGATTCCGGCGGCGGCTCACCGCGCTCACCGTCCCCAAGGCGGCCTTGCTCCGGCGCACGCGCCACAAGAAGCTCTCCTACTCCCGCGTCCGCTCCAACAGCCTGCCCGGCCGCTTCCACCCGGCCGTCGCGGGCCTGCACGAGTCCGCCAACGCGCTCCTCGCCTGGACGGAGGAGCCGGCGCAGGCCAGCCCGGCGTGGATCGGCGACGGGGCGGGCCACCTGGGCCGCCTCCTGGCGGGGCTCACCGACCTGCTTCACCACCCGCAGGCGCGGGACCCGCTCCAGCGCCGGGGCAAGGCGGCGGCGCCCTGGACCGACCGCCTCCTCGACGACCTCCTCCTCCTCGCCGACGCCCACGGCTGCTTCCGCGAGGCGCTCCTGGCGCTCCGGCAGCTCCTCGCCGAGGCGCACGCCGCGCTCCGCCGCCGTGACGCCGCCCGCCTCGCCGCCGCGCTCCGCGCCAGGCGCCGCTCCGACCGCGACCTCGCCCGCCTCGCCTCCACGCTACGCTGCCTCGCGCACCGCTCCCCGTCCGCCGCCGCCGCGGCGTCGGACTCCGGCGAGGCCGCGGTGGCCGAGGCCGCCGCCGCCGCCACGTGCGCCGCGGCGGCAGCGTCCGCCGCCATCTTCGCCGGGCTCGCATCCGCCTCCGCCTCCTCGTCCTCGCGCGCAATGCCGTCACCGCTCGCGGTCTCCCCGGCGAAGGTGGCTGCCGTGCCGGTGTGGTGGGTGGCCGACCTCCTTCGGTGGCGCCGGCGTACGGTGGCCGTCGCCGCCAGCGAATCCGGACCCGGCGCAAAGGAGGTGCCTTTGGAGGAGTGCTGCAGCGAGGAGGAGGAGGAGAGGCAGGCTGCCATGGAACGCCTGCGGAGGCTGGAGGAGTGCGTCGTGGCGGCGGAAGACGGCTGCGAGCAGGTGTACCGGGCGCTTGTTAACGCGAGGGTGTCGCTGCTCAACGTGCTCACGCCGTGCTTTTGATCCGTCGTCCCGGGGTCGTTTTGGAGGGAAAATTGCCTTCAAAATTAGCACTCAGGACCTCAATTTTAAACTAGAAGGATGCTAGCAATTCCGTTTCGGTAGATTGTGTACAAATGTATATAGCAATCTTACGTTCTGAAATGGAATGAAAATGTAAGTAGCGGGAATCTGCTCTTCGTAAAATCTTTTTGTTCGTAACTGCAATCTTATCTTGAAAAGGTCACGAAACATTTTTATGAATTAGGAAAAAAATTGAGGAGAAATGAATTAGAAACTTAATGTAGAATTCTTCTGTTTATAAAAAAAATCTTGTAAAATTCATATATACAGCCATACGGCTATTTTGCTTGCGAACTCTTGGCCTGCTTGCGATGTACTAGCAGTAAGTACTATACAACCACAAACATGCTTTATGCTTCAGTGTTGGGTACTTGGGTATCGGCTCAAATTCATATACACGTCAGGATGTATTATATGCTTCACCGTTCGGTACTTCTCCCGTTTCAAATTGTAGGTCATTTTAACTTTTCTAGTTTTATAGACATTATTATGCATCTAGATATGGACTATATTTAGATACATAGAAAAAAAATGTACATAGAAATATCAAAATAACCTACAATTTGGAACGAATGGAGTATATGCAAATCAACGGGGCTAAAGTTTAGATAGTTTGTTGTTAGTCTTATTGGTTATTTTGACCCTGATTCTAATTCTAATACTGTGCACTAAAGACTGTCATTGTTGAGCATGTGCAATCTCTTCTTTTTATTCACAGGCATTTTCAATTACGAAATGGATCTTTGTTAAATCGCGTGGGTCGTTATGCCGGTCCGGCATAACATGGATTTTTAGTCAAGGAGTTAACGAGTTGCGTTGGGCAGGTGTCTAACAATGCTCTCGTTTGACGTTTAGCGCCTTGGCCATGTTTAAGACGATCTTTGTTTTCCTTTTTTTTTTTGAATTTCAGTGTGACTAATATATTGGATATTGAAATAAATAAATAAAGATTAGACTATTAGGGACATCATCGATGAGTTGATAACGCAAAGGCAATAGTATTAGCTGAATATGCACTAAATTTGCAACCATGCATCTGAAATTCAGAGGTTCGACATGTTTTCGAGAGTGGTAACGCTCAGGCTAGTAGACAGGTGGTGGTAATATGTCGCTAAAAGGTTTCCTTCCACGACGTCCTAACGTACATCTTTAGCTTTTGAACCCATCCATCAATCGGTTGTGCTAGTACAGAAAACGCTAAACACCGAAGAAAACGGTACTCCTTTAGCTGTAGGGTGCGCTCATAAGTCCTCATCAAGACAGATGGAAAACTCTTTGATCTAAAAAAAACACAGAAAATGGAAAACAACAACATCCAATAGAAATGGGAAAAGACTGTTAATTCTCAAATTCGCTACCGCGAGCCGACACGGCCCAAAATCACTTGTCGTAGGTGTTCGTTCGCGCTTTTGCTTCTCTGGGCCGAAAACTCCATCCCCAACCAAACCATATGGGGCCTGCGATCACACAAGCCTGACGGGACGACGAGACGGGGGCGCACCGAACCGAAACTCTTTTCCTCACGTCACGTTTTAGGCACGAGAGATCGATATGACACATGACACGACCAGTTGACGACGTGGGACGCAAACACGATGGTGGATGATGGTGCGGCACGTACAGTTGTCGGTGAATAATGCATCAGACCAGGACAGCAGCCAAGTACTGGACTTTTGGGCTGCATGATCCCGTCAGCGTTGCTCCATCGTACCATTGAGGATCCGGATAAAACAGAAACCAACATTTTTTTTGCTGGAAATATAGTTCAATCAGTAGTCATTATACCTGTGTTTGGATACTAGGATTCTCCTTTGTAATTTGTGATGTGGTAGCGGATTTGTGAAACGTCCTGGCGCCTCGACAGTCAACTCGACGTATTTGGGCCTCAAATGGTAGCAGTACCACACACGTAGGAGTATATGATGAGGAGCAAAGCCCGAAGTTGTCAGTGGGCCGAATAGAATCGAACACGAGGGTGCACGACGAGAGAGGGAGAGAGGACAGCAGTACTGTGCAGCACCCGTCACATCCGATAGTTATTAACCGTGCTGCTGTGGTCACCCGTCACATCCGAGAGTTATTAACCGTGCGCCCAAGCCCAAGGAGCACTGCTTCCTTCCTGCAGTCCTCGCAGCCCGTACGTCCGGCCGCCGGTGGCCAGGCCAGGCTCTGGCACCCCAGTTCTGTTCACCCTTTGCCTTTGGGCGCCGATGAGCAGAACACTCGTTCCGCCGCGCCAGCGCCGGAGCCGATGCCGTCGGGCGCCAGCCGCGGGAACGTGTCGAGCCGAGGAGCGCAGCGCATCGAGAGCAACGCGCTCGCCGATGCCTGATGGTGGGGGGAAAGAAAAGAAAAGAAAGAGAGAGCGTGGCGTGGCGGCTGGGCGTTGTCAGCGAATCCCGCGTAGACGAGCACCTGAAGCCGAGCCGCAACCCTTTTCCGCTTTCCGGAATGGCACCTGCCCGTCCCGTCCCATCCCGTCGAGCTATTGGCCGGCGAATCAAAGGCAAAGCTACGTCGAGCTCCGTCGCAAACGACAAACGGTAGGTGAGGCTACTGGTTGCCGTTTGTTTGGCCAAAGTCGTCGGGTTTTCGAATTGTTTCCGATGAGAAGGTCAGGTTATCAGTCCCAGTCTCATGCTGTCCATCTATCCGTTGTATTAAAAGAAACCACCATATTTATCGAAAGGGACTAAAAATTACCACATCAATTAAAAAAGAGAAGAATATGCACAGTTGGATTTTACGAAGATCTAACGATCTAGACTAGCCTAAAGAGTATATGTCCAATACACACACAATTAATAAATACACAAATTCGGAATTAAAAATTAAAAAATAAGGAATTTAGCAGTTCATGTTTACACGGATTGGAAAAGTAAAATAGTTAAATAAATAGTCGATAACAAATATAATTAATAAATTACAAAGCTTCACATGATGAATATTTATTAGCTCTCCTGCTAAAATACTAATTAGGCATTTCATCAAATGATGATACACACAGATCCGTTCAATGCTACTCAACCTGATTGCATTGCGTTTCTCTTTTCCATTTTTTTCTTTTTTCTTTGTGTGTTTATGTGTGAAAGGAAGGGCGGCAATGGTTTGTACTAATTACCGAATGTTTTGGTGTCCATATGGATTAAATACGGTCAAATTAGTAGCACTACTTTTGCTAGATTTATGAAAATAAGCTATCTTAATAAAAAGTATTAAAAAAAGCTACACATTCATCAAGAGGACACAAAAATTATCACGTTAATAAAAAAACGAAAGAACCTAATCTAATGGTCTATATTAAATTAGAGAGACCGTGCCTAATACAATTCAAATGAAAGATTATGCAAATTAGTAGTTTAATCTCCGTGCAAAAAAAATAGTACCTAAATAAATGATTCACATGAAATGCAATTACGAATATCTAAATCAAAAAAATGCCAACTGATTGTTTTTTTTTAAAACACGGTATAGACGCAGACGCTCACAAACGCACGCACACTCGATCCTATGAATACACGCATGCAACCCTACCTATGAGCACCTCTGAGAGAATGAGCTAGCAGATTCTCGAGATTGATGAAGCACAACTAGCACCTCGCTATTGATGGGCATGTCATTTGCCACTGAGAGAATAGCACCAATTAAATTTTAGAATAAATCCAAAAAAATACTAGCAACGATGTTGAGGTGATGACTCAAACTCTGGTGGGAAGATTCCACCACAAGGAACCTTACCAGCTGAGTTAGGCTCACCCAAGTTATAACGGTGCAGACCAATCGTAATATCATTATTAGGACTATTGAGGACTAAAAATAGATCGCACAATATTTTGTTGTTTCTATGGAAGTTATATGTCTTCGGTTTTAGCATACATGCTGTCCTAGCAGCGTACAATAGCCCTAGCAATATCAAATAACCATTTGTCGCTGCGAGCACACAACATGCCACAAATCGTTGGATGAACTTGATGGAATAATGAAGAAACACCGGGCGCATGAGGGACGGAGGGAGAGGGAGGGTGTGTGTGTGGGGGGGGGGGGGGGGAGTTCAATTTGCAAAAGCAGCTCATTCTATTGTCATGAAACATTGATTAGTCGTTGATCTAAATCTGAGATGAGGAACTCAATTGAACATCGAGGAGCTCAACCCTGCGAGGAGAAATTTGATCAGGGTCATGCAGATCAATTCGGCGACGAAGAACTTTGTTTTGGGAGAAGTTTGTGGGGCATGAGGATGGACAACGACGGAAAAGTTGGTACCGGCAGGATGGGGCTGCCAGGTGGAAAAACGGACTGCCCAGTGCCCACAACGGGGGCTGCCAGGTGCCTGCCCATAGCTGCATGTGGCAGGATTAGTCACCACCGGCTATTACTCTGAGATGAAAAGCGAGCATGCCCGGTGGAAACAAAGCAAAACAAAATACTATTATGCCCGGTCGAGTTTGAAGAAGAGGGAAACTTTGACATCATGCCTATGACAAGATATGACAATAAAATGGCTTGAAGAGCCATATAGGAGCACGCCATATGGAAATTTACTTAGGATGCCAGTTACTTTTGTATGATCGGAGACACCATGTATAAGTGTGCCATGGCAGGTCACGCGAGAACATAAATGGCTTTTGTGTGCTTACTACAGATAATGCAAGATATACATCTATTAGAGCTTCGGTTTGGTGAGTATTTTTGTTCATGTAAAGGTGAAAATATTCAAGCCACGATGGATAGCGCGAGGAGTCGATGACGTCTTGCGTTAACAAGCAAGATAGGATGGTTTGTGCAGCCTAAATAAGTAGCGTGGGAGCCACAAGTGACCCCGTCTCTATTAATTGCTGGGTACAGAAATTTGAGTGATTTAAGCACGGAATTAACCTCAAGTTAAAAGTTTGACGATCAAATACACAGCAAAAGCTAGAGAGAGAGGTAGGGAGGGAGGGATAGATAAGCTACAGCACCTACCAAATACAGGGCAAGAGGCAGCATGCCGGAAAACATAGGGCATGTCTGCAACCTACAGCAACTACAAAAGACTAGCACTCATGACATATAAGCTGGAATAGGTACTCCCTCCATTTTAAATTGTAGGTTGTTTTAGTTTTTCTAGATTCATAGATGTTTGTATGCATCTAGACATATACTGTATTTAGGTGCATAGCAAAATCTATGTTTCTAGAAAAGCCATAACGACGGGACGGAGGGAGTATGCAACATACAAATGTCCTTACTAATCAACTAAGCAAAAGAGGTTATGCAATTATTATGTTAGGTTGATTTGAGTTAGGAAATCATTAGAGGTGAAATGAAAAATCTTTGAATTAATAACTTTTCAATTACAGTTTAATTACAATGTTAGTTTTAAATTTTTAATGGACCTAAGTTAATTATAAATTAGGTCGGGATCATTTTGAGAGTGGTGAAATGCCAACCTCTATTTATAAACTAATATATTTATATTTTTAGTGAAGGATAATTTGGTAAGCTGAATGGTCATCCAATATGATTGAGTATGAAGAATCCTACATAAACTTGATGAGCTCAACAAGTTAAGGAGAAAAGCCGTGACATAGAAGGTGTCACTTCTTTATAGCATCAAAGCGGTTACTTCAAAGTCAACAGTGTAATAGACATAGTTATATTACTAAGTATGTAATGAATCTAGCCGCGCTATTAGCGCGGGCCACATCTTAATACAATAGTATTTAAAGAAGTCACTACGTTCATCGAGAGGGTCTAGGAATTCCCACGTTAATCTGAAAAAGAGAAGAATATAAGTCGTTGCATTTTATGATGATCTAACGGTCTATATTAATCTAAAGGTTCATACAAAGTACAATTACTAAACAACTGAATTTGAATATACACCATTGAATTTTTTGAAAATCTAACGATCTATATTAATTTAAAGGTTCCATACAAAATACAATTACTAAATAGCTGAATTAGAAATTTAAAAGAAATATATCAATATGGCAATAGGACTGTGGACTCCTATTGCCATGTCCGTCGTTTTTTTTTGTTCACGTTGCCTGTTGCCCGTCACCCTCCCCTAATCTCGCTAATCCTTCCATCTATGCCTGCGTGCTCTGCTCCTTTCTTTCCTTCCAGGCTGATAAGCTGATTTGGTACCCTGTGACCACGGGTGGTAACTAGCAATTGGCCAAGGGAGAAAATTTGTTGCCGCGGCTTCCACCGACGACGAGCGAGAGCAGATCGCTTCGCTGCCGGTGCATCCGTACATCGTCACGACGACTGCCGCTTCCCTTTATAGCTTCGCTTCGCTGTTCATGATCAAGGACAGGCGGCACCGTGCGAGCCCACTGCACCCTCGAGCGGTGAGGTCCCCTAACCCCGTGCAACGGTGCCTTGGACCAGCAGTGCATCACCCGGCGGCCGGACCCGGCCGCCGGACTGAACATTGTTACATGTAAAAAAAATTAAGAAATAAGAACAAAAAATCTAACTAGCTGCACTAATTAGCGCGGACCACCTTACTATAAGATTCACTGTCACGTATCCAAAATGTCAATTAGAGCAAATTCTAATATCTCCATAGATGAAAAGAAATCTAAACTGAAAAATATAAACTATTATAATAGATACGGCGACAGGAAGAAAGATCTTCTCAGTCGAGGAATCAAGAAGAAAATCAACGTTTGAACTATAAAAAAACCTATTTCGATCCCCATAATTTTTCTTCGATAAGGTCGAGATAAAATAAGAGATTGAATTTTATCTAAAGGTGCTACTAAGATATAGTCGGCGTGGTACATGCTTTGGTAAAAATTCAACCACCTTGGACATGCAAATTGTTGTCAGAATTAATGCTCTTGCCATAGGGATTGAGCCCCTCACCACGAGCACAGCGGGAGCAATGTAATATGATTTCATATACACAAACTTGATACAAACTTGATAGCATCAGCGGATGGTTTCATCCATGAGATCGATAGTAATGATGGATAGTTTCATGCAAGAGCTCGATGATGGCAGCAAGATAATCCAACTTTGCTCATCTTACATATATTTATTAAAAGAGCGAACGAAAGTTGGTTCCATATTTATTCACTATCATTGGCTTGCTTTGCTTTGCTTGCAGCACGCAGGGGTAGGAGAGGTGATATATAGGGAAAATGATTCCGGATTCCGACCCGTTTTGACTGAACGATTGAAATCAAGGAGAGAGAAAAGGGATGTTAAGGAAAAAAATACACCGTTAGAATTTATTATGATCTAGACTAATTCAATCAAAGAGTTCAAATCAATGCATCAATAATTATGTAATTTTGGAAACTAAAATAAGATTTTTTGTAAAAAATATTGTATGGGATGGAAATAAAACATGTTTGAATCTTCCACGAACTCCATGATGATAAGATATAGCATGGGACATAAAAAAGTGTTTGGAAATTGGTCTTTTCTCAATTAAAGTATGTATCTTTGTGATGTGACCAAAACTCATCCAATTTAATTTCGTGTAGTTTTGAAAGGAGACCAAATTTAGCATTTCGTTGGACTTCAGTTGGCGTGTCAAGGCCACGAGACAGAACAGTAGTGAGACGCAAAGTGCGTAAATCGGACACCCGACAACAGAAGTGCGGACGCAGGCAGGAGCAGATTGCATTACAAACACAGGCAGCTTTGTGCAACATAACAGGCTCAAAAGTGCAGCTTTGTGCAAGATAGCAAAGCCATAGTGCAGGCGATAGATTAGAAGGAGAAAACATAAGAAGGATCATGACGACAAAATCACCAAGAAAGAGGGCCATGCCGGCACCAATGATAGTGAGACGGCCACCGTAACCATTGGGACGTGTGAGGAGAACACTTGGGACAAATCTGACCAGCTTCACTAAGTGGTTACACGATGATGAGCCCACCGTGCTAGCCTCACGCATTTCCATCCACTACCCCAAACCAGCCTATCACCGCCAGCCCTAAATCCAATATCATCGCCGCTTTGGCCTCCCGTTGAATTTCGATTGGTGGTGGTAGTGTTTCATCACCGCCGGACCATGAACCGACAGTGAAGCCTATTAAAAAATAAAAAGGCACCGCTAGAGTCCTTCCACGCTACCGGAGCCCCGTCACCCACTACAGTAGCTAGGGGGGGGAGCGAGCGAGCGAGTGAGAGAGAGAGAGAGAGAGAGAGAGAGAGAGTACCGTGAGGGGACGGAGTCCCCATCGTTGTCGCTGCATCCCTCGCACATGCCCGCAGTCGTGGCCCGCATCTGCTGTCGTTGTTGCATCCAATGCCCGCGCCCACCGCCGTCGTTGCCGCCACCCGTGCCTACCATCCCTGCCCGCTCCTTGTGCCTCGCCGCTGGTCTTCATTGCCAGTGAGGGGCAAGCGGAGGGGTGATGGGAGGGGGTGAGAGAGACGTGGGGAGGGAGATATAAGGACTTTTGTAATGATAGCAAACAAAACTTACATCACAAATAAAAAATATAAATAATTATATTCAAGTGAAAAATGTATAAATTTTTATATTGTTTCAATAAATACCAAAAAATATGTTTGTATCTAAGGTATTACCTTTTCTCTCTAATTCATGTTTAAAAAGATATATGATAATATATTTGTCTGTTACCATGACATGATTAAATACAATTATTTATATCTATTTTTTTATAATGGCATAAAAACTAGCTACCTGCGCTATTTGCGTGGGGGATCAGAGGTGGGGAGGGAGAGGTGCGCATTCGAAGGTAAAAGGGAGGAAGGGGAGAAGAGAAGGGGATGGATGTTGATATGATATAGAAGGGCTATGGGTCACGGACGGGTTATACCATGAACCGGTGGTGAAAATCGATTCCACTACGCGCTAGCTACTCATGAACTAGCATGAAAACTTATCACCACCAGTTTGGATAGAACTGCCAGTGATGACCCATTCGTGATAACCTTTTCTATAGTAGTGATTAACGATCAGCCAGCTCCATTCACACGCATCCACATTGAGAAAGGATCACCTTGACCAGCAAAATAATCACCCTACGACGGGTTAAATATTTTCAAGTGCCACGAGCTATATATGCAATTGTGTACTGTTGTTTGCTGCCGACCTTTGCTACCATTGGCGAGTAGGGCTAGGCTAACAACCGTAACTAAACTAATGAGAAAAAATACAACCAACTTGTCCGTCCCCAGCTTAAAACTCACCGGTTTACCATAATTGTTGCCTGCGATTGGGCGATAGGGCACTCGCAGGAGACAAAGGTTGTCGATTTGATGAAATAGTGGTTGGATCCAGCAACATAGTGAATGATCTGGTGGAGCAACTTGAGGGCCACGACACCAACCACAAGGTGGAAATTCCAAAATAATCGTGTTAAATAGTGAAGAAAATTGATGTTTGGCATGCGCGCCATAGCATGTCCGACGGGAGGGAACAACAGTCACAATCAAGGATCAATCTTTGGTGACCACAATGTAGCGGACAACGCTCCTTCAGAGTAGAAGCAAGAGAGAGAGGTGGTGAGCACAAAGACTAATAATATATAGTTTGGTAGCCACAACAACGTATTCACGGACCCAAGGGTAGAGTTTATAATTAGGAAAAAGGTGCAACAACCGTGTGCCAAAATGGGATTATGCATGTATGGGCTGTGGCAACCGGTGATCAAAGAACAAAGAAAGGAAAGGAGACTTCGATATAATAATAACTAAAAGGGTCAAACTCGAAATTAAATTATTACTTTTGTATATACATTGAACATTCTACTAAAATTTAAGGATTTTTTAATCATAGCAAACGAAAATGTACATCACAAATAAAAAATATATAAACAATTATATTCAAGTGAAAAATGTATAAATTTTTATGTTGTTTCAGTAAATACCCAAAAAATATGTTTATATCTAAGGTATTACCTTTTCTCTCTAATTCATGTTAAAAAAGATCTTATCATATGATAATATATTGATCTTTTACCATGACACGACTAAATACAATTATTTATGTCTATTTATTTTGAAATAAAGCATCCAGATGATGGTATAAAAAAACTAGCTACCCGTGCTATTAGCGCGGGCCATCTAGTGCCATGAAAATCAAGTTACGATCGAGCAGAACCCAACCAGGCAAGAGAGATCGGTTGATCCCGCGAAGCAAAGCCCATCGAATAGAGAGATGGAGTACACACCTGCTTAGGCAGCTAACCCCTGCAGAGGTGTGTGCGCTCGGGATGGTGTGGTTCGGTACATGTCGCTGTCCTCTTATCTGAGGATATTCTCCTCCCTCTCCTTCGTGCTTAATCATTGACTCGGATTTGGTGTGCTAACCGCGTGCTTTTCTGGTGGGGATCGGAGCGACTAATCAATCATTCAGATTCAGTGGGGAACGCAAGCTTTACTAGTTATTAGAGCGTACGTGGAATTTCAAGAAAAAGAAGACGAAAAAAAGGATGCGTCTGGATACTGAAATCAGAACTCCTCGTCTCTTCCACACGGGCGGCAATGGCGATGGGGTGCTTCCCCCGTTATCCAGTCGCGAGGCTGGTGAGAGTCCGGTGTCGAGATGATGGGGGGTTAGTACTAGCTAGAAACTGAATTGATGGACGTGTGGTGCAGCGCGAATCAGGTGCCGTCGCAATTAAGCTCCGTCGATTACTCTATCTACAATGTCGGCACGTACCATCAGAAAGAGATGGCTCCTAGGTCCAGTAGGGAGCTTGTTATTGTCGTCCAGCATCCAGTACCATAACTGATATGGTGGAGTACTATAACCTTTACACACTTTCCTTTTCTTCAGAGCCACACTTCACTAATTTAGTCATCATCATCAGTGATTAATCTCCCTCACATCAGCTGCCACCGATGCTCGTCGGAGCTTTCCGAGCAAGTTAGCTAGCGCCCACTTGTGTGGGAAGTTGGAACAATTATTCTCTAATCAATCTTAAGATGCCGTGGCCGATAGATGTATTTCACACGTTCGTTTGGTTTTCCCTTTTCACGATTCAGATCAGTACGTGCTGAAAGACAAGACACGGAGCATCACTCAAGCTGGATAATTAGATGCGTAACATCTAGCCGTGCATGCATCAACTGATGATGAACGCGCCTCTTTTTTTACATCATGGACGGATATAGGAGTACTTGCAATAATCCGATGTTTTTTCTTCGGTAACAGTGTAGAAGCGGATACCCAAATACGCGATTGGACAGGGCATTCCTTACTCCCTGGACATGGGATTTTCTGTTAACCACATTGGACGAGTTCTCGCTGCACTCTGTGATTTCTCACCCCCAATATGCGATCTAAACCTTTTTCTAGCCCGGTAGCAGAGGTGATTAGCAGGCGAAGTAGTAAGTGAGGAGGGCTCCTTGGACGGCATGTACCATGTCTGTAGTCCCTTAAAAAAGCATAGCCCTCCACGAATAAGCACGTGCTACGGCTTACCACAGGCAGCAAGCTAAACCTATACTACATAATAACCAAGTAGCCTCCTAATTAAAGAAAATCACATGTATTCCCCTATCACACTAGCCTATCACGAACGGCTGTGAGAGTCTGAATAATCCCCAATCAAGCAGTCAAGCACCCAGCTTGTAGTTACTGCTATGGCAGCGAACTTAGTAGCTACACTAAACTATGAAGCCACTTGGAACCCATCCAACCATCTGTGGCAACCCTGCTCTAATCTTCCGCCACCTCAGACTTGTTTAACCTCAACCGTGGCTGTCAGTGCACGTGAGCACTGGCACTGGAATTCATCAATCTGTTCGAGGAAACCTTTTGGTGGCTCTAGGTCTAGGGCACGCACGCACCAGGAGTCCAGGACAGTAGACGGAGGAGATCGCCGGCCAGGACGGCTAGCTGGCGGCGCAGCCGATGCTGAATTGTTAATGGAGTTCGTGCGTGCTACGAGTACCACTCTGGCCTCTGGGCAACTGGGCGCTAGCAGTGATAGCAGCAGGCAGAGCAAAGGCTAGGGCAGCCTGGCAGTAACAAAGGCTGCTCCTGCCTGCCTAATCCTCGCTAAAATAAACGCGTCCGTATAGTAGCCACTGCTAGTGGCCTCCTGGGTTGAGGTGGGGGAGTACGTAACACGGCGGCATGGTGGCGTAAGTTGTCCGTGTGCGAGCCAGATCAGCTGCTCGCATTGAAAATTGGGCCGACTTGTCCTGCATCGGTGGATGGTGCTCGTACCCGTTGTACTTGCCAGTGGAGAACAGCCAGCACCATTGTTTAGCAACCGGCCGATCAGCGTGTGACCGGAATAGGACTGGCGTTTTGAGCACTGGCCTGCAAGGCAGAAAAAGAGAAAAGAATAGGAGTAGTGTGATGTGCTTCGAATTTTTTTTGAAGGACCAACTGGGGCAGAGCACGCCCACCTGAACGTCTGGCCGAAGCTGATGGATTTCCATTTTACAACCTAGCTTGGGGGGGGGGGGGGGGGGTTGATGTTTTTGTAGAAGGAGGGAGATGAAGCAGCATAGGCGCTATATCACATAGAGACTAGAGCACCAGGACTTCCGGGAGGGTGTCTAGGCGGCGGGGAGCGCGATGCACCCAGAGGGTGAGGTGTTCCTTGGCGGCTTGGGCGATGGCAGCGATGGGCTGGTCGACTGCGTCGAAGATCATCCTGTTGCGGCGATTCCAAATCAATCACAAGAGGAGCAGCGTCGCGGTGTGGAGGGCCACCCTCGCTGGGAGCGGTAGAGCTTGAAGCGCGCTGGCGAGGCAGGTGACGGAGGCGTGAGGGCACGCCGAGCTCCAGAAGCTGGTGATGCGTGGACAAGTGAAGAAGATGTGGGCGGCGTCCTTGTCAGCGGTGCAGAAGGGGCAAATGGGGCTGCCCGTGGCGCCTCGGCAGTGGAGAAAGTTCCGCATGTGCGTGTTCCCCTATCGGAAGATCCAAAAAAAGACCTAGACCTTGATTGGGGCGAAGTTCCCCTAGTTGACGTCGGAGTGCGACACCGTGTAGCCCGTCCGCTTCAACATGGAGTAGAGGGCGCCTGAGCGCACGTCGATCTCATCCCTCTAAGCCAGGCGGCGGGTGTCAGGGGCGGCACCAAGGTGCAGGCCGCTCAGCCGAGAGACGAGGGTCGCGAGCTCGTCACTGGCTGCGTGAGAGAGGCGCTCCCACAACGGCAAGACGAGGGCCCTGGTGGCGAAGGCGGCGGCGATCGTAATGCAGGGCTCGAGGCAGTTGGAGAACAAGGCCGGTAAAGCTCGATCGAGGAGGCCAAGCGAGGTCCAATTGTCGATCCAGAAGGAGGTCATCGTGCCGCTGCTGAGGACGACGGTGGTGATGTCCCTGTACATGGGCAACAGATGCTGGAATGTCTGCCAGCAGGGCGTGGGGCGCGACGCGCGTTCCGGCGTGTACCAGAACCGAACCCAGTTCACCAGGGGTTGTCGCTGCCCTGCTGGAGCTTGTCCACCGTCTTGAGGAGGAGACAAGTGTTCTGAACCTCGACGTCAATGACGCCGAGGCCACCTTCTTCCTTAAGCCGGCACACCATAGGCCAGGCAACTTGGCAGTCGCCCCCGGTGCACGAGGCCACGCCCTTCCAGAGCATCCACGACGTGGCTTGTCCACCTTCTCCATCGTGGACTTGGGCAGCTGCAGCACGGTGGAGACCTAGGTGATTTGGGTGGAGAGGATGGAGTTGACCATCATGAGTCGTCCCCCGCGATTGAGGATGTGCACCTGCTAGGAGGGGATGTAGCACTCAACCCTAATCGCGAAGGCGTCGAGCACGGATGTGGGGAGCTTCTTGTCGGAGAGGGGGAGGCTCAGGTAGCTCTGGGGGAACGTAGCAACGGGGCAGCCCAAGATGCCAGCAAGGGCATCGGCGCTGGTGGCGGTGACGTGCACAGGGACGAACATGCTCTTGTGGTAGTTGATGGCGAGTCCCGTGGCGGTGGCTAAGGAGTCGCACAACTGTTTGAGACGGCGCACCTGCCCCTCCTCTGCCCGGACCAGAATGAGGGTGTCGTCAGCATATTGGATCTTTGGACAGGGGAGGTCGTCGATGAGAGGGTGAAGGAGGGGCTCGTCACCACAAGGGTCAACGAGCATCCTGTGTAGGAGATCGGTGACGATGATGAAGAGGTAGGGGCTGAGAGGATCACCTTGCCACAAGCCATGTCGGCATTGAATCCAAGGCCCGGTGTCCCCGTTGAGGAGCACCACCGTGCGCCTGGTGGAGAGGAGATTGCGCATCCAGCCGCGCCATGTGTCCCCAAAGCCACGAAGCTCGAGAACACGGTCGAGAACTTCCCAGCGAAAGCTTTGCGGAAGCCAAGCTTAAGGACTACGGTGGGGACACGCTGGACGCGGCAGCACTAGACAAGTTCCGTGGCGAGCAGGAAGTTGTCCGTGATGGAGCGCCCCATGACGAAGCCTATCTGGTAGTCGGAGATGAGCGCGGGGACTACGCTTTGCAAGTGGTTGGTGAGGATCTTGGCGGTGAGCTTCGGCACATAATTCTGCAGGCTAATCTGTCGGAAGCCGTTGGCGGTGACGACCCCTATGCTTCTTAGGCAGGAGCACAACGTGAGCTTGGTTGACGCGCGCCAGGTCCACTATGCCGTCGTGGAAGAAGGAGAGCCATGCCAGCACTGTGTCACCCATGGTCGGCTAGAACTAGCGGAAGAAGGCGAGGCCGAAGCTGTCGGGGCCAGGGCTGCTGGCGGTGCGCATTTGCTAGAGCGCCGTCTTGGCCTCGGAGGGGGTGAACGGAGCCTCCAGGGCGTCAAGGTGCGACACGGAAGGGAGAATCCGCCCAGCACCGTCGGGGAAGGTGATGGGGACGGCGTCACCGAGCAGGTCCAAGTAGTACCGGTGCAGAGCGCGCTCCTTGCCGGCGTGGGAGGAGACGGGGACACCGTCGTCGTGCAACACTTGAATCTTGTTGCTGCGGAGTTGCGCGGAGGCAGAGGCGTGGTAGAACGCGGTGTTTTAGTCACCGAGTTTACACGCCTTGATGCTATAGCGGTGGTGCCAGCAGAGGTTGTGCTCGTGGACAGCACGTGCAAGGCGCGCCTTGACCAGGGAGCGCACAAGGGCTTCGGCGGCGATGAGGGGACGACGCTCTTCCAGGAGGTCCAGGAGCTCGAGAACCGCGCGGCAAGCCACCATGACGGCTGCCGGCTGCGCGCCTACTTCTTGTACGTGGCGCGCGTTCACTTGAGGCTGCGGCAGACGCGATCGTAGATGCTCCCTCGTTGATTCTGGGGGTGGGCCCAGATGCCCGCCACAAGCCGTTGGAACTCGGGGTCGAGCGCCCAACTTTTCTCGTAGCGGAAGACGTCGGAGACAGGAGGCGACTTAGTAGCGGTGACCATCAGGTGTGCTTCGAATTGCTTCGCGAAAGTTACCTAGAAGGTCCGAAACTGAAAGAAACGGGTCTTAGCTTGCTTTAGATTTGTGCCAGCGCAATCCACTGTTCAGTTTATGAGTTACCCGCGACAGTGTGGGAACCGAAACGCGGAACCTGGTAACGGCTTGCCTTTTGGTCTTCGTACACAAGGGTTCAAACTGAAAGCCGGTGGATCCGTTGCCGTTGCCGTTGCCGTAGGAGCTCAAGACCGGTGACCGACCTGACCTGGTCAGCAGGTCAAGCGAGGTCACCCGGGAGACTTGAAGTGTTCCGATCATGCAGCTGACTCGTTAAACAAATCGCCGTTATTCCTGGGGATCGTAGAATAGCTTTAGTACATTATAAACAAATGAACTGTGTCCTTGTGCGTGTGAATCGTGGAATTCAAAAATGAAAGTCTCTTTCAAATGCAGGTGTTTTCATATCCTGGGGTCAGGGTTTTGAAGACTCGAGAGCTGCTTTGCTGTTCAGACTCCTTCCTTGGATCCATCCATCTTTGTGATTTGAACGGTTCTTTAATTTACTATTGTACTATTTTTAGTTTACAAAATGCAGAAAAAAAAGTAACTGTGTAAAATCCTACAAAAATTTTCACTACCCGCTCCTGCTAAACATTTCGGTCAGGCAAATACTCTTCGGTTCTAGCAACTATTTACAGCCATTCAAGCTTTACCAGTAGTAGGTTTTTACGCCATTCTAGCAACTAAGTGCTTCGTTTATGCCGTTCAGTTGCAAAACCTGCAGTAACAGTGTTCCTCTGACCCGGAAAAAAGAGCTAAACGTATCACTTTTAACTCCTATTTGGGTGTTTGGATCCTTAGACTAAAATTTAGCTCGGGTCACATTGGATGTTTAGATGCTAATTAGAAGTATTAAACATAGGCTAATGATAAAAATAATTGCATAAATGAGAGCTAATTTGCAAGATGAATCCATTAAGTCTAATTAGTCCATGATTAGCACATGTGATGCTACAGTAAACATGTGCTAATTATGAATTAATTAAGCATAATAGATTCGTCTCGTGAATTCGCCCTCATTTATGCAATTATTTTTATTATTAGCCTATGTTTAATATTTCTAATTAGCATCTAGACATTCGTGTCACCTGGCTAAACTCTAGGTCAAGGATCAAACATCCCCTAAACATTTCACTCAATCATACCGTAGCAGAGAAAAAGGGCAAACTGAAGCCTTTTCTTAGCAGATTTTTATCAACTGCTTCGTTTATGCATCTCAGTTGCAAAACCCACAGTAACCGTTCCTCTGACCCGGAGAAAAGGTTTACGGTTGCCCCGTCCCGTCTCCTCTGCTAAAACTGCCGCGGCGCCCGTTGCCGAACGGACGTCCGTTTCGTGCCGGGTTTACGCTAGCGGGCAGCGCGGGGTGGCCAGAAAGTTGCGCGGAGACCTGGCACGGCGGCGACACGGTCGCCGGATGCGCGGGGCGCTGCAGGTGGAGACGCGCGGCCCACGGCATCCAGCCAGCCCGGGACGGGAGGGATGGCTGGCTGGCTCCGGCGCCTGACGCGTAATCCGGGCAGACAGATTTGCGTGGCGCGCTCGGCTCGTTCCCTATCCGTCCCAACCTACGTACGGCCGTGCCTTGTTTGCTTCCGAACCCATCAATCGGTGCGAGTACGAAAACCACCGAAGACAGCCGTTGACTCCAGCAGGGCGCGAGCAAGCATGCTCACAGCAGAGTACTACTATAACTACTCCTACTCAAAACACAAATGGAAAATCCCCTAAAAATACACTCAAATGGGAAACTTTGTCATCCTTGCAAACTAGTACACCGACCAGAGTTGAATGTTTTCTTTCCGAATGTAAGCGGCGTCTCTAATTGATGCCAACACGGCTCCAAGATTTCAAGCGCTGGAGGAAGGGAAAAAGAAAAAAAGTTGAGAACCTTTTAAAAGCAAGGTCGAGAGCATTTCGAACAACCTACATGGAAAGTTACAAGTTACAGTTTAAACTGCATAACATCTACCAAATGTAGGACGTGGCGCTTTACGTGATCAAATCTATTGGCGCTATAGTGATGCCACATGGCACGATTTAGGTCGGTTATTGCACGGTATGTATGCAGATGCGCTGACATAAGTTTTCTCCGTTACTATTAATGTTGTTTCTAGTTGGTTTTAACGACATTAAAATGTTACAATTTAGGTTATACATAAGCCGCACAACATCGAACATAATTTGGATAACGTAACTTTGCACGTGACCTAACCTGCTGTTAGATCACATGAATTTGGATTTTAGTATTATATGGCACGCGTGCGGTAACGCTCGCATCGTAATTTTCTCCGTTACTATCAACAGCGTTGTTCGTTATTTTAAGTAACGGATGTCCACCGTTACACTTTTACGGGACACTTTTACGCTATCTATGATGCCACACGCCATGTAAATTGGATAGCGTAATCCAATCCAACGGCATTGTAACGCTTGCCAAATCTCTTCGTTCCAAGTTTCAAATTGTGCGCCACTTCCACAACACAATTTTTTTCATTTACTATTAACGCTGTTATCATTATTTGTTAAGCCATGAATTGAGAGTTGAAACTTTGTCAAGGCTCAAGAGTAAGATCGTCCTCGTAGGTAGGCCAGGACAGCGACGCACCCGGCGCGCGCACGCACGGCGGCTTACCGCGGCAGCGAAAAAGGGGACGACACCCCATACAAAGGCAGAGGCAACCAACCCCAAAGCCAGAACAAAACCACCACCTCCTCTTTCTCCTCTTCCCCTGCTCCGCTACTCGGCAGGCAAGCCAGGGGAACCCAAACCCACACAACACCACACCACAGGCGCGCCCACGCAGACGCGGCCGCGGCTGAAGCCACCCAGTGGACTCCCGATGGGCTGCTGCGGCTCCTCGCTGCGGACGGGGACGCACCCGGAGAAGAAGCCGCCGGGGAGGGCGACGGAGCCGCTCCCCCCGCACCGCCCCTCCCTCTCGCTCAACCAGCACCAGTCGACGGCGTCCTCCGCGGCGCGCGCCGGCGCCGCCGGCCGCGAGGTGCCGCCGCTCAAGGAGTTCTCGCTGGCGGAGCTGCGCGCCGCCACGGGCGGCTTCGTGGCGGAGAACATCGTCTCCGAGAGCGGCGAGAAGGCGCCGAATTTCGTGTACAAGGGCCGCCTCGAGCACAGCCGCCGCGCGATCGCCGTCAAGAAGTTCACCAAGGCGGCCTGGCCCGATGCCAAGCAGTTCGCGGTACGTCTAGGGGCGGGCTCGGGATCGATTACCGTACGCGCCCCCCGATTCGGGGTGGAATTCGCTGCAATGAAACGCCTTTGCTTTTGCTCGCAGGAGGAGGCCAAGGGGGCCGGCAAGCTGCGCCACTGCCGGATGGCCAACCTGATCGGCTACTGCTGCGACGGGGACGAGCGCCTGCTCGTCGCCGAGTTCATGCCCAACGACACGCTCGCCAAGCACCTCTTCCACTGTACGTTTGCTCTACCGATCCTCTAGCCATTGGTCCATTTCTGATGGGTCGCTTTCTGGATTCCTGGTTGGTTCTGGATATTTCGCTGGCCATTTTCGGTAAATACACCCTGCGATAGTTTTTGGCTTCGTCTGATTTGATCCCTGATTATTAGTGTGGAAGTTGGCAAAAAAGACGAATCGGCGTGCTCTGAGCAACTGCTGGCGCTTAGCAGCCTCCCGCATTTGGTGTACCGAACGAAATGATTGGGCTAGGCGTCGTGATATCCAATTCCTATCTGGTTGTTGTTGGCCTGGTCGTTGTGTGAATCCATTGAAACCGATCAGGGCACAGGCTGCATTAAACACGTGATATAATATTACTACATCATTGTTCTGTGTTCAGATGTTCTGTTCATTGTTTTGGACAGGTGGATGACTAGAATTAGCTTACAGGATTTCATTGTGGACGTATATTGTCACAGTAAAATTTAGGAATTATGAATGCAAGTGATATTGTGCTCTGCAATGCGTATTTGAAATTAATAAGTTGATGCATTAACTAGATGTTTGGATCCGTGGGGTTTGTGCTTTATGAACAGCCTGTTCCCAGGGTGTATGGGCAAGGTTTGGGTGTTATTGGTAATGGTTTCAACTTGCAAATGATGATGGGTTTCTTTAGAAACAAAACATTGAGGCCGGCATGTAATCGCCTCTTTTGTTAATCTTGATTGCATTCACCTTTTCATGGGAAGATGATTTTGGACAAGTTAACTGTACATCACTGTGCGTCAGTTCATTACCTGATATTTATTTTACTCTTTTTCAGGGGAAAACCAGACAATTGAATGGGCTATGCGTCTAAGAGTTGCAAACTACATCGCTGAAGCACTGGAGTATTGCAGCACTGAGGGAAGGCCTTTGTATCATGACCTAAATGCATACAGGGTTCTCTTTGATGAGGTAACTAATTCTTACCCCTTTTATTTATCCTACAGCCCTAGAATTGTTTTTTGAAAATTACCAATCTACTACAATATCATGAAGCTGAGTAAATGAGTTCTTCTTTTCTTTTTTTTTTTGTTTGTAAATATCTCTGCTGCTGCTGCAAGTATTGGTTTGTTCTTCTGGGAAGGGTACCTTAGGATTCCATTGAGCTTTTACCCTCTGCATGGATGCTTTCTCTGCTTCATCTGACATTGGAAGTGGGAGTGGTCTGTTGCCACCTGTACTCCACCTCTAGTGGTTGGAAGGAAATACATATCAAAATCGAAATGTCAACTCTTTTTCATGGGTTCTATAAAAATCATCGTATATTGATTTGAAATGGTTAGGAATATTATTGGTTATGCTATGCTTTTTTGGATGATGTTGATTGCATTTCACAGCTTGTTGCATGTTTCTTTAACTGCAGTAATCCTCTGCGGGCTAAACAACCAATGTAATTTATTTTTGCAGAATGGTGATCCTCGTCTTTCATGTTTTGGCCTGATGAAAAACAGCAGGGACGGGAAAAGCTATAGTACGAATCTTGCATACACTCCTCCAGAATATTTAAGGAATGGTAATATGATTGTATTTGTATTTACGACCAAAAATTTCTTCTTTGGGTTGCTTAGTTAGGGTATTTAGAAATGATATACATGTAGATGGTTAGTACTGACAATAGAATGGCTAAAACTTTCATACCGATTGGATCAATTAATGGAAGTATGGAACACTGCAAAATGCTACTCAAAATAGTGGAAAAGTTGGGTTATTTCGCCCCTCAAGATGAAATAATCCATCTTGTTGACTTGCTGAATGCTTTATGTAAGCACTTATAGGTAGTCGACTGAAAACACGTGAGGTGATTGATTAAGGATCAAAGTTCACAGGATATAGTCTTGAAATAGCAAATATGAAGTGAAATCATTCTGGATGTATATTTCTAACATTTCTTTTGTTGTGGTAACCGTTGCTTCTTTAGGAAGAGTTACATCAGAAAGTGTCATATACAGTTTTGGCACTATACTTCTGGACCTCCTCAGTGGAAAGCGTATACCTCCTTCCCGTGTAAGTTTTTATCGTTAATACTATTGATTTCCTTGTTGCATTTGATCCTTACTGACCCCCTTTCTGAAAAATACCTCTGTATTCAATACTATTCTGTGCATATCTCCTTTTTGCAACTGCCACCAAGTGTGCGATACTGAGCATCTGTGGGAGAACATATTTTCCTTTCGGACATAACTTGGTAACAAAGTCGTTAGGTTATCATTGAAAATTAGCTTTATTTCACTCAGGCTCTTGATATGATAAAAGGCAACAATATCCAAGTACTGATGGATTCACATTTGGAGGGAAACTACTCAACAGAAGAAGCGACCACATTGGTCGATCTTGCTTCTCAGTGCTTACAGTATGAACCTAGGGATCGCCCCAACACTAAGAAGCTGGTTTCTGTTCTCGAGCCCTTGCAAATAAAATCAGAGGTAACCGTTATATTTTTTATCCTCTAAAAAAAGCTTTATATAACCATGCAGCCTATGTGCTCTACCATTGATTGTTTGCTTTATTGTGATTTGATTCATTCATGGCTTCCACGCAACTGTTATCTTATGGTAACAAGGCAATTTTGTGCTTTTCTTACGGCTGCTACATTTCCATTGCAAATTGCAAACAGGTACCATCCTATGAGATGCTTGGCATTCCAAAGTATGAAGAAGAAGTGCCTCCAACTCCTGCTCCGCAGCCACAGCACCCTCTTTCTCCCATGGGTGAAGCCTGTTCTAGGATGGATTTGACGGCTATCCACCAGATTCTAGTGAATACACATTACAGGGATGATGAAGGGACTAATGAGGTAAACATCATAGCTTTTCTGTTGCTGTCTGCTGACGTATCTACAGGGTAATAATTCTAAGAAAGTGGTACGTTTATTGCAGCTATCATTCCAGGAATGGACACAGCAGATGAGGGACATGTTGGAAGCTAGGAAGCGTGGGGACTTTGCTTTCCGTGATAAAGATTTCAAGGCAGCCATAGATTGCTATACACAGGTTGACACACGTCTTACTTATATCTTTTTTTTCTAGAATACGTAGGAGAGCCACGTATCATTCAATTAAGAGGAAAAAATAGTAGTTTGCTTACAACGCGGGCCATAACCGGACTCACGCACACGGGTTTTAAAATGTATACGATTACATTAGGGAACCTCCACTTCCAAGATTTGTCAGCGGTCTAAACCGTTCTAAACCGTTTCCTAGAAGCTAATTCATTTCGCCACCCCTTTTCATATTTGCAGTTTGTTGATGTGGGGACGATGGTATCACCAACAGTGTACGCAAGGAGGAGCCTGTGCCACCTCATGTGTGACCAACCTGACGCCGCCCTCCGCGATGCGATGCAGGCGCAGTGCGTGTACCCTGACTGGCCCACCGCGTTCTACATGCAAGCCGTGGCCCTCTCGAAGCTGAACATGCAGAGCGACGCCATGGACATGCTGAACGAGGCTTCGCAGCTCGAGGAGAAGCGGCAGAAGAACACCAAGTCTTGAGAGCCCAATCGGCTCGGCCGGCGTCCCCTCTCCTTCGGCTCGAAAGGTTCATGTTGAGAGAGACATGCTACTCAGTGCTTCCTAAAAGACGTGGTTAGCTCCTGGTTCCCGGTGTCGGGAATGTCATTGGCTAGTGGATGGTGTGCTGTAGAGTTAGTCAGTCCTGTGGTTGTAACTACCTGGTTTGGCATTTCCGTGATGCATTTTTTTGGGCCCGTGTACATCTTACATTGACCAAAAAAAAATCGAAACAGGCGGAATGCAAGGGAATTATCTTGTGGTCCGCTAAACCTAGAGATTTGCTCTCTTGTTGGTTGATTGGTCTTGTCGTGCTGGCGAACCTTGAGCTGAATGTTCAGACATGGAGAAGCAGATCATTTCGGCAAGCGCTGCAGCAACTGTTCCTTGTGAAGAACGGCTCCTGCACTGCCGTTGCGTTCCATGGCAGTCAATGCAACAACTTTGGAGGCTCCGGTCCAGCCAGCGTGTCTCTGGGCTACCTGTCGTTGACTCGCGAGTCCCATGGCCAGCCATCTGAGTACAGCGCTGCCGGTCTGCCAACCGAGCCGATGGTGACCGGTCCAGGGGCCATCACAGATGTAAAGGTAAAGACGGCGATTGAAGTGTGTGTTCTGTGTGCAAGAACCGGAACGAGAGGACGGGGAGGCACAGGAGCTGGACCTGTCGATCTGGTGTGCATCCAGGCCCGGATGCCGCCGGAGCCGCCGCGTGCACAGTGCACGCCGTGATGGCGGACCGGCGAACGCAGTTGGGTCGGACCGCAAGTCCGCGACGTGGCGAGGCGACCTCGGTTCCGCCTTCCGCGTGACACCGGCTACTGGGCTGTTGACCTGGAGTGGCCCAGGTCCCGGGTTGGTGGTGGTGGTCGAAGAAGCTGGTGGGCTACCAGCCCGAGTTGGGCCAGTAACATACCAGGTTTATTGGGCCATCAGACTGATGATGGATCGAGTTGGAGAGTCTAAAAGAAGAAGAAGAGCCGAGTCTTCAGGAGAAAGATGAAAGAAGACCTGGAACTGGAAGTCTTCTCGGTTTGGCAGTATACCCAGATGGCCAGATGGCAAATGCTGCAACCAATTTTCCAATGCAAGCTGGCACGGGCACTGGGAGCCTCAGAATTCCACCGCATCCTTACCGTACCATGGAAACTACCAAGGGTGAGTGTAAACCAGACCTTGACGCGAGTACCTAACCTGAAGATCTTTCGGAAAAGTTCCTCACCTTACCGTGTAGAGTAGTAAAGCTTATCGATCGGCCTTATAAAAGCCGTGCCGTGCCGTGCCGTGTCCAAACGGCAGTGGCACTCCACCATCCCCACATCCTCGAAGGCTGGCTAGAACAATGAGAAGGCTTTTCGCGCTGCTGGCCCTCGCCGGCGCCGCGCTGCTCGCGGCGGCCGGCGGCGCCAGCGGGCAGCAGGGCGTGGGGGCCATCATCACGCGTCAGGTGTTCGAGAGCATGCTCAGCCACCGCGGCGACAGCGGCTGCCAGGGCGCCTTCTACACCTACGACGCCTTCATCCAGGCCGCGGGCAAGTTCCCCGCCTTCGGCACCATCGGCGACGACCAGACCCGCAGGCGGGAGCTCGCCGCCTTCTTCGGCCAAACCTCCCATGAAACCACTGGCAATCTTCACACGGTTAACCTTTTCTTTGGTTCATTCAAGAGATAGCTAGTCTTCGATTAAGCTTTGCTGTAGCAATCAATCGGTAATAGGTGGATGGCCAGCTGCTCCGGGGTTGGCCGTTTGCCTGGGGATACTGCCGCGTGGAAGAACAGCAACGGACGGACCCACCCTACTACGGACGTGGACCCATACAACTCACTCAGTAAGATCTTTACTTGATCTTTGATCAATAATCAACAAAGCAAAATTTTGAAAAAATGATCTCTCATGCATCTGCAACGACGACGTTGGCAACAGCAAATACAACTACGAGCTAGCCGGGCGGGCGTTGAAGCTGGACCTGGTGTCGAGCAACCCCGTGGTGGCATTCGAGACGGCCATCTGGTTCTGGATGACGCCGCAGGCCGCGAAACCCTCGTGCCACGACGTGATCACCAGACGCTGGGTTGGCGGAAGGTGGCAACCTCTCCTGCGAGATCCAGATGACCGGGTCGGGTTCTACAGAATGTACTGCGAGATGCTTGGGGTGGCGGAAGGTGGCAACCTCTCCTGCGAGATCCAGAAGCCTTACGGACCCACCGGCTAATTTGCAACTGAAATAGTGAAATAGTAGTAGTAGTAGTAATCAATCACCACCACTGGCTGGCCGTATTAGAGGGTGGCTACATGTATTATGACTGCGCTGGCTAGCCTTCACATGGAGTATGAGTGATGTTAATACGAATAAAGCTAGCAAATTAGCAATTCAAGCAAAGGCAACCTTCGGCGTGATGCGTGTATACTTTAGTCTAGTCTTTTTCAGGGATGATAAATGCGTCACTTATCTATATCCACGGTCGGATCTCAGTTCACATGTGGTTGTAACTAACCTGGTTTGGCATTTCTGTGATGCATTTCTTGGGCCCGTGTATATCTTACATTGACAAAAGTTCGAAACGGGCAGGGTGCAAGTGAATTTACTTCTGTTTTTCAAAATCAGAGCTCGTCTGTTGTACAGTGAGCTATAGAGTTGATCAATGATCAGTTTGGTCCTGTCCAGCTGTGCCCCTGTGCCGTTTCTACAGACAAGCAGAAGCGCATCATATCGATGAGCAGTGAAAAAATTCTCTGCTCTTTCTAGGCTTAAGCTCATCGAAAAAGTTCTCTCCTCTTTCTGGGCTTAAGTAGTTTCATGAGCATTAAATTTGTTACCACTTCAGCAAAATTGCTGACTTGGCAAGGTTATTATGAGTGGACACCGAGCTTTTATCTTTTTTACTCTTTACTCAGAATCGGTACTCAGAGGGGACCTGCGCGAAGCTACGAGTTCTCGACGAAGCTCAGTGAAGCATACGCCTCGAGGCTAGACGTCCATCTTGGATCGTGAACGGAGTCTCAAGGCTAGAGGATCAACTTGACACGAAGGCGAAGTCTTGAGACTGGAAGGATGGAGGTGTGAGAAACATGACCACGTCGAAGAATTCAATTTGTACACATTACCACCAATAATCTTTATTTACGACATATCTTAGGAATGTATGGTTGAGTAAGGACATTTTCGAAATGTAAATGGCTCACGAGTCACTATAAAAGAAGAACCCTACCCGTTATAAAGGAGGATCTACTATTTTCTATTTTTTATCTTTTAAATGCTATTTTTTATTCACAAATTTGTTCGGTATCAAATTCATTTCATTTGAGACCGACAGTGACCTGACCATAAGCTCAGTTCGATCGATCGCTCTCGGCCTGACAAGGCTGTGCAGCATGCCGCAAGATATCGGCAACAATAATCTCATGCGTGGACCACGAGTCAACGCAAAGCCGACCGGCTCATGTGCCAATGCCATGGCCTTTTGGCCTCATCGCAACCTTACCATCGCCTGATACGATGTACCGTGCGTGGCCTGTGGGAAAGCTACCGAGGGTGCGTGGTAACCAGACGGGCGGTGACCTGGCCATAAAGCGTAGCTCGATCGCTCGGCCTCGGGCCTCGGCCTTATAAAAGCCACGCCTGAGTGGCAGTGACACTCCACATCTTCACCACGCCGCATCCTCAAGCGAGCCATGACGACGAAGGCTATCGCGGTGCTCATCTGCTTCGCCGGCGCCGCGCTGCTCGCCGCGGCCGGCGGCGCCAGCGGGCAGCAGCAGGGCGTGTGGAGCATCATCACGCGGCCCATGTTCCAGCGCATGCTCAGCCACCGCGGCGACAGCGGCTGTCAGGGCGCCTTCTACACCTACGACGCCTTCATCGAGGCCGCCAGCAAGTTCCCCGGCTTCGGCACCACCGGTGACGACCAGACCCGCCGGCGGGAGCTCGCCGCCTTCTTCGGCCAAACATCCCACGAAACCACCGGTACGGTACTCTTCATGCTTATTTTTCCCTTCTTATTTCCATTTGATCAAGAATCTTCGATTAACGAAGCTTTGCTACATGTCAATCTTGCTCTAATACTTTGTGCGGTTGACGAATGTGGTCATATATGCAGGTGGATGGGCTACTGCTCCGGATGGACAGTTCGCCTGGGGATACTGCCGGGTGAAGGAACAGAACCCCACGGACCCACCCTACTATGGACGAGGACCCATCCAGCTAACTCAGTAAGATTACACAGTTTCATAGCCGTCGATGATCGATGTCAATAACCAGTTGATCCTTGAGCAACTAATCACACGGTTTCGCCTTCGCATATAGCGATTACAACTACAGGCAAGCCGGGAAGGCGCTGGGGCTGGACCTGGTGAGCAACCCTGACCTGGTGTCGAGCGACCCCGTGGTGGCGTTCAAGACGGCCATCTGGTTCTGGATGACGCCGCAGTCTCCCAAGCCGTCGTGCCACGCCGTGATGACCGACGTCTGGGCGCCCTCCGCCGCCGACCGCGCCGCGGGGAGGCTCCCCGGCTACGGCCTGACCACCAACATCATCAACGGCGGGCAGGAGTGCGGGCGGGGCCAGGGAACCGACGGCGCCAAGGACCGGGTCGGCTACTACAAGAGGTACTGCGACATGCTCCGAGTGGGGTACGGGGACAACATGGCCTGCAAGAACCAGAAGCCTTACGGAGGTGGCTAGCTGAGAACGAATGATCAAGTGATAAGTCACTAGCTGATCTGTGGTTGCCGTATATGACTACGCGTGCGCTAAGCTAGCCTTCACGTGTGTGTTTGCCTCTCTCTCTCTCTCTATACAGCTAGTAGTAAGAATAAAGCTAGCAGCTGCCTAGCACGCAAACTTGGCAACCTATACCAGCTTCGGCATGTGACGACTGTGGGTACTCTCTCTCCGTTTCATCGTTTTGATTTTGTTAGGTACATAGATTTTACTATGTATCTAGACATAACTCTATATTTAGGTGCATAGCAAGATTTATGTATCTAGAAAACTCAAAACGATCTATATTTTGGAACGGAGGGAATACTAATTATGTCTTCAAAGATGATGTATATACTGTCTCATCTCTTGATGTATTCTGTAATGATGCAACGATGGAGCCAATCAATAATAATTGGTTGGATATATTTTGCGTCCTGTCTTTTCTGTGCGCGAGAAACTTGCCGGCATCAGCTGCGGGGGTGGTGGGAGAGTAAAATTTCGCCCCACAACACCACATGAAAATGCACTTGTGTATTTCAAAATTAGTGAAGGTTATATTATTTTAGATCACGGACACTCATGTTTGATGCACATTTTTTTGTGAAAAAACTTGGCCCCGTGTGAGTTATACAAAAATACAGCTCCTTTTGTCACACAAAATATGTTCTTAACACGCGTGGGCTACTCGCCTAGTCTGTACAAAAAATGGTCCAACAGTAGAAAAAGAAATTGTACCGAGGAGTCAAGCAAGACCACCGGCAGGCAGCCCACCACGCCTGTGAGCGAAGTGCCACAGGACCACAGTATGAGCCTGGCCCACGACTCTCGGCGCTGGGACGGCACATCGAATGGGCCATGCACAAGGTCCATGATGGATCTGACCTGAATGTTTTATGGAGCCCGATGGGCTGATTCCATAACGTGGATTTCCCTGTAGGTGTAGGTGTATGTGTCATGTGTGGTTTGTGTCCACCTCCACCCTGGAATTTGTAATTCTTATCACCCAGGCGATTAATAAAGAGCAGTGATGAGTCTCCAAAAAAAAACGTGGATTTCCCTCCAAAAAAGAAAAACAACGTGGACAGGCAAAAAAGTTCTTTTCATAAAGTGGATTTGTAAATCCAAGTGTGCCGGAAGCTCAAGTTCTTGATTCTTTTTGCCTCTGTGCTGTGGATAAAGCTCCTTAATCGGATACTTTCGTGTGAAGCCGATTTTTTATATAAAAAAGAATATGGAGCCGATTTATAATAGAGAACGCCGAGGAAAACTAGAGACCATCTCATCTTTTTTAATACGGAGTACAAGAGAACATGCCATCTTTAATTGTGCTTTCAGACAAAGAAACCGGAGAAAGCTTGGTGTATCTTTGAAACTGGGATATCAACCAAAATTTCTTCGTGGATTCGCGTTAGAGGCCAATGATTTAGAAGAACGTTATCAGCCATATAAGAAACCTACGTGTGAATAATTTCATAATACTCCATCCATCCTAAAATATTATTCGTTTTGGTTTTTCTAGATACATAACTTTATCTTTGTATCTAGATATAGTATATATCTAGGTACATATCAAGAGCTATGTACCTTAAAAAAAGTCAAAAAATTAGTAATTTGGGACGGAGGAGTATCTTTTAACAATATATGTCTTCAGAACAATTTAGTGGTTAAATTTTTGTCCGTCTGGTGTGCCAAAAGTAACTTTTCTTGGCAAAACCTTGCTCACGAGACACCTATATGTTTTGCACTATAACATTTGTGAGGTAGAGCGAAGGCGATTTGGGAAGCACGAGAAGGGTGATCAATATACAAGGGAAGAAGAAAGTGGTCTTATGATCCCTTAGCAGGAAAAAAAGTGGAAAGGTGATATCGAGCAAGCATCCCTAAAATAGTGATTTTGATGGCTTAGGCTTATTGTCCTTAATTATTTGATTTCTATGGGTCATGACTGTCCTCAATTATTTTGATTTCTTATGGATTATGCAAAATGTTACATACAAAATGTTGAAATTTTTTCTATGTATATGTAAAAAAAAACCCTTATACTACAACTCAAGCAAGATCTACTCCTATCTCTGGACTCCAATGTTCATCAAGTATTTTGTTTTCTGAAGGATCAGGATTGTAGAACGTAGCAAACAGAACCACCAATTCTCAGTTAATTTATTGCGATTTCAGTCATGTCAAACATAACATACCAAAAGGCATCCACAATAACTAATCGCATCTAAAACTAATATTCAGTATGTACAACCGGTTTCACCTCTAAGCTAGCATCACGCTTGCAGCTCGCACCTTGCAAAGCTGAACCTGAAACGCATTCTGATAACGCGACTAGATTGGGACACTTCACCTTCTTCCAGTATTGTCCCCTTCAAGAGAGCAGATTTTTGAAACCCTTCAAGAGAGCAGATTGGCCAAGGGAGACAAGAAAAACTGGTCCTGCCACGGGCTGCGTAGCTGGGACAGGTCCTGCATCCAGTCCAGGGCTCCATGGTTCGTCGGCACCTGCAGGGTAGGCAGGTCGCCGTGCCTCACCGCCGGGGGCTGCATGACGGCCATGTTCGCCGCCTGCATCAGAGACGTCGACGCCACCGTGACCGTCGCTTCTGCCGCTTCCTGCTTGGCTTCCTTGTGCGCGCTGTAGCTGTCGCCCGATGGCGGCGACGAGGAAGCGGAGGGGAAGAGGAAGCTGTCGTCGGACGACAGGTAGTCGTCGCCGGCGGAGGCCGAGGCCTGGGTCAGGGATGCCCTGGCCGTGTAGTGTGCAGCGTCGCTGCGCCTCTGCATCTCCTCCATGGCAGAGGCTCTCTGTTCCAGCTCCTTCAGTGGGGTGGCTTTCCGGTAGATCTTGCACAGCACCATGTCCTCCTGCAGAAACGTCAGACATTCGTCAATTTCCTACAATGATTGATTGCATGCTATGGCCTAGTAGGCTACCACGTTTCTTGCTGGACAAAATTTCCATGCAGTTTAAAGGAAAAGCGGGTCAACTCCTAAGTCAACTGACGAAGAGAAGAAAAAAAACACAATATGGTAGTAAATCAGATATCAGGCCAAAGGCAAGAAGCCGATCAGCACTTTACCTCCCCCAGTTAATTACTGTTTAAATCGCACGCTGATTTGGCAATTTCGTACCAAACCAGTGAAAGGCAGTTAAAAAATTGATCAGTAAACGTTTCGTGCTTGATATGATCTTTCTTTCATCACTGTTAATTTTGCTACCAGTTCTAGCTAGGATGGCGAAATTCCTGAGAAAATCACGAGCACTTGTGCGGAACTCCGTCCGGCGGATCATCATTACCTGGGGAGGCGGCGGCGCTCCGCGGCCGGTGCCGTAGTCGGGGAGGCGGTACTCGTTCATGACCCAGTCCGTCTTGGTGCCCCGCGGGGCGCGCCCCTGGTAGAAGACGAGCGTCTTCTTGAGCCCGATCACCCGCTTGGCGTTCTCCGAACTCCGGATGGCCCTGTCCGACCCCGTGGCCTTCCAGAACCCGCGCTCCGTCGTCCGGTTCGGCCGCCCGCCGCTGCCGGCCTTCCGGTCCCGCGGCACGAAGAAGTACCACTCCCTCTCCCCGATCTTCGCCATCGCTGCACACCACGTCACAGCTTGATGATCAGACAAACCATCCAATCGATCGTCTCAAGATCACATGCCATCTTGATCGTGGACGTACCAGGAAGGTCCCATGGGTCGTGGCGGTAGATGTTGAGCGTGCCGATGATGTCGAAGTGGAGCTTCTTGCCGTGGACCATGTGGGCGAGGTAGAAGTCGAGGAGCTCCTCCTCGGTGGGGTGGAACCGGAAGCCCGGGAGATCCTGCTCCACTTCCATGGACGCCATTGCCGTCGCTGTTGTGTGCTCTCTCGTGCTAGGCCTCAAGTGCTCTCCTCCTTCAGCTCTGCTTGCTTCGCCTTGCGCCGGTCGATGGATGAGGGTGCCGGGTAGCGGCCGCCTCGCTTATATAGCCAGGGTTTTATGAAGTCACGCGGTTTCCTGGAGACCAGTGGTCACAGTTTCTTAGCAGCGCTGAAAACGACAAGTAAGTAGGTCGTGCTTGCTCACTCAGAGAATGAGTTCGGCGGCTCAACAGCAGCAATAGTTTTACTGCATTATGTGGAAACCTTTTTTATTTTATTTGAGGTGTGTGTTTGGATGGACTCTGGGGATTTGTTAAGTCACAAAACTTGACCCTTTTCTACACCTGAAATGAATAACCGCATCTGGTTGTGACGATTGAATAATAGCAGTGACTCTCCATTTTGGAAAACCTGATGGCTAACGGTTATGGAGTGTTCGGCTAAATCATTGATGTGTTCTTATTCGTTGTGAAATCTATTATTTGCCCATTAGAGGTTGATGGGCTACCTAGTGGCATCAGGAGTCATCTTAATGATGATTGGAAGATGACACTGCTCGTACAACCAGTTCTACTTTGAATGTCTAGTTATATGTTAATATAATAATATGCTTACCATTTAGTTTGTAGGGTTCACCAAATTATTCATTTTTTCATAGGTTAGTAAGCATTTCTCTCTCTCTCTCTTAGTTTGCTTGTTAGGATTCAGTGGTGCCTTTTATTTTTCTAGAGGAAAGTGCGCCAACACGGTTTGCTCGACAGTGTCATTTAGGTTCATGAACTATAATAAATTATGCTACAATGAATTGTAACACTCACCATTTTCTTTTTGCTTTTTCTCTTTGATTTAGTTTATTGTTTGTCAAACTCTTTTTACATGTTTGATACGGATCTCTGGAGCACGGTTGGTGGACCTGGATGAAAGGCGTTGATAAGCCAATCAATCTACATCTAGGAAACTAGGATCACGGCATCTCCCGTCTAACATTCTGCCATGGCGTTGCATCTCGTGTAGCATGTGTCACATAAATTTGAAAAATTATTCATAAAACATAGGCAGAACGAATGAAGGCATATGTTTTTTTTTCTGTCACAAGAAAAGGAAAAAAAATGAAAAACCAATTATCTACTAGAGACAAAGCAGTTCTATCACGGCAAAAGGGAGATTGCTTTGGTGCTTCTTCTGTAATTGAATTCCATATTGTTCAGCCTCTCGAAATGTATGACTGGACTTGCTTTATAACTTATCTGGAGTCAACATCAACGGAATATTAGACTTAGTATAAGCTCGTTGGATTGAGATGGCGACTATTTTCAATCTTGAAAAGATGTCAATATCAAGTACATGCCACTTTGAATAAGAAAGTGTTGTGTGGATGCATGCTTCTATTTTTCTCTTTTAAGCTAGCCACATTGCCCGTAACCCCGTAGCTGCAAGTCTATATGAAGCATTCTCTCACTGCAGTCACTTCTTTTTTCTGAAAGGCGGCGTTATATAACGGTTTTCACCCCTTGTGTGCTAGGTTTAATCTATAACAAAAGGCAGACACTGGATGAGCTCTTGGTACAGTCTAGAAAAACAGCTTGAATCATGACAAAAAAGAAGAAGAAATTATTGCTTCATCACCTGGATGAAGCCTAATTCACCACGAGTGTGGTGAGTTGGGCCCCTGTCGTTACCGCTAAATTACTATCCCTATACCTTGCCCTGCTGGTCTAATGACTAATTTATATTTCAAAGGTGTGAGTCGCAGTCCACATTAACACAGGATTTTGACGTCTAGAATACTTTTCGTTGCGATGACCCAAAACGACCACCGAGATTATCTGCCGATCAGGCAATCCCAATTTGAATTTGAGCTAACGAATGGCGTGCAATGCTTCTGGTTGGTTTGGCCGGTTTACCAATGACTTGGTAGTCTTCCACTCTTACCACATCCTAAGATAGTACATGACCCATCTTGAATGCGAGGATTTTGGGAAAATTTACCACGTTTGTTTCCTGTAAAGTTCCTTCATAGTCATGTGAACCTCTCCTGGTTCCTAAGCTGCACCAAACTGGGTAAAAGTCTTTGTTCACACTCTTGTTTCTATAGTACTGTAATGCAGTGAAAGCAGAACAGAGAATGGCTTCAGTCTGAACTCTGAAGTATAAGTGATGTAAAAATACAAGTCTCTCTTCACACTCCTGTTTCACTACCTCTTTAATAATTAACCTTCTTACTCTGCAGAGAAGTCAGAAGCAGAAAACTGACTTCAGTCTAAAGCAAATGGAAGAGAATTATCACCACGCATGCAGTCATGTACCATCTTAATGAGCAGTTCATAATAGAATTCTGGATCTTCCTAGCAAAAAAAAAAAGAATTCTGGATCTTAATTAGAGTTGTCAAGGGTCATAAGCTTGCTTGAAAATCCACAGCTACTAGCATCCAGATCCAGCAGACATGCTCTAGGTGTGTGGCTGCGCCTCGCCATTTGGTCATCTTGACCGACTTTGAAGGCGGACTGGCTTTCCACCTGATAGAGACCGCTCTCTCTGACGAACTGAATCAACTCAACTCATCACGAATCGACGGACCAAATCGTGCCCTGTTTGTTTGTAGCGTGTGAACCCCAGGCCCCCAGCCTGCAGGTCGACGAAGTCGCATGCACAAGCAGTGCCAAAATTTTTTGTAGGTTCACACACACTGTTCTGCAACAGCAACATGATCGAGTGTGAGTTAGGCGAATGCCGAGATGACCGGACAAGTCACGCGTCCGAAGCAAAAATGAAAGGCTCTACCTCTACTAGGGCTCTCATCATCTCTGCATGGCTGAAATTGCTTGTGCCCCTGTCGTTTGAATTCAAATACAGTTCCTTCCTTGGCTGAACCCGCGGACTGATTCTTCATCACTCGAATCTCGATCAGGGAAAACGCTGGCGCTTGCATTTTCTGCAGTTTGGCATGGAAAATAATGCGCCTGGTTTGGCGTCACTATGCGGATTTTCCTTTTCCGGTTGAAATTTTTTTTGAGCAGTTCCATCATCCAGCCCGTGTTTCGTCTTTAGGACTCGTTCAGCTGCACCGTACGCCTGTACATGCGAACAAAACGGGGTCTGAATTTTCCATGCACGCAGCCGGAATACGGCATGTAGACCAGTTCTTCAGGCACACTACTGATCCGATCACATATCCGAAAGGCATCCATGGCGCATCAAAGAATCAAGGACTGTACTGTGTTTTCTTGGTTTGTTCTTGGAGGAGGAGGAGGAGGAAAGCGATTGGAGGGTGGCAGTGCCGCCACGACGCGACCGGAGACCTCGGCGTGGACTCTGCACACCACACCGCGTGGAGCAGTACGCAGACCGCAGGGCGCCATCACGCACTGCCAACAAGCAGAACACAGCTCTCGTGTCGTGTCGTGTCTGCACTTGTGGGCACGTATGATTTTCCGGCTGGACGCCCTCCGGAATCGGGAACAGACAATGGCCATAGACTTCAGTTGCCGGTCAAGTCAACAGAGGACTCGATCCACTCCAATCTCAGGTCGTCCACCCAGAAGACCTCACCCTGACTCGACTCTACCCAAGTGCAAGCGTAGCGTGCTGAGAAAGTTCATTTCGTCCAACAACTCGAGAGCATGTTCGGCAGGTGTCTGCCACTGAGAAGCACATATCGGCATGGCCGATCGGAGTGACATGCTGGGCACTACAACTGATGCGAGCAACGTCTCGCTCGCCGCAGTGCAGGTTCATGGTAGTTTCCTCCGTACTCCGAACAGAAACTATAGCTAGGTTCATGAATTCATGCATTCAATCCTGATCGGCTGATCGCCGTTTTGAACATTCTGCAGCTTAGCTGATGATGGACCCAGCTGAACATTCTGGACATGGCAATTTCTGTTGAACGCGGAAAACGCTCCTACAGCAAGCCTGTGAAACCACTGCCGATGATGTGGTATACTTGGATAGGGAACCCAAATTGTGATGCTGCGCCCTGCTCGGAGATGAATGTGCCTTGACCGGTCTCGGTCTGCATTGGCCCAAGGAAAGGACAGGACAGGAAACGACTCTTGATGTGATACGATAGGGATTAAATTTAATCCCGTCTCTTGATGCCGGCGCAGTGCCCTGGAAATTGCGCGAGCAGAAGCGCACCCGGCTGCGCGGGCACACCTACGATTCGGCTCCACCGGAAGAGATGCTGCTGACTTCTTCAGAAAGAAAAACAGGACGAAGAGATGCTGCATCGCATAAACGGCATGGTCTCATGGGGCCAGTGCTGGCTCTGGCTGCACGTAAAGCCTTTCGCGCAGACGGCTACGGCATCTGCCGGAAGGGACCCAAGCAGGGGTGGGTGAACTTGGCGATGATGCCTCCGGGTTAGCGCACACACGACATCGATGGTATCGTCCAGCAGAAAGATGGGTTCCATCGTCGTCTGATTCGTGATGAGGAGCGAATTGAAGCACAGAATCGGCATGGACGCCCGAGGAACCCGGCACCTTAAACGCACTACCACAGCTATGCACGACGGAAACCACCACCTGTCCAGTTCAACCAGTCGCGGCACATCACTTTGCAATGGCTTTCGGTAGGTGCGTGTAGATGGCTCCATATAGAGTTCACCTCTTGCCGCACGAACCTACGACGGAAAAGATCAAATGCTGCGGCGGCCCGGGCCACATCCGATCCAGGCGGCGGCATTCGACATGGTGACGTCCACGAGTCACGTCCCCCGACACCCCAGGCACCGACCTCTAGCAGGTGTCCCGATCGTCCCACGCGGCCCTCGAGCGTTTGCTCCACGCGTGCCCCGGCCGCGACACGCGTACCCCCCAACGCCGCAGCCGCGCCGGAATAAACAAGCGCACGCGGTCACGCACGCACGAGATCTCACGCGAGGCTGTCTCCCGGCGCGATCGTCCCGATCCATCTCCATCCACCGCGCAGCTATTTAAGCAAGCCCACTCACAGGCCGCTGCCGGATGAGCACCAGCCTACTTGCGACAAGACGAGTGACACGCACACACGCACACGCGCACGAGTACCATCAATGGAGAGGGTTTTTCCGAACAGGGAGAAGGCGATGGAGGACAGAGAGGAGAAGCCCAAGGTGCCGTCGAGCGACCCGGAGCTGGCCGACCTCGTGGCCGGGGAGCAGCCGCAGCTGCAGCGGGAGCACCAGCCGCCCAACATCTCCGAGATGAAGCCGCTCACGCGGGAGGCCTACGGCGGCGGGATGTACGCGACCGAGGAGGGGCAGGGCCGGCGGAGGGACCCGGCCAGGCCGCGCGCCAGCGCCACGCAGAGCGCAGACGGGCCCGAGGAGGCCAAGGCCGCCGGGAAGCCCAGTCACCCGCCGCCGCCGTCCACCGGCGACCGCGACCTCGACATCACCGGCCAGTCCTACATCCAGTAGTAGTAGCCTTTGGAGTTTCAGTTTGTACTGTGCGCCGCGCTTGCCGTGTACATTTTGCTGTGTTTTAGTACGTGCTTTGTGTACGTGTCAAGCTGTTGATTTCCGCAACTTACCAACGAATAAAGAAAGGTTGGCTGATCAGCCCTTTTTCTTTTTATAAGGACTTCCAAGCTCTATTTAGGCCCGATGAGAAGGTATGGGCTTGGTCCCTTGCAAATGGACTTTCCCACCGCCATCAGCCCATCTTCGTCGTCATTGTCGGCCTATTATGTCCCATTGAATTTGTAGTAGCGCCGAAGGAGGAGCCATAGCCCCGCCCTTTCTTCTTGTTCCTGTAGCGGGAGCGCGAGCCGGAGCCGGAATCGCCGGATCCGCCGGAGCTTCCAATGGAGGAGCCACCAGTAGCGGGGCCACCGTGGCGAGCGAGGTAAGCCTGCGCAGCCCCGCCCTTTCTTCTTGTCCCTGTAGCGGGAGCGCGAGCCGGAGCCGGAATCGCCGGATCCGCCGGAGCTTCCAATGGAGGAGCCACCAGTAGCGGGGCCACCGTGGCGAGCGAGGTAAGCCTGCGCGGCATTCGCCTTGGCGTCATGGGAGTCGCTGGCCTCCTCCAGGAGCAGGTACGACATTGCACTGCGGAAGGTGTGGGGTGGGGACTTGGATTTGATTACCGGCTTCACATGACGGTACTTGGGGCTGAGTCCGCGGAGGAGGTTCACATGACGGTACTTGGGGCTGAGTCCGCGGAGGAGGTTGAGAACCTGACTTGGTTCTGAAACAGGATGGCCGACATCGCGAAGCTGGTCAGCGAGGCGCTTGAGCTTGGTGCAGTAGTCGTGGACGCACAGGTCGCCTTGCTGGACGCTGCGGAATTCGGCCTCCAGAAGAACAACGCGCTCAAGCTCGTTGTCACGGAAGTGGCCCTCGACGTCAGACCACAGCGAGAACGCCGTGGTGCGGGGTTTATGGACGAGATCGAAGACGTTCTTGGCAATGGTGGTGTAGATCCAATTGACGAGGCAGCTGTCGATTTGGCGCCACTCAGCGGTGCGCTGGGCGAGCGGCGTCGGAGAGCGCACATGATCGTCAAGGCCAAACTTGCCGAGAACAGAATCGAAGAAGCAGCGCCATTGACTGTAGTTGGCCGCATCAAAGTCAAGCAGAATGGGGACGTGGGAGCGGACGTTCACCGTCTGAAGAACGGCGGCCGGAGCTGGTTGAGGAGGGGCTGCATCAGAGAAATCGTCGGAGGAGGCAGAGGAAGCAGAAGAGTTGGCAGGCGATGGAGCCATGGGGGCGGAAGCTGTGGCGAACGGATTGGAGAGGGTGGATCCGTCGGTCTCTGATACCATGTAGAAACAGACTCGGATGAATAGCGCTCTGTATTGATCACCGATGTACAAATTATATACAAGTACAGAACAGTTCCTATCTAACTAACTGAACGATTCTTCAGGGAGCCTGGCGTGCATGGCGGGGTGCGCGTGAAGGACCGGAAGAAGCGCAGGTAGTTGTAGACGCCAGCTTAACAGAATTGGCTCGAACATATCTCGGGTAAATTCGGCAAAGAAATGTTTTTAATCTCCCACGCCACGTCTCTTTCTCGACGAAGCTAGCGCAAGTGCCGAGACCAGAGCGAAAGTGAACTCTGCGACGGTGGCACCGACGCAAACGATCGCGAAATCCCCAACTGACGCTTGAGGCCAAAGGCCGCATCACGTCCACACGAACGATTCCACATCTTTTCCCGCGACAACACAGCAGAGCAGATGCTTCCTGAACGCACCCCAGCCAAGCGCCGGTACGTTCCAAAACACCCGGTCACAAAAACATGTCGTCACGGCGCGCAGTCGATGCTCTTATCCGCTGCCGAGAGAGCCCAGGACGAGAAAGGAAGAAAAAAACACGCCGCGGCTTCCACGGCCGGCGGCATGGCCGTCGGTCTCTCCGAGGAGGCTCCCGGGCGTGAACACTTATCCGCTCGCGCCGCGAGTCGCGACCGGTGAAAAGCGCAGGGCCCCGGCGTGTCCGGCCGGCTCGTCGACGAAGCTGAGCCACTAGTTACCTGAACACCTGGACGCGCGGCGCGGCTTGTCTGCCACGTGTGGGGTGTCCCCGTGTTTCCCCTGATCCGGGGCGTCGACGTGGACGATCCGTGGCCGCGGGGAGGCGGCGCTTTTTCCACGTAACTGTGCCGAGGCCCTGATCCTGATCCGGCTTTAGCCGCCCGGGTGGACGCCACGTCGGTGGAGTACGGTCTTGTCCACATGTTCCGCGTCGCGTGGCACCACGTCAGATGTGACACTGCAAAGTGCAAAGCACTGCTCTACTGGCGTACCTAGGCGAGGCATGTGGTAAACGATGTACAGTCTCTGCTTTCGCTTACATGAACTGAAAAACAAATGTACTAATTGCTTGTAAACAAAAAATTTCAAATGCTACTTTGTTGTGGTAAAATTTACTACAGTGGTTACGCTTAGTTGTGGTAACTGGTAACAACGTAACCAATTGGTCGATCCGAGTAGGACTAGGCATTGTTTACTTTTCAATTCACTGGTGTGTTGTTCTCGAAGGAATAACTTGTAGGGTACGTGAGACACAAGCACCGTAGGACAAGGGGCGAGGTTTTCTGGTAGGCGTGGCAAGTTGATATGCTCCGACACCAGGCAATTTTCTTATCGCAGCTCTATCCTTTCGGAGAAGATGCAATAGTATTCCAGAAGTCACCCGTTTTCTCGCTCCATCCCCACAAAGCCACAGCCAAAGTGCTTCATCTTCGTACATACAGTACATTTGCATTGCATCTCTACAATTAGAGGGCTACATGTCCTTCACTTTCCTATTGTCTCCTAGACTCAAATAACTCAAATAACTTTATTCAATAAGAAGGTCGACAAAACAACCCGAGATTAGCTTTTGGGCCTGTTTTCTTCCACTTGCTAAACTTTAGCACCCGTCACATCGAATGTTTAGATACTAATTAGAAGTATTAAACGTAGACTATTTACAAAACCCATTACATAAGACGAATCTAAACGGCGAGACGAATCTATTAAGCCTAATTAGTCCATGATTTGACAATGTGTTGCTACAGTAAATATTTGCTAATGATGGAATAATTAGGCTTAATTAGGCTTAATAGATTCGTCTCGCCGTTTAGATTCCACTTATGTAATTGGTTTTGTAATTAGTCTACGTTTACTACTCCTAATTAGTATCTAAACATTCGATGTGACACGTGCTAAAAATAAGACACGGGAAGAAAACGCCCCCTTTGTTGCAACCACGGGCTCAGACGAACCAATTAGTTTTTAGAATATAGTTGAATTTTCCGAATCACTATTAATTCACATATCATAAATGTGATCCTCACTTCAGCATAATGGCTAGCTGCAAGGCCGTGGCTAGCACGATGTGAGTCGATCGTGACAACACAAAACGGTAATGATATCGTGTTGATACGAATACAATATCGTCTAGTGCTATTACGAGACGTGGATATTGACAGACGATGGAGTTTGTGACGTTTCCATTCCCCTTAAACTTGTATTATCGTATCATTTCAATTCACCATAGTAAAAAATCATATATAATTTGAAAAAAATGGAAATGTCCGCCTTTGCAGCCACAGCTAGAGTCGCATCCGTGAATGGTCCCACTCCTACAGCACAGGCCACAGACTCCGTTCGATCTGAATCGACCACCGACATGTGGGCCCCGCCACCCCAGCCTTCTCCCTCCTCCGTCTCCCCGCCTCCTTCCGTCTCTCCCAGCCCCATATCATGCCATATCATGCTCCCTTGCCATTCCCGGCCTCCATCCAAAGCATCTCCGAAGATCTAATAAAACCCATAGAAACTTGTCCCGTCTCTCTCTCCTCGGCCCCGCGGGAGCGAACCCTTATCAGTCGCTCTCGTTGGCCCGGAGCAGCAGCGATGCGCACCGCCTGCCTCCGCCCCACCATTCGTATAAAACCTTCCCCTCCGCCTCCCTCCTCCCGCCACTGCTAGACGACCGGCCCGTCCACCCGCCGGCACCGGCCGCCGCGCCCGCCCCCCACGGCCCCGCCCTCGCCGTGGCATGAGAAGATGGCCGCGTGCTCCAGGGGCCTCGCGTGGCCGCCGTTCGATCTGACCACGGCGAGGGGGGCGGCGCCATGGCCGCGCCGCCCCGCGCCGCGACGGCGCGCCGCGATCCGGTGCTGCTGCGCCGGGGCCGACCCGGAGCCGCGGAGGCGCCTCTCCAGGGCGGCCGCGGCCGCGCCCGAGCGCGCCGAGGAGTGGCGCGTCGATGGGAACAAGCCATCCGCCGCCGCACCTGGCCGGCGGCGCGCCAGCCTCACCGCCATGCCTCCGCTCCCCTTCCCTGCACCTCGGTACGCGGGACGGCTGCTGGCCACGTCGCATCTAGGGGATTTTTTTTCTAGTTCTAAGGACTTGTGGAGTGTGCCCGCATTTTACAGTTACTAGTCGATTGCATCATTCCGACATGTGGTGTTTCTTTTTCCTGATTTAGATTGCGTAATGACAAGTTAATGTGCCAATGCTTTTATCAGAAGCTTCAGATATTGTAGTCCAATGCACATTGCTTAGGGAATGGAATTTTAACACGCATTTTATTGTTTACTAGTATAGTTCTAGAAGGCAATTCAAGCAACAAGATTTCTATCCGCGGTGCACGCAGAGGGGACCGGCCCCTCAATCCCGGGATACCCCGCCCAAGAGAGGTAGGCTCCTTGCTGACATTTTCAATCCTAAGAGTAAAATGTTGGTTTAGTCCAAAATGAAATGCTCCCACTTGTAGAGTCCAAACTTTAGGTCTTTGCTTTGCTAAGGAAATGCATGTGTTTGTTTGGCACCTGCCTTATAGACACTGGTATTGCTAGTGAGAAGGAGTGGGGAATCAACTTGCTGGATGAAGCAGTCAAGGAGTCCGGAACGAACGAAGATGGAAGCACTTGGTACAGGGAGAGTGGAGAAGATCTCGGCGAGAATGGGTTCCGGTGCCGATGGGCAAGAATGGGAGGACAGAGCCATGATGGTTCCACAGAATGGAAAGAGACTGTATGTTTTTGGCTCTTTACTTATCCTGATGGATCATATCTGTCCTCGTTCAGTTGCCTTTACAACATGCTTGCAGCTTTAAATAATTGGTGTGTGGCTTTGGGTGCTCTACGTTTAGATCTTACCTTTATTTTTAGTGATTTGCTTGAGTAGCAGGTCAACTTTAAGCACAATTTACAAACTCTACTAGCATTATAACTATTGCTTCTATAGTGTAACTGTTAATGTACCTTTTATTTTTAATAGCTAGTTTTTAGTTTGTGGCATTACCTTTTGAATTAAGGTAATTATTTCATTTCACTAAAAAAACTCTAGCATGGGCACTGGCACATGGATATTCTCTGCTAGCTTCAACATCACTGTACTCAATCAAGCATGGAGGCTTGAAACCTTAACCTCCCAAAGCTAGACACAAGACACCTAACTGTGTTGACAAATTGCTGAAGTGCTGGACAAAGAACCATTCTTTGTCATCAATGACCGACTGAAGCTTGCGAGTTCAGTAATCTTGTTATTTAATTACTGCAAATCTTAATAACTTTATTATATGTGGCAGTGGTGGGAGAAAAGTGACTGGACTGGATATAAGGAACTAGGTATGCAAAGTATTCTTTTATAATGGAGGCTCTGCCTCTTTGTAGCATATGTGTGCTTTGATAATTTAGGATGGTATATAAGTTTCATGATTGTTGAATTGCAGGTAGCATGGTTATTGCGCATTAGCACGCAAATAACGTTGTTTAGTTATGCTGAACACTTTGTTTTTGTTTTCTTTCAATGTATGCTTATTGAAATGTTCAGTCAACATGATTATTGTGCATTAGCAGTTCAGCACACAAATTTTGTTGTTTTAGCTATGTTGAATGCCTTTGTTTTGTTTTTTTTTCAATCTATGCTCGCTTCTGCTGGGACTGACTTTTCAATAAAATACAACTATAAACATTAGGTGCCGAGAAATCTGGGAAGAATGCTTTAGGTGACTCTTGGTGGGAAAAATGGAAGGAAGTTTTGTACCAAGATGAATGGAGGTAAGTTAACTAATCTGTAAAATCATATATATTAAGTATACCAGTCCTACCCGGGTAAGACATGAGATTTAGTCTCCATTGCAAACCTAAGAACAAAACATTGATGAAGACCTTTCTTATAACCAAGATTACATATGGAGGTCCATCTGGCCTTCTTGTTTTAAGTCTACTTTGAGAATGATGTTGATTCTGTAGCTCTACTGAGAACTTTTCATTTTTAAGTACAAGCAGATTGTTACCACCTATTTGCATTTGTAACACCGTCCATGGCTATGCACCCATGTTATTTAGATCATCAGGTGTGAAATTTAGGTGCAATGTTCTTGCACAGACAAATGATCTGCCACATCATTATTCATGTTCCCTATTGGGAAATCCAGCCAATCCATTGGTGTAAATGTCACTATACCTGATGATCTAGCCCAACCTTAGCTTACAGTATACCTGCCATGTCTCACAGTGTCAGTTTCTTCTTTGACATCCATTCAAGGTTAGAACAATCCCACTTGAGAGATACTGACACGGGTTGCCTTGTCCCATACAGCAATCTTGCAAGAATAGAGAGAAGTGCTGAAAAACAAGCAAAATCAGGTGCAGAAAATGCTGGGTGGTATGAGAAATGGTGAGAATTGGATTGTTTTTTTTTCATGGTTCTGGTTGAAAGTCTGTAAAGTTCATTTTGATCCATAAATATTTTCTACTAGGTGGGAGAAATATGATGCCAAAGGCTGGACAGAAAAAGGTGCTCACAAATATGGAAGGTTAAACGAGCAGTCTTGGTGGGAGAGGTGGGGTGAACATTATGATGGCCGTGGATTTGTATTGAAATGGTGAGCCTTTTTCATATTTTCAGCATAAGCTATATGGTCATAGAAGATGCGTGTACAGCCGGTGTTGTGCTTAATCTTGAATGTTTAGTTTCCAAATCACAATTTCCAAATTACCCTTTCATTACAACAGAGAATTTCTTGTTGTTTATCGGTATGTAGATTCACATATCAATTGGTTAATTGCACTAAAATGTACGCTTGACACCAGTACATAGTTCGTAGTGATACTTTGATAGTGAGTTGTTCCTCTGAGGGACAAATTGATGCCCTGTCTTTACATTTTCTGTCTGCAGTTCTGCACGATATTGGGAAGTTGTTTATTGTTACATATACTTTCTCCTTGACTGCCACTCTGCCAGTGGTTGATAACACCTTCATTGCATGAATGTTCTTACAGGACAGATAAGTGGGCTGAGACAGATTTAGGCACTAAATGGGGGGATAAGTGGGAAGAAAAATTCTTTGCAGGAATTGGTTCTCGACAAGGGGAGACATGGCATGTATCTCCTGGCGGTGGACGTAAGAACCATTACCACTAAATACTTTATATGCACAGCATTTTTCTCATATGCATGCTAGTTATTAAGATACAGTAGCCCCTCCATTTCCGAACATAATGTGTTAGCATCTGTCAATCATTTTTTTACTATGAGCATCATGACAGAAAAATCATCTAGATTGGCCACCTTATGTTTTTTTATGCTAGTTGGATTTTGTGCCAAATGGGTCAAGACCACATCAACGTCCAAAGATGTATTGAAATCTGACAGCACAACAGCATACCTTTAAATCATGTACCTTTCACACGTGTATATTTGTTACATTGTGAAATGTTACTTTTGAGATATGCTTCACTTCCACCTCTTCTTTTTCCGAGCCTTTTTATCTTTCCTTGTGATTGTGCTGGTACCACTACTTTATGATTGGGATATAAAGTGTCATAATCTACTTGGAAAAATATGTACTGGCTACTTACATTGGTATTGAAACTTTCAGGCTGGTCAAGGACTTGGGGAGAAGAACACTTTGGTAATGGGTAAGTGATATAATAATGTTTTGGTCTAACACTTGACTGGAATTGGACTGCATTTAGACTGTAGACTTTGAAACATCTTATTGGTATTTAGACTGCAGACTTTTCCTAGCATCACCATACAAATGATTATTATCTTGGATGTTAATACCAGTAGTAAATTGTTTTGAAGTTGACTATATTGTCACTACCAGTGGATCACTGCTAAACCATATTTGTCGTGGATTTCAGAAAAGTCCACAAGTATGGAAAGAGCACAACTGGCGAGAGCTGGGATTTGGTAGTCGATGAGGAGACATACTATGAGTAAGATATTTGTTCTGCTGATGCTTTTAAACATCTCCTTGGTACCAATTTGACCAATGATTGGTTGAATATGAATCTCATCGACTTGCACTCATTTTGAGCCAGGGCCGAGCCTCATTATGGATGGGCCGATGTCGTCGGGGACTCGACACAGTTATTGTCCATACAACCTCTTGAGAGGCCACCCGGAGTATTCCCGAACATCGACTTCAGCTCCGCACCCCCACTGAACGATGATCCCCCTGGCATGACTCCTTCCTCCCCTCTGGAGTGAATTAGATTGCCAGCGCAAAGGAATTTTATCTTTCTAGGCTCCAAATTTTGCCTGTAAGGGAACATTTTTTTTGTAGGAAGTTGATCGACCCCATTCCCTGCCTCCATTGGTTCATTCATTCTTTTGTATGCTTTCCCTAATTCCCCTTCCACGTTCTAGGTTCAGGGAATTTTGCTTGGCGAATCATGTGAAATAATGAAATGCCTCGTGAGTATATTTCCCAGTGCTATAAGCCTGATGTTGATTAGATTCGTCCATAAACCTGCACGCGCCTCGTTTGTCCTAGTCCCGATGGGAGTGGACAAAGCGCTTTCCATGGCATCGAGTACCCACGCGTCTGGTGTCCGGCGCGGAGACGTCGGCCTCGCGTCGTGGGCGACTTGCCATTTTCCTGCGCGTCCAGGCCAGGCCCCAGCCAGTCTGTCTTGGTCGTCGGTCGACAACGCCCGTCGGAACCCGGGAACGAGGCTTTGCTAGTTTGCTGCCTGCATTTCTTCAAGCTCGGAAGCTGGCAGTCCACCTTGGCCTTTTTCTTGCCCGTTGGAAAGTCATCACATTTTCCCTGTTGGAGCAGATTTCTACGATGGAGACCGATCGCTGAAACTTCAATGGATTTTGCAGTACGATCCAAATTTTTTTCTTCGAGGGAAATCAAACGGAGAAATGGAGAGGGGCCCACAGCGCAACCATTTAAGCCGCCTTAACCCCCTGACTTGAGCTGCCGGGCAACCTCCAATCCGCCTCCCGCGTCAACACTCCGGTCAAACCTCCCCTCCCAAAGCCTCCAAACCTTTCTCCTCGCCGCGGCCAGCCCGGCCACCATGCCGTCGCTCGCCGGCCGCCTGACCGTGCCGGCCGCCGCGCTGCTGTTCCTCTTCTTCGCGGCGCCCGCCTCGGCCGCCAACTTCACCTGCGCCACGCCAGGCGCCACCTGCCAGTCCGCCATCGGCTACGCGGTGCCCAACGCCACCACCTACGCGGGGCTCGCCGCCCGCTTCAACACCACCACCACGCTCGCCGAGCTCCTTGGCGCCAACAACCTCGCCGCCGACACCTCCCCCTCCGCGCCCATCGCGGCCGAGGCCATCGTTCGCATCCCCTTCCGCTGCCGCTGCGGGAGCAACATGGTGGGCCAGTCGGCCGATGGCCCCATCTACGTCGTGCAGCCGCAGGACGGGCTGGACCACATCGCCCGCGACGTGTTCGACGCCTTCGTCACCTACCAGGAGATCGCCACCGCCAACAGCATCCCCGACCCCAACAAGATTAACGTCGGCCAGAAGGTGCGGATCCCGCTGCCCTGCTCCTGCGACCCGGTGGACGGCGTCACCGTGATGCACTTCGCCTACAGCGTCGCCAAGGGGGACGAGACGTCCGGCATCGCCGCCAGGTTCGGGGTGAACCAGCAGGCGCTGCTGAATCTGAATAAGCTAACCGACCCCCTAAAGCAGGGCCAGATTCTGGATGTCCCCCTCCCTGGTAAGTGCGCTCCTCTTCATGATCTTGTGCTCTTAATTACACATGCAATATGCTTGGATTAACACATGGTAGCACGTTCAGAATCATACGATTCATTGCCTAGCTCAGCTGCCATGACTATGAAGCCGTTTAGTGGGCTAGTGCCAAAGAAAATTGCTAGTTCTGCTGCAGAGTGCAGAGGAGGGGCCAAACTGATGAGTTAGTTGCAGAGGATGAGTGCGTGAGTTCGAGGCAGAGAGATGACTTCTTTCGCTTTCATAAATTTGTCCTAGGTAACTTGGGTCTGCTAAACCAAATGCAGGGTTCTAATAGGATATTGTTTGGAAATTGGATTCGGCCATGGTTCCCGTGGGTGGAGATTGTTTACTAAAGTTCTTTTTAAAAAAGATGCGTTGACTTGGTGAGCTGGACAAGGTTGCTGCACATGCAAGGTTGTTCAGAGACGCCGAGACACCTCAGGCCACCGTTGTGAACGGCATGGAACATTTATTAGACAACTCCCTGTTTGTTCATCCTGCGCGGCAGGACAAGTCCACCCATTTGAATATTTATTAAGAAAACACAACTCATTCAGAAGAAATTCGTTCAAGAAATTAACCTTTTAAGTTGTTATATGTTGCTGTCACCGGCCAAACTGTTTGACTTTCTAGTCTGAACTCTTAACATACTACTAAAGCCAACTCTCCACTGCTGACAAGTCACAATTGCCATTGATATTTGGACGCATCCTTTTGACTACTGTTCATTTTCTTTTCTTATGCATTCGCAAATGATTTCGCAGCCACCAGTCGGTACTAACTGCTCTTGGAATTTCTGTACTCTCAGTTTGCCGTTCGTCGATCAGCAACACCTCGGCTGATCACAGTCTACTGCTCCTCCCGAATGGCACCTACGCGCTCACCGCACAGAACTGCATCAAGTGCAGCTGCAATGCAAACAACTACGAGCAGTAAGCTCCCCTGCCCCCATTTCTCTTTTGGGATTTGCCAATCACCGTCACTGACCAGGATAATTCATATTTCTTGTCCCCATGTGATCACCAGGCTAGACTGCTCCCCAGTGCAAGACAGAAGGTGCCCGGCACTGCAGCCCTGCGATGGAGGTCTGAAGCTTGGGAGCACGAACGGCACCGGCTGCGAATCCAAGATGTGCGCGTACACCGGTTACTCCAACACCACGTCGCTCAGCATACATACCGCTCTTGTAACTGCAAACGAGACAGCGTGCCAACAGAGTAAGTACAGCCTGCAAATCTACAGCACAGAACGTTTTCTGAGCATACTGAGTGCATCAGGTATTCAGGTTTCTAATGGTTGGTCTTGCAGAGGGAGGAGCTGCGAGGTCGGAGTTTGCCGGGTCCATGTGGAGAATGTCCGCTATCTCCTTCCACATGGTGCTCATCCTGATCTGCTTCCTTTGATGCTATAGAGGTTAGAACTCTATAGATGTTACTATACGATGTGAGTCACGGTGAGATTGTTGTTGTAACTTTGCGTGTATGTTAGGTCTGGTTTATCTAAGATTTTGTTCTCCATTGGTATAGATGTTTGAATAAATGAAGGAAGTGATTATTTATTAGATTGGATAATCAATAATGCATCCCATGAGCATCCAGCTCTTGGAATGTGTCGTTTCAGAATAAAAAAGTTCATGTCCATAGATATACTGTACCATGCTGGTTGTTAGAACAAGACTGATCCATAATGGCACACCATTCTGAAATTACATCAGCAGAATTGAGCAAGCTAAACCATCACATCAGCACACTCTCAGGAATGAGCTATATTCCCAGCAGCAAAGTCAGCTAGAGTCTGCTTCTGTCTGGCTTTCGCAAGCTTCCCATGCCCCTCGCCTTCTCCCGGAGCAGATATTTCTGCGTCTTCCCGGTCGAAGTCTTGGGGAGGTCGCTGAACACCACCGTCCGCGGCGCCATGAAGCGCGGCAGCCGTGCCCGGCAGAACTCGATGATGTCCTCCGCGGTGGCTCTCGCCCCGTCCTTGAGCGTGACGAACGCGCACGGCGTCTCGCCCCAGTGGTCGTCCGGCCTCGCGACCACCGCGGCGTCGAGCACCGCGGGGTGCCCGAACAGCACCGACTCCACCTCGATGGAGCTTATGTTCTCGCCGCCCGATATGATGATGTCCTTGGACCTGTCCTTGAGCTGGAGGTACCCGTCCGGGTGCCGCACGCCGAGGTCGCCCGTGCGCAGCCACCCGCCGCGCATGGCCTCCTCCGTGGCGGCCGCGTCCTTGAAGTACCCGCTCATGACCGTGTTCCCGCGGAGCATGACCTCGCCGACGGCGCGCCCGTCGGAGGGCAAGGTCTCCATGGTGACCGGATCCTTGATGGCGATCTCATGGAGCATGTTGTGGGGGACGCCCTGCAGCGCCTTGATCCGGGCGCGCTCGGCGGGCGGCAGCGCGTCCCACTCGGGCTTCCACGCGCACACCGTCGCCGCCCCGTACGTCTCCGTGAGGCCGTACCCGTGCACGACCTCGAACCCCAGCTCGTCCATCTTGGCCAGGACCTGCGGCGGTGGCGGCGCGCCGCCCGTCGAGATTCTGACCCTCCTCGGCAGCGGCTTCCGCTCCGACGCCGGCGCGTTCACGATCATGTTGAGCACCGTCGGCGCGCCGCCCATGTTGGTCACCCCGTGTCGCACGATCTTCTCGAAGATGACCTTGGGCGACACGCTCCCGATGCAGATGCTCGTGCCTCCCTTCGCCGCGGTGCCCCACACCATGCACCAGCCGTTGCAGTGGAACATGGGCACGGTCCAGAGGTACACCGGCATGGTCACTACGTCGTTGATGAGTAACGTGGCCAGCGTGTTCAGGAACGCGCCGCGGTGGCTGTAGATGACGCCCTTGGGCCTCGACGTCGTCCCCGACGTGTAGTTCAGCGATATCGGGTCGCGCTCGTCGGCCGGCCACCGGATCTCGAAGCCGCGCGGCGCGCTCCGCAGAAGAGCTTCGTAGTCCATGCCGCCGCCGTCCATGTCCGAGATGGTGATGACGAGGGGAAGGTTGGCACTGGCGTCAGCAAGGAGCCTCAGTGCGTCGTGGGCGACGGCGAGGAACTGCGTCTCGACGAGGAACACCTTGGCGTCCGAGTGTTTCAGTAGGACAGACACCATGGCGGCGTCGTGCCGGGTGTTCAGCGTGCAGAGGACGCCGCTGGTCATGGGCACGCTGAAATGGAGCTCGTACATCGCCGGCGTGTTCGAGGCGATGACCGCGACCTGGCACGCAGCACACGGAGCAGCAGCTCAGCCATTCATGATTCATCGTCTCGGGAGATGAGTTTGACAAGGCATGGAAAGGAAAGAAGAAGAATAAGAAAAGGACAGCAACTCGTCAAGCTCCGGTGACTTACCACGTCACGGCGGCCGACGCCGAGATGCGCGAGCGCGGACGCCCCGGCGAGGCACCGCTCTCGCGTCTCGCGCCACGAGAACTGCCTGTCGCCGCAGACAATGGCCGTCCGGCCACCGTACACGAGCGCGGTGCTCTCCAAGAAGCTCAGCGGCGTGAGCGGCACGTAGTTGGCATCGCACCACTTGGATCCATCCATGGAAGCGTGCCTGCGAAATGCGATTGGGATCGATCTCCCAAATTAGCTTCTTCTTCTTCTTCTTCGACAACGCACAATGCGATCAATTGCGCAAGGCCTTTGTGGATAACGAAATTATTGATAAGGTTACGGAAGTTTTTATGAACCAGATGAGCTTGTCATCTTTGGAGGCTTAGGAGGTCAGTCGGATCAGTCACACTTCGTGTGCATTAGTGAAGTCCATGTGCTCACTATAGTAATCAATGAGGGAAAAAATCTGGAATATTATACGAACCTACATCACCGAATCGTGCTGGTGGAATCCCTTTACGCCTAAGTGCATTGAACAGGACAGTAGAGAAACCATTTCCTTTTCTCGAGCACGCCAAAATTGCTTGTGAATGCAATATTTTTTTCTCTTCGGGATGCAACTTGCAGTAGCCTGTTGCCTGTTGGTGTGTGCATGTGCAGCCTGGAAGTAAAATTCGTCGACTGTTCAGCTACTGTCCAAGAAATTCAGAATATGCTTCTAGTTCCAGTCCAAGGAGGAGCAAGTGATAAGCCATCAGCTAAACATCATGCAAGTACAACAATGTCGCGATCTCCGGATAAAATATGGTACAATCATACACTAGAAAAAACATTTTTGAATCAGGCAAATAATAGCCTCACAATTTGCTATTGGCAGTCTTTGTCAGGCTGCCCATAGCCCGGGCCTTCTCCCGGAGGACGAACTTCTGCGTCTTCCCTGTCGAAGTCTTGGGCAGATCCTCAAACACCACCGTCTTCGGCGCCATGTAATGCGGCAGCCTCTTCCGGCAGAAGCTCACGATCTCGGCCTCCGTCGCACTCCCTTCCTCCTTCAGCTTCACAGACGCGCACGGCGTCTCGCCCCAGTGGTCGTCTGGCCTCGCCACCGCCGCGGACCTCGATCGAGCTGATGTTCTCGCCGCCCGATATGATGATGTCCTTGGCCCGGTCCTTGACCTGGATGTACCCATACGGATGCCGCACGGCGAGGTCCCCGCTGCGCAGCCAACCGCCGGCCATCGATTCTTTCGTCGCGTCGAGGTCCTTGTAGTACCCGCTCACACGGTGTTGCCTCGGAACATCACCTCGCCCAGCGTCCGGCCGTCGTGCGGCACGCTCTCCGTCGTGACCGGGTTCTTGACTTCGACGTCCTGCACCGCGACGTGATGGAACCCCTGCCGCGCCTTCCGCCGCGCGCGCTCCTCCGCCGGCAACGCGTCCCACTACGGCATCCACGTGCACACGGTCGCCGCCCCGCACGTCTTCCGTGAGGCCGTACACGTGGTACATGACGAAGCCGAGCGCCTCCATCTCTAACAAGACTTGTGGCACCGGCGGCGCGCCGCCCGTCACGACGCGCACCGTCGCCGGCAGCGGCTTCCGGTCCGCGGCCGGCGCGGTGACGATCATGTTGAGCACCGTGGGCGCGCCGCCCATGTGCGTCACCCGGTGCCGCGCGATGCTGTCGAAGATGGCCTTCGCCGTGAAGTGGCGGAGGCACACGTTGGTTGGTGCCGCCCTGCATGGCGATCCCCCACGTCAGGTTCCAGCCGTTGCCGTGGAACATGGGCACGGTCCATAGGTACGTCGCCATGGCGGTGATGTCGTACGAGAGGACCGTGGCGATGGACGTGTAGTTCAGCGCGATCGGATCCAGCTCGCTCACCGGCCACCGGATGTCGAACTGTGATGTGGCGTTCTTGATGAGATCCTCGTAGTCCATGCCGTCGGAGTCGCCGCTGCTGGGATCACCTTCATCGTCTGAAATTATTAGAACGACCGGAAGGGCGTTGACGCCTGATTCGGCGAGGCGCTTCAGAGCGGCTCTCCCGACGTCAAGGAGGTGCGAGTCGACGAAGAATACCTTGAGTTGACGCCGGTTTTCGATCAAATTCAACCGACGTGGATAAGGTTCTCGTAGCCGATGAAGGAGAAAAAGAGTCCGTTGATGAAATCGCGTTGACTAATATTAGCCGTTGTTGACTATGATTCTAGAAGCCGATGAAAGACCAGGCGGGCATAGTTCGAAGCAAAATTGACTCTACCAAATAAGGGAAAGCATGGAGATTCATCTTTAATAGTTTTTAGAAATAGCTGTAATAGTTCATGTCGTATAAGCCTATAAGCCTTATAATGAATAATCATCAATCAATCAATACAACATTTCGGCGTCACGCCGTCAAAACCCTAGGAGTAGGAGTAGAGTAGATTCCACGAATTCCTTCTAGCGCGCAAGGCTGCATCGGCTTCGATTTCAGACGAGCTTGTAAGTACCGTCATCCGGTCATTACGATCTCTATTACAACTTTCTAAGTCTCATATTCTGATATTGTTGTGTGGCCAGTTATCGAGTTATGTTAGATTGCAAGTAAAACTTTCTAGGCTTTGTCCAATATTCTGCTTGTCTTCGACAGTTGCTCACAGGTATCGAGTTGTTTGGTTTTATTAAGTTGCATTGTATCGATCTCTTATTTAATCAAGCGCTCATAGTTATCGAACGGCTTAGATCTAGTTAGGTAGTCCTCATCGGCTCCCTTGCCCTTCACAGTTATCAGATCGTATCAGCGGATAGACTTTGCACGCTTTTTATTGCTTTATATATGCTAGGTCCGATAGATCTTTACCTCTGCCCCTCATATTGCTAACCGTCAGGCTCTTGACGTCAGCACACTACTGTTAATAGCCGATGCTTCGATCGGGTCTTATCCGTATCTCACGGAAGCATGGTAACGTCATTGAGCCGATAGGGACGCGTACAAGGTCTTACTGCTGCGAGCTTGTCTTGTTGATTTAATGGGCTGAAGTTAATGTTTTCTCACCGTGTTACCTTGTCTAAGTTCAATTACACGGTCATAACATTGATTAGGTTTTATTAACTTAATTAGCTTGTAAGCAGTAGGCAAGAGGTCCTTGTTTGCTGTGTTTTAATCTTTTAAGTTGATAGATTGATGTCAATGTCCTCTCATTCGTGTTACCTTGTCTAAGTTCAATTACACTTATCAAGACATTGACTAGATCTGTTAATCTATCTGATGCGCGCATGTTAACAAGGGCTCCTTCTACGGCTGTTGTGTTACAATATTTTATCTTAGTCCGTCGGCTCATATAGCTGATGGCACATTCCATTAATATTTTATTTTTTTACACTGCATGCTTGCATTAAATATCTATCTGTCGTGGTGTTTATTCCAAGAACGCCTACCCATGAGTTTGAAAAGTTTCGCTACCGATTGGCTCAGGAATTTAATGATTGGTACGTCTTGAACCACTCGCGAGCTGATTTGGAACCTGCAATGGAGTTAAGCAAATGGAGTTAAGCAGATCTTCTAGGTCCTCCGTATTATTCAACGTAGAATCTTTTTGATCCAAATTTTGTGTCAAGACCTTAACGCTGGAGTCCTTCAGCAGAACGGACAACATGGAGGCGTCATGCCGAGTGTTAGCGTGCAGAGGACCGCGCCGGCCATGGGCCCGGCGAAGTGCAGCTCGTACATCGCTGGCACATTTGGGTTGACATTTTGAGGTTAGTGAATTTTGCTGGGAAAAATCGTCATTTGCGTAAGCTAACAGGCTGGATTTGATGCTAGGAGGTTGCCAGGCTAACATCATAAAGCGCTATAAAAAGAGAAAAAAAAATCCTATTATCAATTATCACAAATCGAAACATCCAAATATCGTTTTGATGAAGTGTAATCATTATTGCTAACAAACAGTCGTATTATTATTTGAAATAGCCCTATTATTTGCTTCCAAATTCATACTCTGCTTATGGAAAGAATCCAAAATACCGCTACGGCGCTAACAAATAAATTGATCCAAAATATACCTTTTATCCTCTTCCAAACTACACACTCTGCTTATGAAAAATATTCTAAAGTACCCTCCCACCCCACAAACACAGTACATACTTCTAAATTAACATAGAATACTCTTAATATTCGTTTCAAAATTAACATAATCTTCTATATTAGGAAAAATTAGCTTCGTTGTCTTGTATCGTTCTATACTTCTATATCTGCATACTATTCACCTAAACATTAACAATATGGTTATATCGTGGAAGTTGGAAAACCAAACTAACAAAAAAAGAAAGGAAACATCATACCGTACATACTATTGCAATTTGCAAATATGTAACGAATATCCTGAACATGAGGAAAACCAGAAAGATAACTTTTCGAAAGACTGATTCAACAGAGAGATATAGGTTAATACACACATATCATATCAGTCAACCCAAAAAAGTACTGGATCATACTAATTTCACAACGTTGTAATCATTCACGCATTTTCTAAAATAGTACTAGCCGTACAGACGCACGGGTTAATCCATTGATTAAAATCTAACAAGAAAAAGAAATCAGTACAACAATTCATCCGCATGCTGCCCCCGCACTAAGCGGTGCCTAGCTAAGATGTTGGATCTGCCTAGAAATGTCTTAGAAAAGCACAAGAGCCTTTTTTCCGAGAAAAAAACAGCATCATTGTACTGTTTCAGAGCTATGAAGTATGAAGCTGATCGGCGACAGCGGCGTGTAGTTGGCCGCGCACCGCACCGTGCCCGCTGCCCGCCTGGAACACCTGGGGCTCCCCTCCTGGCCTCCCTGCAGAGCGCAGCGGAGGATACCAAAAGATGCGTGTGAGCACAAGGGGACGACGACCCGCGTGGGTGGCGGGTGCCTATCGCGTACGCGGAGATCTTTTAGAATAGTATACAGGTGGTGGTGGTGGTGGAGTGAACGATAAAAGAATAATTGTGGGGTACTGGGGTTTGCTGGAGGCGTGATGTGATCCGATGCTGCTTCGGACATTGCACCGACGATGAAGCAGCCACTGCAATACTGCACATCGTCTTGTGCCTGGCACTCTCTTTTGTTACTTGGCGATGGCTTACTTGCGAGAACACCTGCATGTCCCTATCACAGGGCTAGCCACCGGAGCTCTGTCGATTTGTATGAGGAGAAGAATGAGAATAAAGTCCTTTTCAAGCATGATATATAGGAGGGCGACATTGCAGTCTCCAAATGAAATGCACGGTACAATCATACGAGAACAATGTGTCACTTAATCACCCAAATAGTCTTAAAGTTTGCTATTGGCAGCCTTTGTCAGGCTGCCCATAGCCCGGGCCTTGTCCCGGAGAACAAATTTTTGAGTTTTCCCCGTCGACGTCTTGGGCAAATCCTCAAACACCACCGTCTTCGGCGCCATGTAATGGGGCAGCCTCTCCCGGCAGAAGCTAATGATCTCGGCTTCCGTGGCACTGGCGCCGTCCTTCAGCTTGACAAACGCGCACGGCGTCTCGCCCCAGTGGTCGTCTGGCCTCGCCACGACCGCCGCCTCGAGCACCGCCGGGTGGCTGAAGATCACCGACTCCACCTCGATGGAGCTGATGTTCTCGCCGCCCGATATGATGATGTCCTTGGCCCGGTCCCTGAGCTGGATGTACCCGTCCGGATGCCGCACGGCGAGGTCCCCGGAGTGCAGCCACCCGCCGGCCATCGATTCTTGCGTGGCCTTGAGGTCCTTGTAGTACCCGCTCATCACGGTGTTGCCTCGGAACATCACCTCGCCCAGCGTCCGGCCGTCGTGCGGCACGCTCTCCATCGTGTCCGGGTTCTTGACGTCGACGTCCTGCATCGCGATGTGGTGGGATCCCTGCCGCGCCTTCAGCCGGGCCCGCTCCTCCGCCGGCAGCGCGTCCCACTCCGGCATCCACGTGCACACGGTCGCCGGGCCGTACGTCTCCGTGAGGCCGTAGATGTGGTACACCACGAAGCCGAGCTCCTCCACCGCGAACAGGACGCGCGGCGGCGGCGGCGCGCCGCCGGTCATGACGCGGACGGGCCCCGGCAGCGGCTTGCGGTCCGCGGCTGGCAAGTTGGCGATCATGTTGAGCACCGTCGGCGCGCCGCCCATGTGCGTCACCCCGTGCCGCGCGATGCTGTCGAAGATGACCTTCGCTGTGAAGTGGCGGAGGCAGACGTTGGTGCCTCCCTGCATGGCGACGCCCCACGGGAGGTTCCAGCCGTTGCAGTGGAACATGGGCACGGTCCACAGGTACGTGGGCATGGCGGTGATGTCGTACGCGAGCACCGTGGCGATGGTGTTGAGGTACGCGCCGCGGTGGTTGTAGACCACGCCTTTGGGCCGCGACGTCGTGCCGGAGGTGTAGTTGAGCGAGATCGGGTCCAGCTCGTTCGCCGGCCACCGGATGTCGAACCGCGCGGGGGCGTTCGTGACGAGGTCCTCGTAGTCGTCGGACTCGGCGTCGTCTGAGATGGTCAGGAGAACCGGGAGGGCGGCGCTGGACTCGGCGTCGGCAAGGCGCTTCAGCGCGGCTCTCCCGACGTCGAGGAGGTTTGACTCGACGAGGAACACCTTGGCGCCGGAGTGCTTGAGCAGGACGGACACCATGGCCGCGTCGTGCCGCGTGTTGAACGTGCAGAGGACCGCGCCGGCCATGGGCACGGCGAAGTGCAGCTCGTACATCGCCGGCACGTTTGGGCTAAGGACTGCCACCTGAGAGATATGACCGATGCTGTCAGTGTTAGCGATTTTTATCAAGATCTTTATGGATCGCGATTTTTTGCTAAAACAAAATTCTCCGCAATATAGCAATAAATTAGGCCCATCACTGTTACGGGCTTTAGAGCCCACATGCCACAGGCCGTGCTGTGGTGTGGTCCAAGGGCAAGATAGAATTAAATTCGATGGTGGACCGTCGTCTAGCGTATCAAACTCAATCTCCCTCTAAAAAACCGCGAAAGGCCACATGGAATGCTGAATCTTACCCCATTTCGATCTCGAGAAATCCACATGTGATTGGGAGATGTCAATGATGGCACGATTGGCATTTTTCTAGAGCCTCGCCAAACAGCATGTTGCGCCCATACGGCGTTTGGTCGATCGAGCTTCAGAAACAGATTGCTTCCGTCCGCTACATCACCAGCTTCTGTGCCCAGGACCGGGAGGCTTGGGGCTTGGATCCAGAGAAACCAGTATCGAAATGGCATTTCCGAAGCTACGAACACACCTTTTTCTACCTTTTGCCACACCTTTTTCTACATTTGCCCGGTACCTTGACTTGAGCGATGATAAGGCGGAGACAGCTACACTAACGACAATGGAGTGAAAGGCTCTCAAATGCTACCGGTGTTTGTTCGCAACCTCACAGGCACTACTAAACATGACTGTACTCGCGCTCAAAGCAAAGGAGATTAGCAAGCAAAGCAAAAGCGTACGTGAGCGTCAGTTCGCAGGACTCACCACATCCCCGCGCGCGACGCCGAATCGGGTGGCGAGCGCAGCGGCCACGCGGACGCAGCGGTCCCGCGCCTCCGCCCACGTGTGCCGCCGCTCGCCGTACACCACGGCGGCGCGGGCCCCGTACACCGCCGCGGCGCGCTCGATGAAGCTGATCGGCGACAGCGGCGCGTAGTTGGCCGGGCACCGCACCGTGCCGGCCTCCATGTCCAGCACCACCGCCTCCTCCTCCGTCCCCGAGAGTGTGGAGAATAGGAGGGACGCCGCCACGGCCGGGGGCGAGGGCGAAGGCGACCCGTGGGGGCGGCATGGCGACGGATTTAGTAGCGCGCGAGCTCGGGCGAGGGGATTAGGGTAATCCAAGTGGGGATTAAAGTAGCAGCTGGACCGATTCTGATTCTGCAGCTGCGACCTCACGCTGCTGCTGCGCTGGTGAAGAAGTCTACGGAGCGCGAGGGCCGCCGCGGCGGCTCTCATGGCTCACGCCACTGCCTGCTGCTGATGCCTTGTTGATGCTCTCTGCGTGGGGCTGTCTGGTTGGTCGGGGCCTCTGCGAGTGCAGACTGCAGACCACGCACGTCGGTCAGATGATAAGTTGGGGAATTCGCAAGATAGGGAGGATAGCGATGGACTGACGTAGATTGCTTCACTTCATAGCTCATGTTCAGCTGTTGACACCGGCTTCGTTGTATTGTAGCATAAGCTGAAATTCATGCGAACTAAATCGAAAACGTGTTGAAATTGGTGCGTCCAAGGGCAAACCCTTCAGGAAATCAAGAGCAGCTTTGTGATTCAGGCACTTGCAGTCCTGGGCGGAAGTTAGCGTTCAGTTTGGAGGGCACTGAGATGATGGGAAAATCAGGATGATGCATGGTGCTGGTCATGACAAGCGAATTTGAGGGGAGACACATTGGACAACAGTGCGGTTCAGCAGCTATTCGGATCAAAGATGTTTCGCATTAAAGGCAGTTCAGTTTCTGCAAAGATAGCTGAAATTCCCAGCTTAACACTGACTGGGCCGTCAGATAATAATAAAAAAAAGACTTGGTCAGTGCTAACTCCTTGTGTTGTAAGATATGGGGCCTTCTATGATTATCTATATAAAAGATGAGCACTGAAGCAGGATTCTCGGATGCACTTGCATAGACACAATCCTACTGTTTCTACCACACCACTGAATGTAACTTCAGCTTCATGAAAGCTAGCCAACATACTCCAGGTCTAGACTGCTGTATATGTTTGATCTTATAGATCTCTACATACTCTGAGAAACAAACCGTTCCTAGTCCTACCACGTTTGTCAACAACGTTTCACGTTATTACAGCAGATTAAGGGTACAAGAAAACTATTAACTGGCATATTTGGGAGCCCTGGGTGACCCGTTTCAATCTTCATTTGGTTGCCTGGGCAGAAAGAGGAGCACTCAAAAGCTCATCAACTTATCCAGCCTAGTGCCAATGACGAAACGTCCAAAATGGCATTTGGTTGCTTCATCGCATTTCGACAAACTTTTTACTTCAGAACTCCATGCAAATAATACGACGAAATCCCTTTTTTCACTCAACAACAATTCCTGCAAATAAACAACAAAACTTTTTTCACTCCACAAGACTTCCTGCAAATAAGACATGGACTCACTCAGCGCAGAAGCAACCTTCGACATTCATGCATCAAGCATTTTATAAGGGCATTTAGTTAGATCTATAAATTTATTTTAAAAAAAAGTTAGATCTATAAATTGATGGCTCAACTACCTAATAATGGATTGTCCAAGGAACATTGGTACTAGAGCATGTACTACCTTTGTAAAACAGCATGTTAAAAATTAATAAAATGGAGAGCTCACCACTGATAAATAGAAAGAAGAGTCACCATTAGCTGTATCAATCATCTGAGTATCTGATGGCAACATGCTCAAAATAATCTTTTCTTGCATCTGGATCCAATCAGAAAAAAAACAGCAACATAGCAACTTAGCGATGTAGATAATGTAAACTGGAAAATTTAGCTTGTTAAAATCTCAGGGCATGCTTACCATGTTTCATAGTTAAAGAAGGATCTTCTTTCTCCATGTAACCAACCACCTTTGCGGGATTACCTACAGCCATACTTTGAAAATAAAAGGAAAACAACAGCGTAAAAATCAATGGTTAACTTATAACACAGTGAAAACCATTCAGTTATAGCAGAAATGACGACCAAATGTTAACAAAATAAGTATTTCACTAAAAAAATGCACGTAACCATAGGCTGTCAAAGATGCGCCCTTACAAGCTTGATTCCCATCAGGATTTTAAATTTCCTACAGATTCTTCACTGATTGTCAGTAAAGTTAGGTGTGCAATTTACTGAGAATAGCAGTTCATTCAGTTGGACATTGAAGTGCTGAAAGATCAAGTGCTCTTATATTTGCAATTGGTTATTATAGTCATTCTTAAGGCTCAGCTAACAAGAGATTACATGATTGAATCCCAGAAAATCCAGGATATACCACATATCTGTAGTTAGTAAGATTCGATCTGCAGCCGTTAGACATATGACACAGATGTCATACTGCTGGACTAGCTATTTAAGTTACTAACTGAAACTGTGCTCTAAGTATTAAACCAGCAAATTGCAAAGTTTAACTTTAGACATTGCAAAAGGTGTGTAAAGGTGTAGCCTCTAGCACCTCAATTAGTGAATATAGATGCAATAATATACACTGGATATTTCATCATGAATTCTCGTTGTTATTTGCCTTCTTTACAAGGACATTCATTGCAGGGACGTTATGAGGTCCCAAGTTCAGATTTGTCCCTTGGCTAAAATTTTCACTGTGGTGATATTATGTAAGACTGTAATACAGTAGTCTAATTTCTAACCTGTGGGGAGGCACATTCTTTAAAACAAGGGATCCAGCAGCAATCATGGCACCTTCACCTACATTTATGTTGCCAAGGATAGTAGCACCAGCTCCAATGAGAGCTCCCTGACCAATCTTGGGGTGCCTGTCTCCATGTTCCTTGCCTGTACCCCCAAGTGTAACACCCTGTATCAAAGGTGTGACTCATAAGCTGGTGAACTTCCATTCTTGCTACGGATTTCCCTAAAGAACAGTTAGAGATCTTACAGAATTAAACTTTGAACAAAAGGAACCAGAATGAAAAAAGAGAGAAGAAATAGGGCAATCAGCCAATGCTTATAGGATGCATATGCGAAGTGAGGACTAAACTTATTTAAGATTCCCAAAAACCGAAGGTAAAAAAGTAATTCGCAAGCTAGCATATACATGTTCCCTTTTTCTTCTTCTGTTGTACTTGTATGCGCACACATCAAAAGGTTTCTCATGCCTCTAGACTAAAATGCAAAATCTTCTGAACTTAATACAGAAAAGATAATATTCATCGAATAAATACAAATGGTGTGCATAGAGATTAGTCTAACCGAATTAGATGTCCATTGAATTAATGACAAAAATAAAAAAATGGAATAATACATATTTTATTTACGAGTACTGATATATAACTAACTTGGCATTTATATCTTCTTTGTATATTATCATCATAGAATAATACTGCATTGCCTTGCTAAATTTGCCTTTTAGAAAGGAACTACTGTCAAAATAATTATCAAAGGAAGATTCACAGTTTCAGTTGATGAAAACCTGGACACCTTGATACAGCCTGCTGCCTACCTTGACTCCTACAACTGATTAGCCATGAAGGTTACAACTTGCTATATTGAAAGGAACAAGGAATGAATGGAGCGTAATCAAATTATTTTCGTTGTTTATACATGATTTTGCCTGGGGACTAAAGGCGTTGTGGTTTGTTAAACTGCTTGTCTTTTCCACCGCTTGAAATAGCAACAGGCTCGTTATGACAATGGCTAACACTGCAGCCATAACACCATCAACTTTATGTAGTGCATAACTGCAAATGCTCTAGTGAACAGGTATAATTCAACACTGCCTTTTCAAGAAATATAGTACCAAACACTGAGTTGATGGTATAGAAATATGCAGCTACTGTAACAGCATTTTGAAGCAAACCAGCTTGACTTGCATAGAAAAAACAACCAAAGATAAATATGCATCCTTATCATGCTTCATACACAAGTCAATATTATGATTTTTGATTTATTGTTAAAAATAATTTATCTTCCATTTCTTTATAATCAACAAGAAAGTAACACGAAAGGAATCTTGGAGCAGAGCTAACAACCATACTTCAACAAACCCATTTTCAGCATTTAAGAATGACTTCAAGAACTAAACAATTCCTCTCAAACAAGAAAGGAACACAGCAAATTCTGGAATAAAAAAAACAAAACATTTCTGTCAAACATGAAAGGAACACACCAAATTGTGGAAAAAAAGATTATATTGCAAAGCATCAGACTACTTTTTAAGGGAAAAAAGAGAGCTGATTTCTGCAGTCACCTGCATTAATGAAACCCAATTTCCAACTACAGCAGTTTCACCAATGACTAGGCCTGTTCCATGATCCAACAATATTCCCTCACCAATTTTGGCAGCTGCAATGTAAGAAATAAGAACGGTAAGGGGAAAAAACTAAAGCATCAAAGCATACAACATAACTAAGCACCCTTGCAGGGTCCTGCCACTTATTTTCTAGCCTGATGAAACCATCAAAGAACTTACAGGATGGCAATAGATATAACTACGTAATCATTAAGTACAGAACTGTATGATGACCTGGTACTTTATTGAGATCAAACAGCGTAGTCCAACAAATAAACTGATAGTAATTTAGTTACTGCTAAGTAGAATTGTGACTATCATGGCTCACTGTTTTTTTTTTGAAACGTTATGGCTCACTGTATCTTGACACCTTATTTACTTCTAGTGATTTCTAGTGTTCTGTGGCATGGCTGTATCTAACTTCTCCAGTATTTTAAGGCAACAACAATCCCAGACGTACTGAAAATCATGTATAAATTTGAAATTATATAACTAAAATTTAGTCTTCTAAATTCATAGATGAGATACCTGGATGTATATCCACAGCAAAGACCTGCAAGCAATATAATAGCAAAAGTTACTCAAAAAAGGAAGTTATGCCGACTATAACAATCTGTCTGCTGCTTAAGAATCAGGGTTCACCTCACTAATACGGCTTTGCAGTGCCAAAGCCAAAACTTTACGTCCCTGGTTCCATAATACATTAGCTATCCTATAGGATTGCAAGGACTGGTAACCCTGAAAACAGCATACAAGCAACATGATAAGACACTAGACATCAGGGTCTTTAATGTCTGTGAGAATCAATTGGCATACCAATGTCAAGAAAACAAATAACATGGTAGAGAAGGATGCCACGGGCAATTTAATCCTATTCAGTAAAATGAGCAGTCAAACCCTGCCCAGATAGCATCCTGGAATGGATTTCATAATACACACCTTTAGGTATAACAATGCCCAACTATATTGCGCACAGGCTGGATCTCTGTCTTTGAAGGCCTGAATTGGAAAAGCAGCTCCCACAGTTACCAATAGATCATTAACAAGATGATGTGAAGAATGAATATGTAAACACAAAACAAATATCTTAGTAGAATAATAGTGACTCACCTGAGCATCAAGGCGAATGGAACGACATATATCTTTGTTATTCATCATAACATCATTAAAAATATCGATCAGCTGAGTAGCAAGCAATGTTGGATCTTCAAGCCTGTTTGCAAGGACGAAGCTCAACGCTCGCTCCAGACAATCATGAGACAGCACACTGGCGTACAAGAAGCTACTTAAAATAGGCTCCTTCTCAGACTGTGAAATGTGAACATCACACTGTCAGCCATCAGGTAACCAATAATACCAGTAAAATCATGCCAAATACAACGATGCATAAAGAGGGAGGCACATAAGATTAGAATAGTAAGAGTGAAAACTATCAGCATGACATTTTTTTTTGCAACATTCTTTTACAGGATTTGTTGTCTTTTCATAATTAAGTAGACATAAAGCTTTTCTGTAGGCTGTAGTTATGCTTAATGTTAATAGCTTGGAAGTTGGAACTGGATTTTATTGTTGCTTCTTCAGGTTACTTGAGCAAAACTTAGCTTCCCTACATAATAAATGCAAAAGATATTCCTGATCCTGCATGTTCAGTTCTTTGAACGATTTTTTTGCTAGAAATAGATTACGGCATCATTAAATTTGAACGCAAATGACATGGGGTTTCTAATTCACAAAGTTTGCAAATGAATCAACTTTTGACTCTTGATTTCCTTGGCTAAGCTGAACCAACACTTATTGCAAACTAAAAAGAAATCATGAGAACTACTCCCTCCGTCCCTAAATAATTGTCGTTTTTGGTTTCCGTACCGCAAGTTTGACTGGATTTGTAGAAAATACGTGCACCATTTGTATCTTCAAATAAATTTATTAAAAAACTAGATTCAAATATCTATCTAATAATTTTGTATCATAAATATTAATATTTTTTATATATATTTAGTGAAAGTTGTTTCTCGGAAGAAAACGACAGTTAAGGACGGAGGGAGCAGTTATCTTTTAAAAGCAACTCCTTTTGTCACATCAACTAATAGCCAATAAATTATCCTGACCAATCCGCTACCTTGACTAAGTAAAAAAAAAAAAAAGATGCTGCACTTGACCACCCCGCTCAAAAGACAATAACGGTGCCATTAAACCCAAGAACTAGGAAAGGCTGACTACAGAGAGAGAACAGATACTCCAAGTTGTAGCATTTTGCCACAGGAATCTGGATATAGGTAAACGGACACTAAAATAACATGCCGAAATTCCAGGAAAGCTGATGACAATTGAGAGCCACACAAACGAAAACAGAGCTTTTTTTCGAGGAACGAAAACAGAGCTTTTCCTCACTGCAACCGTAAATTCATCGTCTGGGTGCCATAAGAGAAGACAAGCTGCTGCGATCGAATCCAACCAATGCTCCAATCGAGCTGCGAGGTCCTGATTCCTTAACCATACTCACCTCAGACTTGGCCTCCGACTTGACGGCCTCCCATATGGGGTCCCCGGGGGAGTCGACTAAGCCCCGCGCCGCCGCGACGGTGCTCGCCCGCGAGCTCCCCATGACGTAGATGGGGAAAATGGCCTCGGACCGGCTCCTCCACGCCCCCGCGCACGATCCGCCGCACCCGGAGCCGGCGCCAGGCGCCACCTTCACTACCCTCCCGCGCGCCGCCGCCTCGCCGCCGCCGTGGTCCTCCACCTTCTCGAGCACCAGGCACCCGCAGGACGTCATGGGCTCGAGCGACGGCGCCCCTGATCCTAGGGTTTCGCTCCGGCGGCGGCCCGACGCGGCGAGCCGAGTGCGCACGCGTGCTGCGGGCGGGCGGGCGGGCGGGCGGGTGATGGAGTGATGGGAGCGCAAAGGCGCCGCACACGCAAACAGAGGGAGTAGAGAAAAAGAGCGGCTGGGAGCAATCGAAATCGCCGAGACGACGGGCGGGCCCCTCCACTGACGGCGGCGGTGACGGACGGCGTCCGGGGATGCGTGCTCGGGGCGGTGAGGGCGTGAGGTGAGGTTTTGGAGGCTTGTGCCTTTTGCTGCTTGGTGACGGCTTTTCGCGGGGGATTTTGCGGCGTGCGGACGTGCGGTGGGGGAGCCCCAGGGGCGGCCTGTTCTCCGACGGCAACCGAGTAGGCCTTTTGGCGGATGCGGATGGGGTGTCCTGTGTCCTCACCTCCCCCGTGGTGGTGCGGCGTCCGCGGGTCGGTTGGACGGGGCTCCAGGCGTGTGTGGTGCCCGGAGACGTTGCGCGAAAGGGCCACGGCTCACTTGGGGTCACCGCGCGCCCATGGTCCCGTGCCCGTCCCGTGGATACGGGAGCTGCTCCCCGGTGCGTCTCATGCCGCCGAGGTGCCGGCCGGAGGTGATTTTCGTGCCATCACCAGTTTGGTGGTGGCGGGGATATCTGAGCAGGAGACTCCCGCCGCCTGAGCCTGACACGCCGTGCTCGGGGTGCCGGGTGTGTCCGTTCTGCTGCAGCCTGACACCAAACAGACTGGTAGCTTCTCGTTCGGTTCCGTGCCGGCATACCCAAGGTACATGGTGGCGCCGGCGTGCTGGTGGACTCCTCGTGGTGCGCTCTTATTGGCTGATGAGGCCGCGGCAAAGGGTCACCGGCTCTCAACGAGTTGATATATTATATATTTCAATGTTCATAATTAAAATTGTCATATCATGAAAGTGTTTCAAATATTAATTCGATAGTATTGAATTTGTATGGTATATATAATAATCATAATATTACGTACATCCATAGCATGTGTTAATGATAGGTGGGTCCAAGCCCTACACGTCATTGACACGGCAATGGCGCGTAGAAAGTTCATTGTTCAATGGTAATCGAGGTTTATAATCATAAATTCAAAGACTAAGTGTCGATCAAAGATAAAAAATCATATTAACGTTGATAAGGATCTGATTTTAAAAACTCATAGAGGAATTTCATTGTTTTTTTCACGTGCCTTGTGCATCCACCTCGACTTTCGCAAGCGACCTGGACTTACCATCTTGTCCATTTTCATTAATCCTTTCTTTCGAGAGAGGGAGTAGCAACAAGTAACTAGGTTCCCATTTAGCCATGTTTCAAATTAAGTTATTGTACCATCTCCTTTTTTTTTTATGAAAGATGATATTTGTTTAATTATGTGATATCTAAACCAGTAATAGTTCTATGAATAGAAATACTCAAATACCAACTAAATAAAACTCACCATTATCACATATTTATTTGTTTGAGGAGAGGAACTCAACAATCTTCCCCAATTTCAAATAAAAACCAACTCGCTACCGTTAAAAATAATTATTATTAGTAATCAACTATTGACAAAATGTCTAAAAATAACAACATAATCTAAATTAGTACCTACTCAAACTACATTTAGATTTTTTCCAAGTCAAACCTTTTTAAAATTGATCATCAATATCTCTAAAAAAATTTATTCAAATAGAAAAATATTACATATTATAACAATTGGTTTAATGATAAATCTACTGCATCATTTTTATGTTATTAAGATTTACAATTATTCGTCAATTTGTAGTTAAAAATGAAAAAAAGAATTTACTTTGAAAAGGTATAAATATAACTATATTATTAAGATGGATGGAGAATGGCTTTAACTACTTATTTATTGCATGAAAACCTTGGTGCCTATGAATATAACTTTTGCAAAACGCACAAACTTATCCGATCGGTATTCAGGCCAAGATCAATACTTCGTCACCGTACTTCTCTCGCAATGCCCCACATCATCTAAGAAATTCTTCCATCTAAAAACATACAGATGCTCCAAACTTGCTCACGAAGTGACGCTGCCCAACTACTAAATTGAACTAATGGTGTTAGTGCAACGACTTTTACACTGGTTGCTCAAAAAATCGTATAAAAATCAAGCAAGAAAATGGTTCTCGCAAGGTAATGGGCGGGACTGTAAATCCTCTTTCATTCACTGAGCTGGACCCTTTGACTTAAAATCCAAACGGAGTGGCTCGATTCCACTCATGAACGAGAGCGAGATTGAAAAAAAAAAGGCAAGTGGAAGGAGGCGAGAATCAAAGATTGGGAACAAGTGTTTCAATGACCTAATATCAATATCCACGCACTATCTCTTCCAATCGCCCTGAATAAAGCCGCGAATGTCCCGTGCGCGTGGCGGCGTGGCGCATGCTTCTGCGTGTCTGGTCCCATTTACCAGGGCCTACCACCACACACACTAGTACACCACCCAGGCCCAGTCAACTCCACTCGCTCTCATCGCGGCCTCCTATTGGCATCGAGTCACCGGCGCTTCGCCGCGGCAGGACGCGAGACAGAGCAGAAATGTCGGCGATGTTGGCGGCGCGGCCGTATTCCGCCGCCATCCCCTTACCCCAGTCGCCATCGCCGCCATCCAGCTTCGGCCTCCGCCCTTCGCGGGCCGCAGGCTCCCGCTCCCTCGCCCCGCGGGCGGCGGCCTCGGCGACCGCCGTCTCCACTAAACCGGCGGCGGCGGCGGCTCCCTTGACCGCGGATCGCACCGTCGTCCGTATCGGGCTCCCCAGCAAGGGCCGCATGGCGGAGCAAACCCTAAGCCTCCTCAAGGTTCCCTGCTTCTCCACAATGCTTGCTCTTGTTGCTGGGTTTGAATTTATTTGTGTTTTTGGCTGATTTGGTTGTTATTATTTCTGTGCTGTTTGTGCTTGATGGTGCAGAGTTGCCAATTGTCGGTGAGGCAGCTCAACCCGCGGCAGTACACTGCGGACATCCCGCTGGTGAGGTTTTCATCCCTGTTTCTCTACACTGTCGTCAATTGGATCTGGCAGGGAGGAGGGCATTTTGTGCGAGTTAGTGTTGGATCGGTAGGCCTTTAGGGTCTGATTATTGATAGTTATTGTATGGTTCATGAACACCGTAGGTCTCTAATCCCTGGATTTGTCTTAGTACAGGTTAATGTAAGACATGTTTAACACTTGTAGGTTTAGCAGAGGGATTGGTTATCATTATCATACCGGTCATATGCAAGGCCTGGTTCATTTGGGCACCAATTAGGATCAATGCCAAATAAATGCTGCTTGCCGTCTGTTGTTTGTGAGCTAATACTAATACAAGCGAAGGCGAGCCAACTTGTCCAGCATCTCATATTAAGTTCAAGTTAAATTTCACATTTGAAGATGTGACGTTGTGGTGGGTTTACTGAACATGGTTGCTGAGGGATGCACCACGTTCATTGGCTGTGTTGAAGTCCTACATGTCATATCAGTAAAAGAAATGTTGAGGCCAAAGGTCTAACGATTCAAGTCATGTTATCTATTAATGTCATCGAGACTGTTCTTGAGCAGGCTGGCATGTTGAATATTTCAGGGTTTCCTTTTTTGCAGATTCCAAATCTGGAGGTTTGGTTTCAAAGGCCTAAAGATATTGTTCGTAAACTGCAGTCAGGGGATCTTGACCTTGGTATTGTGGGTTTTGACACTGTCAGTGAATACGGGCAGGTAAACTTATGAATAATCACGTTGAATCTTTTCCTTGATATGGATTTTGCTAATTGATTTCACATTGTACTTTATTTGAACTTTATTTGAAAAAGAATCTTTATGGTTGCTGCGCTTGTTGAAAACTAATGTGGTTTAAGATTTATGCGACAGGTCAATGATGATTTAGTAGTTGTTCATGATGCTCTGGATTTCGGACAGTGCCGTTTGTCCCTTGCGGTATGATGTTATTCAAGAGCATTCATAGGTAATCTTCCTAATTGAAGTTTATATCTGAAGAAGTCAAAGAATGTGAACAGGTACCTAAGGGAGGCGTTTTCGAAAACATAAACTCTCTGGAGGATTTTGCAAAGATGCCTGAATGGACCGAAGAAAGACCACTACGTGTTGTTACAGGATTTGGATATGTACGGCCATGTACAAATTTTAACTTGTTCAAATGCTTGCTCCCGTTATCACCTTTTTTGCTGATCTATGACCTAAGTTATGTTGTTGTGCTGCAGCTAGGTGCTAAGTTTTTGAAAGAGAATGGTTTTAATCATGTTCTTCTTTTATCTGCTGATGGAGCTCTCGAGTCATTTCCTCCTGTGAGATAGCTCTCCTTTCTTTTAAAATTTCCTTCTGTTTATCTGTGATACCTCCTTTTTCCTTTTCATGTATTTGTCTTCCATGTATTTATTTGGAATTTGGAATTTTGGATGCCACAATCGGGCAAGATATCCATTCCTGTGTCATCATAGTATTTTAACTGTCAACAGTTTTTAGAATTATACGCTAGTCATTTCTTTCCCCACAGGCCAGGATGGGGTGTATTATCTGTTGTTATGCTGTATGATTTGTTCCCCTCGTTTTTTTTCTTCGTTATTAATTATGACGTGGCACGAATCTGTGTTGGCCGTACCATAGTCACAATGTTCTCGGGTCGAGGAAAGTAGTATGCTACTTGTGAAAGGTTTTTACAAGGAGGTGACGTGATTGTTCCCTCATTCCTAGAGTGGGGAAGATGTTCCCTGGTCTGGCGCTGCCCGCTGGCATCAACCCAGTTTCTTGTGACTATGGCCCATACATATGTGGTATGTAGGTTATGCTATGTCTGAACTTTGTTTCTATACATGGTAATGAACACACAAATTCTCTCATCATTGTATAATACACTAGAATATTAGAATGCCTGTCTCAAGTTTGCATTTACTAGTTTATGAGCTGTGACACAATCTATCAAGAGGCTATGAAGGGTAATGATGGTTAATATTTCTTTTCTCCTGCGAAGATGGGTATGGCTGATGCTATCATTGATCTCGTGAGTAGCGGAACGACCTTGCGCGAGAATAACTTGAAGGAAATTGAAGGTGGAGTAGTTTTGGAAAGCCAGGTAACTCCCTCCCTCACTCACTCACTCACACACGAGCACGGCCACATTTTGGAGAGAAAGGTTTCCTCCCTTTTATTAAATGTCCAATACTATGCAGGCCACACTTGTCGCGAGTAGGAGATCTCTGCACAAACGGGAAGGTGTGTTGGAGATTACTCATGAGCTGCTTGAGAGATTAGAAGCTCATCTCAGAGCAAGTGCGGAGCTGATGGTAAGTGTTTATACTTGATATAGGTTATGCGTAGATGACTATGCTCGCTTGATTGGCTGACTTGTTGCCCTTTCAAATGCCATATAAGGTCACAGCAAACATGAGAGGCAATAGTGCAGAAGACGTGGCAGAGAGAGTTCTTAGCTTAACATCAATATGTGGATTGCAGGTAAAAAGAATTCTTAATATTCAAACAAGCAACTAGTTTTATCTTCTAAAAAGTGGTCACGGATCATGTGTGTTGTGCAACCTTATGCTAGAGTGATAATCGCTATCGCTGTTCCGGATGGGTTCTTTTCCGCCTGGTGGAGGTTTTATAAAAATAGAGATGTACATTATCATATGCAGATGCTAATATTAATCATCACAATATCGATGTATTCATTATACAAATCTTAAATGCAGCAGCTCTAGTATCTACATAAACATATCTTACTCTGCATCATTTAAATTTGGGCCCACCACATAAGACATTAAAATATTTCTGTCTTTCCTTGATTAATGAGGGAAGTTCTAGCCCTTTGGCGCAAAACTAATGGCTCCTATTAACTTTATTGTAATCAATAGTTACATAATTAATATCTAAATATTTGTCACATCTCCTTGAGGATATATTAGCATTATACAATAATGCAATCAACATTCAACTGAGTGAAAGTGTTCATGATTTTACAAGTGAAATGCTGAGATCCACGCCATTTTGAACTATGTGGTTGAAATCTTACATTTCTAACCCACGATTATGATTTCATTTACTCCATCCTGATTTGAATAGGGCCCAACAATAAGTCCTGTTTATTGCCGACGCGATGGCAAGGTTGCTGTGGACTACTATGCTATGAATGTCGTTGTCCCACAAAAGTTGCTTTACAAGTCTATTCAACAACTGAGATCTGTAAGGCACTTTTATCTTTCTATGGTTATTTTGTATGTATTTGAAATAAGGGTTTAAGCTCCATTGCTAGCAGTTGCAACTGGCAAGCATGAACTTCCCTCCCTTGCGATAAAGGGGGAAAAAAAACCCTATGCTGTTGTGATTTCATTCTTAAACTCGGTGAAGCTTGCTTATTTATAGATCTTACAAAATACAGAATACTTGGTGCATATATTTCCTGGGCCAGTATATATCTTGGTGGACATGTCAAATATTCATATGTGTACGATATGGTCTTTGAACCGCAGATTGGTGGCAGCGGAGTCTTGGTGACAAAGCTGACCTACATATTTGATGAGGAAACACCCAGGTGGCGCAATCTTCTCACAGAGCTGGGGTTGTAACTTGGTGCAAGGTAAGCTTTTGCTCTCCTTTGCAATGATCCCGTTTTGTTGTTTCAGCACCATATTTGTTCTTGCTGAAGTGTCTGTATCTGTATGCAGAATTGAGTCTCGTTTGCAATACCTGTCATGGTCTCATCATGGGCCCACTCCAGGAATTTTTTGTCTGTACCATCGTGTATACATAGTTACATAATCTAGCTAGGCATCAATTGCGTGAGAGTACCTGTTGTACCTGTTGATTAGAGATCGGGATCCGTTGCTGGATGTGTGTTTTGTGTGCCGATCTTGCTTGCTGCAGTTTTGAATAATTGGGCATGTTGAAATGAATAAAGCCCACGAGGTTTGTGCCCGTAGTGAAAGAAATTCGTTGACGTGTTCGTTCTTTTTTCCCTCCTTTTTTGAAGAGTCTCTTTTGTCTCCTTGGGTATGGTTTTTGTGCATCTGATATACCGTGAAGTTTCGCCGCCGCATTCGTAGTTAGCAGGGCAAGCCATCCCGGAGTTGATCTTTTACTTAGCCAGTTTTGGGGGTGAAAGCAAAAACCTGCATCAGATGCACCTTCCAAAAGTCCGAAGTAGTTCTGAAATTTTCTTCTTTTATTTCCCTTTTGCAATTCAAATGTTTTGTTTTGCACTGGTAATACAAAAACAAACGTACATGTCCGTGCAGCTATCATGGTCAAAGAGACCACATAGCAGCCTTTCTGAAAGCTAAGCTTGTCAAGGCCAGAGACCGACCGGTTACACGTGACAAGTTTAATGCGTGACAGGAATAGAGGCTACATGTATGCCACACTTCACATAAACTTTGATAACTTTTGTGATTTGTACATCTTGTTGAAATTCATACTCACAAGTCACACCCAAATGTAGTACATAGGCAAGCTGAGATTCTGAACCAAATACTGAGGTGAGCTGGTGCACAGTCCTTTACCAGCTGCTTATTCACAGTTTACTGACGGAAAAGCTTAGGGTCACGGCTACACACTGCACGCACAATGGAGTCACGGTGCAACAAAGTTATCGGCAACTTCTTCATTCACACGCCGCGCCTCGGGCGCACGCGGACCTCGAGCGGCACCGCCATCTCGCAGGACAGGCGGAGCACCTCCGACATGTCGACGGCAGCCGCGTCAGTCGCGGGCAGCCACTCAAACTCGTGCAGCAGCGTGGCCATCCAGGCGGTCACGGTGGTCATGGCCAGGGACTTGCCCGGGCAGCTCCTCCGACCGGACCCGAACGGCACGAGCCGGCCGTCGGCGCCGAGCACGGACACGTCCTGGGCCTTGCCGCCAGGGAGGAACCGCTCGGGCTGGAACTCGAGCGGCGCGTCCCAGACCTCCGGGTCGCGGCTGATCGCCCACTGGTTGACCATGGCGGTGGTGCCCGCCGGCACGAGGTGGCCGTCGACGTACGTGTCGGATATGGCCCTGTGGCGCCACGAGAGGAGCGGACCCGGCGGGTGGATCCGGAGAGCCTCCTTAAGCAGCGCCTGCAGGTAAGGCAGCGACGGCGCCGCGGACTCGGTGACCGGTGTGTTCCGGCCGACGAGCTCGTCGAGCTCGCGGTGCGCTTTGGCTTGGACGTCGCGGTGGAGGACGACGCGGGCTAGGGTCCACTCCATGAGCACCGCCATGGCGTCAGTTCCTCTGAAGATCATCTCCTGATGAATTTAAGACGACAAGTGGCTACTTCAGTTGCTAGTTCAGTGCTGCGATCCGTAAGGTGTAGCCATCCGTTTATGTGATTCTTTCTACATAAAGAATAGACAGAAAAGGGCAAAAGTTGGAGGAATTTTTGCACGCACGATCTCCCCCTTTTTAAAAGTTTTTGCTACTATTTTTTCAGATATGGTCGGAGCAAAAGTGTTTCGCACGATCTGCCATGCATCTTCTCAGATCAGCAAGACCGATTTTATGCATATTGATGGTTTATGATAGGTGTGTAAATCGTGATGGCAGTTGTTGTTTCTAGTTAAGTGTAGGATCAGATGTTTTATGATCGTTGTGTAAATCTTGACGGCAGTTGGTTCAGTTATAAGTGTGCATGAGTTCTTACCCAAAGCACAGCGGCGATGTCCGCGTCAGCGAGCCCCTCGCTCTCCTGCAGGGAAAGCAAGATGTCAACAAAGTCACGCGCCTCTCCTCCGTCGATCGCCTCGGCGCGTGCACGGCGGCGCTCCTGGATGATGCCGTGCACGAAGCGGTTCACCCGCGGCATGAGCTCGGCGCACCGCGCACCCACCCCCTGAGGGTCCAGCGCGGCGAGCCCCGGGAAGTAGTCGCACCAGTTCTCCTCGCCCAGGAGCTCGTACCCTTGGTGCACCATCTCGAGCAGCTCCTCCACCTCCTCCTCCTTCCCGGACGCCGGCGCCGCCGCGCGCGACACGTCGTACTCCTTGCCGAACACGAACCGCATGATGTAGTAGAGCGACGCTCGCCGGAGGAGGCCGCGCACCTGGACGGCGCCGGCGCCGGCGCCGCGCAGCGCCGTGACGACCCCCTCCCCGACGCTCGCGCGGTACGGCGCGAAGGCCTCGACCTGCCTCGGGCCGAACAGGTGGCCGGCGGCGATGCGCCGGAGCGCACGCCAGTAGGGTCCGTGCTCGGCGAAGCCGATGGAGCGGTGGAACATGAGGCCGTAGGCGGCGTGGTTGAGCGGGCGGTCGGCGAACGCCGGGTTGTCGAGGATCTCCTTGGCCACGTCCGGGTGGGACGTGACGACGGCGCGGACGGGGCCGAGCGACAGCGCCATGAGCCTCTTGGCCCCCGGCTGGCGCGACGCCTCGTCGGCCAGCGAGCGGTGCGCCAGCCCGGACATGAGGCCGAGGCTGCCGACGACGGGGAGCCCTCTCGGCCCCGGGAGTGTCATCGGCTTCGGGCCCTTGCCCCTTGCCCTCCAGTACTTGCCCCATGCAGGGCCACCTGGGTGAGCCCAGTAGAGCAGGGACGCGCCTGCCCATGCAAGGCATGCGAAGATGGCCATGTAGGTGAAGCTAGTGGCTATGGTGGCAATGTTCTCGTGTTGATCGCCGGAGATGGCCGGGATTAAGGTCATGGGAAGCACCCACCAGCTCTCAACTGAGCTCGTCTCCATTGTGACTCTCAGCTGCTGCGTTGCGTTGTATTGTGTTGTGTGATGATGGATCCGAGCTGCAGGCCGGTATTTATAGGAGTTCCTCGGAGAGAAGATTCGTCGTGGTCCTTGTAAAGATGACTCAATCATTGGCAACAAAAGATTTGAAAATGCACTGCTGGGCCCTGTCTTATTCTTCTTCTTCTTTTCCTCGTGCAGTTCTTCTTCTTCTAACTGAAATACAAGAAATTTTGAATAAATTACATGAAAACAACCAGCATGTCCTAAATTTTACTAGTGAAATAGTGCACTAACCGACATTTATTAAGCAATGCACAAACCACAATTGATTGGAAGCCTTTATGAGAACGATGTGTACATCAGTTGTTGTGGGAAAAAAAACCAAATTGCGCCGGTCGTCTCTAAACTTATTCGGGGCGTCATCACAAGGTCTCCTAGTAACTATTTAATTTGCACATCTTTATTTATTGTCGATCCATCTATGGAGCAACCAAATTTTCAAAATTTATCATCCATATCGCTTGTGAGGCTCACATGAAGACCAATGCCAAAAAAAAAAACTATTAGGACCCACCACAAGTCATGAAGTCACCGCATAGCACTGTCTCTCTTTGACGGTTTCGATGAGATCTCCAAACTAAGGGAGGGAGGGAGGGAGAGGATAATGATATTAGGATCTTGAGCGACACAATGAGCAAGCCTAGGAATCTAGATATGCATGCATGCTAATTATTGATATTTGGATCTTGAGCGGCACAATTAGCAAGTTTAGAAATCTGTGTTTGCAAATTAATAGTTCATGGATCAGATAACACTACTGTTAATAGAACAGGTTTGAGTATCTTTGGCGCACTTTTTTCTTAGAGAAAAATGTACTTCCTCCGTCCTGCGATACAAAACATTCAAGCGTTCAAAATTTATCCTCAAATACAAGACATGTATTACAGGCACATTTGGAGGATTGCTCATCTAATTCTTTCTAGAATAGACAAGATAAGGGTGGCTGATGGTGGATTATTACTTAAAATAAGTTCCTTGTTATCTACATGCAATTGCCATTAACTCAGGGGTTGCGTCTTTCGCTACTCCTGCTAATATGTTCTAAAATTTCTAGGATGTCTCATATTTCAGGACAGAGGGAGTATGCATGAGTTGGTATATAGGAACAAAGCGAGCTAGGCTCATCCCGTGTTACATGCCATTGGTTGAATATGTACCAATGCAGTCCTTTTTTCGGCAAATTGTATAACTCGATGGCATCACTAGATGTAGACGGTCAGTCGGCGTACCGGAGTAGGTATGCTGAAACTAGTATACAATCTTTACGTCGACCAAATGATTGCTCTGCAAACTCACACATGAGAAGGTACTCGCGCTAAAAGATAGAGATCAGCTGTACCCAATCCATTAGGTGTAGGACCACCTGCTGCTATTCAAAAGACGGTTTGCTTTCAGCCGCGACCCGCGCCGCTCGTTCCAACGCCGAGGATTTCCTAACGCAAACATCCTTTTCCCAGGACAAAAGCCACGCCGAAACACCCTGTGCAACGCATGGACGGATGCGCCGGAAACTCACAAACAAACACAAAACTATCGCGAGGAAATCAGGGGAGCCCGGAGCGTATCCCGTATCCGCCCCTGTTGTTGGGGGAGATCGATCGATCGAGCCTGAAGGCGGCCATTTATCACCTTTTGGTGCAGACTGCAGACATCATCAGTTCTTTTCCTCCCTTGCAGTGTCTGTCTGCAGACATCATCTGAATGCTGAAAGAAACGACCTGATGAAGACAAGTCAATGCCACTGTTGCCTAACTCCTTCAGACGTACGCGGGGACAGGCAGGCCCGACGTGTCGCCCCGCCGAACGCCCTGCGCCATCACCAGTTTTGCCGCCACAAGGCACGAGGTCAGTCGCCGGAATTCTGGCTCCGAATGCAGGCTCCCAGCTGTTCCATGGCGCTAGAGCTATCGAGCAACGACTGCCGAATGTGGACTAGCTGCCAAGCCCGCTGTCGATACCGGAGCGCACGCTTTTGTGCAGACAAAAACCCGCCGAACCGGGCGGTGATCGCCTGCGATTAGCCGGTTGCGGTTGAGAGCGGCGGCGCGCCCGAATCCCCACCAGGCCACCACGGCTGATCACACACACGGGGGGAAAGAAAACAAGTGGTTTTTCTGATCCGCCTTTCAGTTTGGGAAACACCAGAGTCCGCAGGAAGATGGCGGCTTTTTGCACGCGCGCGGACGAGCGGCGATCTCCTCCCGACCTAACCGTGAATTCTTAATCGGATGCGCTCTGGCACCTAGTTTGGCGCCTGCAAATGATTGCTATACTGCATTGTATATTTCATTCACAATAAACCCTTTTTTGTGCACGAAAATTGGGGTCTCGGAAAGTGAAATAAAGAAATACGAATAGTTGTTAGTAGTTGCTTGCGACAGTATCAATTCACATGCTGCACGCACGCATTGACGAGCTATAGCATCTCTGATCTTTCTGCAGGCAAGCTAGCTGCATGGTGATGAGCCTTCAGGCCTAACCTATTTGCTGAGCTCAGGTCCAAGTCCAACGCTAGCTAGCGACAGATTTTCTTGCTCTCTCAGAGATCAGCGTTCCGTCAAAATTCGGATGGAATTGGTTCGATCAAAGATCTGAGCATACGAAAAAAGCAAATCTGACCGAGATTAAGTTCACGGCCTCGGCGAGGTGTGACATTTATGGTTAAATTTTCTTCCTGCTCCTCTGGCCACCCTGATCCATCCCTTGTCCGGACCGGATGCGCAACTAACTGATGATTTTGTCCTCAGCATGCAATGTGATATCCATTTGCCAGTGGAGAACCCTAACAGCCAAAAAGCTGAAAGGGGGGAAAAAAGACGGGCATATGATTCCGGTACACGCGACTTTTTGTATAGTTTATAACGACTCTAAATCGAAAGTAAATTCTTTTGGGCGACCAAATTGTGTGTAAAAATCATGTCGTGGGTAGAACCGATTCGATCTCGCAATCTTTCGTGGCCGAATCGAACTTTCCTGTTTCTGCACACTTGCAGGGCTAGCAAATTCATAACCAGCCCACTTCGTATACAGACTTTATATTACATAATAATGTAAACCTAACTATTTAATCAGCCACTTTATACGCATAAAGGTTGGAATCCTTTCGCTGAAATTTGAAAAACAAAGGCAAGCCAATGCGCAGGTGACTACTGCTCCACTCTCCTGTGAAAATAAGGGCGATATTGGCGGTGCTCTTACACATAACACCACTTACTAATCTTTATCCATTTTTCCTGAAAAAAAGTTGCCTCGTTGCATATCTTTCGAGCTAATGATCGCGGAGAATATGGCTTTTGTTTGAGGCAAATATAGCCAGTAGTGCCTTTGGATTGAGGCAAATGTAACTAGCCATTAAGTACCTAAGATCCCTATTCAGCTATGCTTATTAGTATGATATGGCATCATGCCAGCCCATACACTTGAAAGTACAAGCTTCATCATGGTCTTGTCATTGGCTGATAGGCTCACAGCATGTATAATATCCGTAGGGGCAATAATGCTGGATTCAGACGACTGATGAGCTTCAAGATATCGCAGGATCCAGGCTGAAAGTTTCCTTTTCTGTTGTTTATGATCGATCTCCCTCGCCTAAGCCTATATACATAGTAGACTAACGACCTATGACGACCCAACAGATCGTTCTGTTCAACTCATGCATTTCTTCATGGAAGTTCTAGATATGAGTGACCAAACTGCCCTGTTGCTGTCACCGCAGTGCTACTCGATCTTTACAAGGAGAACGCATGTATCGGAGGTTTCACATAGCTCATATATAGGTAACCTGTACGTACGCGCTCCGTATATAAAAGGGGAAAAAGACTTTTCATTTATATCATGATATAGATTTTAATGCTCATGATCTAGTGGTTCAAGCTTATCACTGTATTTTTTTTCTTCTTTTGTGCATGTACTGCTGAAGTACTGAACAAAAGAGGAAATTCAGAGGCACTACCAGTGATCGTGAGTAACCTCTAAACCGAGTTAATTAACCTAATGATAATGGTTTAAGTAGACGATCTAAACAACTTGGCTAGTTTCTTAGGTGAATTCAGAGGCACTACGGTCTGCATTGCTGAAAGCCTGAAAATTTCAAGATAACTAACTACTCATCAAATGTAATCGCAGTCGCCAGTCAGCTTCAGCATTGGCGCAAAAGGCATCTCTAGCACGCAGAAATTGCACTTCACATCTACAGCTATGCATATATATGATCCAGGCGGTGGCGTCTGATGCGAGGAATGTTCGCCCGTGGGAATGGTTGCTTTCACCTTTCGGTTTGGGTGCCCGATCAACTTGTCCACACCTCTTGAATCTCCATCTGCCCGGCCGCAGTCAAACGAATTCTCACGTTCGTGCGGTCCAGCCGAACTCTTTGTTCCGTAGCTAGCTTCTCGCTTGACTTTGACGTCAACTTTTTCGTTTTTCCAAATTGATGAGGTGAAGACTCGACTCGACGACATCACCTTTTTGTTTTCGCTTTGAGGCGAAGACTCGATCCAGTTGACTTGCGTTTAGCATGGTGCCATCAGACTGTCGGAAGAGCTAGGGAAGGGTTCCATCATCGGTGATCGGTGGCAACAACACTTGTACTGTAACTTGTAAATAAAGGCCACAGCGATGCAGGGCCGGCTCTAGGGCCATGTAGCTGAGGCGACGGCCGGGGGCCCATGGCAGAGGGGGCCCAACAGCTAGTATGTGCAAAAGGCCACCCACGCAGTCTGTCAGGCCTCCTGCAATCCTACACAGCTGCGCGCGACACAATCGAGGAGACGGGAGGCCACCACGGCAATTGAGGATTCAGGAATCATCAAATCGTGGCTCGCGTGGCTGCCGAACATGTGTGTTGCGTGCCCCCTCGCCGCTCCTAAGGCTTGGGCTGCCGGCCACTTATGCCTAACGGTAGCATGGCTGCACGGGACATTCTTTTATTTTGCCGCTCTTTTAACTTGTACTATTGACATTGTTATTCAAGAATTAAATCTCTAATATTATTATTGCTATCTCCTTTATCATATTACAATGAAAAAATATTTAGCCTAAAAGGCTCGTAATATCTAGTTCACTCGAGGGCCTTAAAATCACAGTGCCAGCTCTGCAGCGATGGCGATCGCTCAGACGCTCACAGTCACAGAGATGACACACCAGCCAGGTGACCGTTCTCAACCCCCTGTTTTCATCTTTTATTTTTGGAGGAAATTTGTTCCATTGAGGCGTTTTGGACGAAAGGCCCAAGAGGCAAAGTCGTTCACAATTCGACTTGGCCCAATAGGCCCAAAAGCCTGATGGCTACACATGTCATGTAGTTGGTCATCATCCTGTTTTCCAAATGGACGTGTTTGTTTTCGCTTATTTCCCGCTTATCCGTGAAAATAAACCATAATTTTACCTAAACGTTCTGCTTATTTTTCGCTTAGTATCTAAGCCGCTTAATACAACGTGCGCTCCGATTTTCCGCTACATGGCCTCAGGGACGCTTATCCGGCAACTGGGCTAATTTTTCCATAGATACCCCTGCAGTCTGCCGGTCTCCACCGACGCCTGCCCTCCGACCTCCCGCGCTTCCCTCCACCGACGCACATCCACCTGCCGCCTCCCTTGCGGCCGCCGGCGCTCGTGCGCCTATCTTCGGCCGCCACCTCCGTAGCCTCCGTCGCCCGCCTCCCTGCCCTTTGCCCGCGTCCCTACCCGCCGCCAGCTCCTAGTCCATCCCCGCCGGCCTGTCACCTCCCTACCATCCCTCTGCCTAGTGCCCAGATTCCGTCATGGAACTCGAGGGAACAGGAAAGGCTGCCAACAGTGCTTGAAACTTTTAAGAGATGGTGTTCCATTTTTCTAAACAATTTGACATTCCAGGCAAATTAGAAAGCACCGCAGTTCTCAAAGCAGTTTGTGCTTCACCGACCCTCACGTCTGCTTGACACAGGTTCACAGCCTCCATAGATGAAATCATTCATGCCTGATCATGGATGCTATTGCTGCAGCCGTACATGACTCATGATGCTATTGTAATATAATTTCTATTTAATTTAACAAACCTAAAATACATTACAATTATTGACTTCTCCTTGTATTCACAACAAAAATAGCTATTATCAGCCTAGGGGTATTCAGATTATTTTACCAATCAGGACAGATAATCGATGAAAAATAATCAGGATTGCCAAACATCCAACTTATTCAAACTGCAGATTCTCTAGATCGCAGGCTTATCAGATAAGTTTGCTACCCAAGGTCCAGAAAAAGCTGACACAAACAGGGCCATTACATGGTCCTGCCCACTATCAGCATTATTTTCATTTGAATCGACTCATTTTTGTATATGCAGATCTCTCGTATTTGTTGCCATTTCTATATTGGTAATATGTGAAAAGGAAAACGGTTGGGGTTTTCCATTCTTTTTCCGTTCGTTTTCAGACCTACAAAATGGCATCACAACATGTACTCCAAACAAAGGCAAGGCAACATCTGTGACGTCACGAAGAAGTAAAGAACATACGTTCCTCCAATAGCAGCACCTCTTGTATGCCTCTCTCTTCCATAAAAGAATAAGGAAAGAAAGTGGTGTTCATGATCCTCGATAACGAGGCGTCCAAGATGATTAAAGATGCCAAAGCTCAATAAAATTGGTGCCGGCCCATCAGAGCCCACGAAGGGCTGGAGGCGAGGAACTGACCGAATGAGAGCTTCAGTAAGGAAGACGCGGATAAGATTCGTAACAAAATTTTTTTAACAAAATGTTTTGCGATTGGAAAAAGCTATGCGGCGACTGGTCGCGCTCCTGCACAACCGCGCGACCTCTGTGCCCACCGGGACGGCCAAAGGCCGAGCAGATTTTGTCGCAACCTTGGGCCGTGCCACAACGGGCCGGTGGCATGAGGAGGAATCTGTGAACAAGGCCTTGCCACATGGACTACGGGAGGATATTTTGACCTGAGAAGATGTTTGACATGGGCCATATGGTGGATTTTCAATTAGACGTTAATGTTGGGCCATGAAGTATGGTGTTGTTGTACTAGCAAATATGCAACTACCACTATAATCTCATTTTATTATCAATTCTCATAAAAAAATAGAATAAGATGAGATCCATATTCCAAACGTATTTTAAATTATTTTGTTATACTATGATATATAGTCTACATAAGTTGATACACAATATATACATAAGTTTACACATAACTTTTGCATAAGTTGGTTCTTAAATATACATTATATGTTGATACATGATCTCTACCTAAGTTGATAGTACTACACATGACTTGGTGCATGTTCTGTAGTAAATGGTATAATCCCTTACATAATTTTTTATTTGGACAGACAACATAAGTGCATAAGTTGATACACGACTCTAACTGTACATAAGTTGGTACTACTACTTTACATAAGTTGGTAGGACTATAACAATACCACATAGACACAAGTTAGCGTGCGCGTGCGTGCATGCTGATACATGGTCCCAAGTTGATACACAGATTTGACTCCAGACTTTATATAAGCTAGAACCAATATACATGAGTTAGCAGTACATATAAAATAGATTTAAAATATATGAAATATGGATCTTATTTATTTTGTAGGTAAAATTGTAAGGAACAAACAATACAAACGGATTAAAAAACAAACGCTCGGTGAAAAAGTTATCATCATCTAAAGAAATAGAACACATTTAAATGCAAAGATATCAGTGTAGATATTGTCCACTTGTTTCCTGACATGCTGCCATATGCCTGACATGCTGTCATATGCCTCCCAGCCGTACAAATTTTGCCCTGCATGGTGGTAGAAGTGCGCCCGGCCCTATTCCTGTTATGCCCTTTCTTCTGTGCACCTGACTTGCATTCCGCGCGACCGCGCGGTCCGTCTCCCTAGTATGTCCTGTACGCGTTATCCACGGATCATCCCTTCCATCCGGCCACGTTCTCATCCGTTTCAGCAAAACACGCATAAACTACACCTGAAATTCAAAGTTGTCACCCAATCACACGCGCTCACCCCTCACAAAATTCATAGAAACCAGCCTACCGACATCACACCACACACTTACAGGCGCGCACATCGTTTGGGTTTCCCTCCACTCCCACTCCCATTTATACCAACCACCTCGCCGGCCGGGCGGCCACCATCGCCACAAGCCATAGCCGTCGACGCGTACAGCTGCACCACCACGACACTCGACACGTCGGCACCTGCCATGGCGAGAGGAAGGGGCCTGTGCTGCCTCGCGTCGCCGCTCCGCGGCAAGACCTCCGACGCCGACACCCGCCGACGCCACAGCAGCGCCGCGTGCATATGCTGCATCGGTCCTCACCACAAGCCGTCCGGCGGCTCTCCCGACGCCGACCTCAGCGTGCGGCTGCCGCTCACCAGCTGCTGCGGCAGCGGTGGGGACGTCCGCGGCGGCGGCGCGCGCACGCCGCGCACCCCGAGGACGCCGTGCACGCCCACCGCCAGGCGCCTCTGCGGCGCTCGCTCCTCCCGCACCCCGCGCCGCGGGCAGGTCTGCTGCTTCCCCGCGCCGCACGCCGCGGCGGCAGAGTCAGCCGCTGCTCCGGCGGGAGTGCCCGCCGCCGGTGCCGCCGCCGCGAGGACCCCGCGAACCCCGACCACGCCTATCGGGCGCCGTCAGCAGGGCGCGTGCTGCGTCCGCGTCCCCGCGCAGGGTAGCGCGAAGCTGGGCAGGCGGCGCAGCTGGTTCCGCTCCGCTCGCCAGGCGGTGGCGCAAACCACGCCGCGCCTTCGGGGCGCCGGCGGCCGCGCTGCTGGCAGCAACAGCGCGGTCAAAGTCTACGACGCGCGCCTCCCGGAGGTGGAGGCTGAGGCGGCGGCGGCGACGACGACGGAGGAGGAGACGTGCTCCAACGACGAGTACGCGCTGCTCTGCCGGGAGGGCTTCTCCCGGGAGGACGTGGCCGCGGTCACCATCCAGGCCTACTTCAGAGGACACCTGGTGCGTAGCTGGGTGCCCCCACTTGCATTGCATAGCCCCTCGTTCGCTTCGACTTGTTGCAGAATTGCATTGCATCCTGATCGAATGGAGGTGCCCTTTGGGGTTTTGCAGGCGCGGCGGGCGTTCAAGGCGCTGAAGAGCCTGGTGCGGCTGCAGGCGGTGGCGCGGGGCGCGTACGTGCGGCGGCAGGCGGAGGTGGCGATCAACTGCATGCAGGCGATGGTGCGGCTGCAGATGCGTGTGCGCGCCAGGCAGATGCTCACCAAGCCCAAGGACGGCCAGCTCCTGCGAGCTAGCTGATCGAACTAGATCAAGAAATGGTGAGCCCGAGATGATCGTATCGGGTGATCATCCCTTGCACGAATAAGGTATACAATGTTTGGCATGTCCTATTTTGTTTGCGTGAGACATTGGCCATGGATTTGTTCTTGTGAATGAGCTTTGCCTCGGGAAATGTCTGTATCCCTGTAACTCGCCCTCATCTCTCCTTTTGTTGATTCTCTAATTCTGGAAAATGTGTAACTATTGTATCTTGTATCAGTGACCGTGTGCTGTTCCTGTTCTTGTCCACTCTTAATTTTTAAGATTTTTCTGATGAAAACTCTTGAGTTTTAGATCAAGTTGAGATTCGAATATCAAAAATTGATCTAAAAAAAGCAAAAATTGGGAAACTGAAAATAATTCTTCCACATGACTAGTAGTACACAAAAATTTCACGCGACACTGAAACTTCAATTTCATTCAAAAGGGGTGTGGGCTACATTTTATTACATGAAGAACAAAACACAATGCTGAGGCAATTCAGCAGAAAAGCGGAATGGATGGACTCGTAGGACCCTGCACCCACCAAAGTTCAAAACAGCAGACTGCAACGAACTCGAATAAAGACGCCATGACGACGGCACATACGAAAACGATGACACGATTAACGGCAGAAAACATATCAATGGACGTCGCATTCGCGGCAGGTAGTTGTTGTTGTTGCCGGACGACGGCACGGCTAGTAGCGCTCGTGCTGGACCTGCTGCTGCTGCTGCTGGTAGTTCTTCCTGTTGTGCTCGTCGGTGGACTGCGTGTGCTGCCCCTGCTGCTGCTGGTGCTGGCCGTTCTTGGAATTGGCGTTGGCGTCGGTGGGCGGCGGGCGCTGCAGGCTCTTGACGTACTGCCAGGTGTCGCGGCTGGAGACGTCGTTCCACCACCTGCTGACGTTCTTGCGGGTCTCGAAGAGGCGGCGGGAGCGCGGGTCGGAGGCGAGGCGGTCGGCGTTGGGCAGGTGCGACAGGTCGGCGATGGTGAAGTTGTCGCCGGCGAGGTACTTGGCCTCCTCCAGCCGCTGCTCGTAGATGTCCAGCAGCTTCTCCAGGTCCTTCTTCCGCTGCTCGAACAGCCTCACCATCTCCTCCTCCTTCTGATGCTTCGCCTGCTGCTGGTTCTGGTTCTGGTTCGCCGCCGGCCACCCGGCCGGGGAGCGCTGCTTGCTGCCGGCGGACGCGTTCCCCACGTCCCTCTCCCTGCCGCTGTTGTTGAAGCCGCTGCCGCTGCCGTTGTTGAAGCCGCTGCCGTTGTCGTTCTGCTGCTTGGGCAGGTTGGGCGGCAGGAGGGCGAGGCTGTAGACCATCTCGGCGCTGGGCGCGTCGAAGCTCTGCGCCTCCGTCTGCAGCCACTGCTCGATGGACGCGCGCTCCAGCGCACCCGTGCCGATCAGGTCCGGGTTCCCCTGCTTCGCGTACTTGTGCGAGATGTGGCGCAGGATCCCACGGGACTCTGCATCATTTGCAACAACATCATAATCCAGGATTCACATCGTGTTGGCTCCACGGAAACCAATGCAAATAACCGATGCTCTGGCTTACCGGAGAGGGTGGTGTTCTCGTCCTCGAAGGTGAGCGCCTCGCCATGGGGCTGGAGCTTCAGGTACTGGGGCATGCGCTTGGGCCCGCGGTAGGCGTCCACGCGGATCAGCTGGAATTCCACGTCCTTCTCGAACAGGCACATGAGCACGCGGGCCACCTCCGCCGAGGTCGGTGACCCGAAAACCTTCACGCTCGCCATCTCACTCTCGGTGGGCTGCTGCTGAGCTCGGAGGTGAACTGGAGCTGGAAGAAGGCAGATGTGTGTGCGTGTGCGTGTGCGGCGATTGGATTGCTTGGGCGTGCTTATATAGTTGCCAAAGGAGGTAGCACCAAATGCCTTGCTTCGCAGGAGGTAAATCTAAAGATAGAAAACGAATCAAAGGGAAAGGGAAAAGAGGTAAAGAGCAAAGCGTTTGATGCTAATTAAAGGGAAAGAGAAGGCTTATCTCTGCTGCAAGATTGTCTTGTGTGGCATATGATGGCAGCCACTGGATACCTTGTTAGGGTGTTCATCAAAGAGCAACACAAATTATGCTACTCTGAAAAAGTGTAGGAATTGCTCTCATCAAAGGAAAAGAGGCGCTGGAAATGATCAAGATCTGAAGATATCTAACTATTTAAGGTAGGAAAGAAAAGAGAAAAGTGCAGATATGAGTTGCTAGCTAGCTGGTTTGGTGCTTGATTTGTTCACAAGTTCGCAAACCAGGAGCGTCAAGCGCAAACTGCAAAAGCTTCACTTTTAATGTTGCCATATTGGGTAGTTCTAACATGCTCAGATATGCTAAGTACTAGAGACCAAATGAAAATGTCACTATGTCCCATCGAGAAAAACAACGTGACATGACATAAGATGCAAACAGATCTCACAGCTATGGAGGATTGAAATTGAAAGCGAAAAGGAAATTAGCCAGAAGCCTTGTACATAGAACATTTTGGTCCCGTTTGGATCCCTTCGTTTCGAGGAACTAGAATCTACTTAACGGAGTAGGCTATTTATCTTGGAATGTGACATTCCACAACTTTTTAAAGTTTAGATATAAGTCTATCTGAAATTCATGGGGTGGGAAATGGAAATTGATTCTATAGATCCTCGTGCTATATTTCTAATGTGCAACTTATAGCACGCTCTTCGACTCGCTTCCCTATAGCAGAATTGCAGCATATAAGTATCTCTCCGATATGACCGACAATATTATACAAATATATTCCATATGTAACTATTAGCTTAATTAATTTGTGTCTAAATTATGATTATTAGTCAAACGGGGCTTAGTGTCTTTGACAGCAAGTGGTATCATTATATCTTAAACAAAGGATTTCGAGGATTTGCTTTGGGCTTTTTTTTTTGTTTTTGATAGATATAATAGTACAAGAGCAAAAAAAATTAGCCGCCCCGTACATAGCATCTTTCTTGGTGTCATCCCTGATATCAAAGTGGTATCATTAAATTTTAATAAAATATTTCCTTAATTTTCTTTGCACTTTTTTCTGTTTTTGGTAGGAGAGGGAGCCAAGTACCTTCTTGCTGTCAATTATTTCCTTTTATGTTTCACATGCTAATGAAATAATAGAGTCGACAACACTTATCTATTTTAAAGACAAAAAGCAAAGACACCTGCACAACAGTTACATTTTACAAATGAACCACATGACCTTATAGTAATATGTATTTTTTTTAAAAATCCATTGATAATGGATAACAGAATCAGCAAAAGATGCATAAGCTTATTTTTTATAACTGAAAATTTACATCACTCAGTTCTCATATTCTTAGCACCAAGATCATGCAATTTTCTCCTATATACGGTAGACATATAGACATATATATTCCCTTCAATTCAGCTTGCCACCCAAAATGCAGACAGCAGGATAGCTGAATCCAGAACTTGTTTGACCTGACGTCCATATAGTGTTCGTGGGAATAGGAAGGTAGACCGTAGACACCTCAACTTTCAGTTGATGTTTTCTCAAGTATTTTCATCATTGTCACGAAAAATTTCTTTACAGAAATGCCGGTCACAGTGCCACTACCTTACAATACTTCTTTTTTTTCTTTGCACGTTACTATATCAGAGCACTGAAGAAGTGAAGAACATTACAAACCATGAGAAACAACGTGCTCTTTCCAATTTCATCTTGACAAGGCAAATGCACTGCAAACGAGCAAAAAGGCTCGGGTACATTTTTATTGAATCAACCAAAAGGAACTGATCAATACAATACCCAGAAAGGGCATTCCGTACGTAGCGAAAAGAAGACAAGAGACACCGTAGTCAGGCTTCACGTTATTTTAGCCCACAGGACGTACGATACCACGAACTTGACAACCACATCACGGTAATGAAGCCTGACGATCGAAGCCGCGCGCCGCCGGCGAGGAACCGGCGCCGCAGATCAACCACGCCGCCGACCGACCGATCACTCGAACGCGCCGGGGTGCTCCTTCTGCATCTTCACCACCTGCCTCCACGACTCGCGGTTGGAGATCTTGTCGTACCACTTGGCCACGTGCTTCTTGGCGGTGAAGAGTTTCTTGCCCCTGTCGGAGGAGTTGACGATGTAGTGGGAGTTGGGGAGGTGGGACAGGTCGGCCAGGGTGAACTCATCGCCGGCCAGGAAGTTGTGCTTGGACAGGATCTCGTCGTAAACGCCCAGCATGTTCTGGAGCTTCTTCTCGTTCTCCGCGATGCGGGCCTCGTCGGGGTTCACGTCCTTGAGGTGCGGCGCGAACGCGAGGTGGAAGACGAGCTCCGAGCTCGGGGCGTCGAAGCTCTGGGCCTCCGCCTGCAGCCACTGCTCTATCGACGCCCGCTCCAGAGAGCCCGTGCCGTACAGCATCTTGTTGCCGTCCTCCGGGAAATGGGTGCACAGGTAGCGGCAGATGGCCCTCGAATCTGCCATCAGCGAATTGATTGAAGGATAACAGTTTGGTTACAATGCCATTCATTTCATTTCATTACAATCTTGATCTTGCTTAGATTTATGTTCTTACCGACAACAGTTTTGTCACCATGTTTGAAAGTCACCTGGCCAGTTGGATCCTGGAGGGAAGAGAACAGCTTAAAATCTGATCTTGCTGACTCCTGAATGAAAACCAAAAGAAACAGAATGGATGGATCGAAATGGCATACCCGTAGCTTGATGAACTCGGGGAGCTTGTGCGACTTCTTGAAGGTGTCGATGCGGACGAGCTCGAACTCGAGGTTCTTCTCGAAGAGGCAGGTCAGGACCCTCGCCACGTCGGTGGACGCCGGCTGTCCGAACACCTGCAGCCCTGCCGCCATTGCTCAAAAGAATTTTCCTGCTAGTTCCTTGCTTCCTCGGCGAGCAAGCGAGCAGTGCTTCGATGATCTGCAGGTGAATGATGCGCTGATGGGTGAAGACGACGATTGCTAGGCAGGTATTTATGCAGACGGATAATGTGCTTGCCTTGCCGCGGAGGATTACAGGACGGCAGGGAAAAGAGAAAGGCCTCAAAGCTAAAGAGCGTCTGGATTCTTGCTTGGAGCAACCATGCATGCTGTCTCCAGGAGAAGCAAAAAGATTGTGCAGAAACGATCGAGCCCCATGTGTTCATGATGTGATCCTTTAACAATGGGGTGAGCAATACGAAAGATCTGTGAGAGAGTACCGAATTGAATACTGCAAAGAAGGGTTTTGTGGGTGGATTTGTACGGAATTGGCGCCAAAGATGAGGCTGGTGGCTTATGTCGGGGTTACAAGAATAACTGGGTATCTAGCTAGGGCTTTATTTGATCAAAGCTAGGTTCTGAATAAATCCTTTTATTAAGATAAGGGACTGCGAATTCGATCTGATTTCACCTAGAAACGTTTTTTCAGCTGGATGCGTTCCTTTGCGTGTTAACAGGTAAAGTAATCGGCAGCACAAAGATAAACATAGATCTGATCAAGTTGCAGCTACGATATGTCCCAAGAACTAGAGCTTCTTCCTGTGGTGCTGTGATGGCAATGACATACTGGCCGATCGGTCACTGCGTGCGACGTGCTAGAGTGCGAGAATGGCCAATTCCAGTAAATTTCGAGGATGCTAGTCTATTTCGTTCTTTGGTACAAATGCACAAATGAATTTTCAGATTCGCTCTTGTAACTCGTTCACTGTACAAATGCTCAATGGATTTTCAGATTCGCTAAGGTTTTCTCGCAAACTTAGGATTCGCTAACGGAAATTCCCCATGGGAAAAAAAATCTCAGACGCAAAATAAACAACTGTGGCTCGTTTTCAAGAACTCGGCTTGGTTGTCAGCATGTTCCTCAAGAAATCAGCTCGGCTGTGAGTTTGGTTGCTTTGGACGGTTCGATGTTCCACAAACATCTGCAAAAGTTAACTGATGGCCTTTAGTCAAGCAGACACTGTGCTTCTTGTACTTTGTTATCTTGCAAGTACCTTCGAGTTCAAAATCCTTCTTGCACTTTCGAATCATCTAAAGCCCTCAAACTTGATGTCGCATTGCAGCATCCAATCAAATCAAAGGGGCATCAGACTAGGCATTTGATTTATCAAAACAAAAGGAATCCCAACTGACAAGTTAGAACGGACTTTCTACTATATTTCTCGACACCATCAGTAAAAATTAAGCACACGTCACATGGTAAAAGATGGAGGTCCTATGTGATGATAATTTGGAGCAAGGGTGAAACAGGCAATAATTCACAAAATGTAGGACAAACGGACAATTTTATTAATCAGGGATCAGTGGACACATGGATGTAAATGCGTTTCAGAACAAAATGATCATACATCACTGTACGGCTCCATATTATTTTGGTTGACACGACAACACTGATGGGTGAAACAATGGGATTACTAAAGAATACTGCACCATAGAAGGCAGACTGACACAAACAATGAAGCCATTGAAGATAAATTCGTCGATCCTTGCTCACAAAATTAAGCCATTACTCGAATGCACCGGGATGCTCCTTCTGCATCTTGGCGACCTGCGCCCATGCCTCGCGCTTTGAAATTTTTTCGTACCACTTTGCCACGTTCTTCTTGTTAGTGAAGAGCTTCCTTCCTCTCTCAGTATTCACGATATAATGTGAGTTTGGAAGGTGAGAAAGGTCAGCCAAGGTGAATTCATCGCCAGCCAGGTATTCATTCTTTGAGAGTATTTCATCATAAACATCGAGGACCTGCTTCAGTTTATCCTCATTTTCAGCAATAACAGCATAGTCCTGACGAACGCCCAGATGGCTGAGATGAGGAACGAATGCCAGCTGAAAGACAAGTGCAGAGCTGGGAGGGCCGAAGTTTTGAGCTTCTGCCTGAAGCCACTGTTCTATTGATGCCCGTTCTAGAGCCCCAGATCCATAAAGGCTCTTGTTTCCATCATTTGGAAACTGGTTACAGACATACCGGCATATATCCCTTGAATCTGCACAAAAAAGGTTCGCCTTTCAATCCTCAATACAGAAAATGGAACCAAGAATTCTATGTTATCGTATAAGCTGGTGTGTATTCATGTACACTTACGAACGAGAGTGTTGTCACCATGCTTCAAGGTCACTTGCCCATTTGGATCCTGCAAATGATAAATGAAATAAATGTGACTTCGAACTTATTTGAGAATTGAAATTAAACAAGAAAAAGACTGTTGTAAGTGCCTCACCCGCAGCCTAATGAACTCAGGAAGCTTGTGATGTGTCTTAAATGTATCAATGCGGACAAGCTCAAATTCCAATTTCTTCTCAAAGAGGCATGTCAGAACTCTGGCAACATCAGTAGATGCCGGCTGGCCAAATACTTGCAAGCCCGCTGCCATGCTTCCTTTTGATTTGCTTGATCTCTTGCTCGAGCTGTGAAATGACAATGAGGGATGATGACAATCAGTCTCACTACCAGGTATTTAAAGAAACAAAAAAGAAGAAATGCTTGCCTTGCTACCTTACACCACATAAATGGAAAAGGGAAAGTGTAAAGACAAAGGGAAAGGTATGGATTCTTGCTTGCAACAATCATATTGTCTCTACCAGCAAACCATGCATACAAAGTGGCCTTATTTATTTTCAGTTCAGACTTTCTGCACTGCAGTGAAACATCCAATATATAGAATGGAAGTTAGGGAGACTGCACAATGCATAGAAGGTTTATGATCATGTGTTATGACTTATGAGAATTAGCTCAGATAAATAAGAATAATGGCGTCAAGTAACATCAGTAAAGAGGACCTTGTAACTTCTGTCAGGGTACAAGAATAAGATTTTGGGCAAAAGCAGTGTCCCTGGTATGGAGTCAGATAGAATCCAAATGTTAAATGGATGCAAGTTAAGAACAAAGGACATGTCTAGATGTGCTTAGGTTTTAAAATAGAATAAAGAACATGCCAGCACGTGCTTACACTTTAAACCAGGTATTTCAGTAGTTACAAAAAACACAGTTGATTTGTCAGAACTAATGCATGTAAAAAATATGAATGACCACCTGAGCTGTTTGCTTCTTTAACATGAGATAATTGAGATTACAGATAACGGTATTACGTGTGATTGTAAATGAAGTGGGAAAATCCATTGAACCAAAGCAAAAGGCTGATAGAATTTGCAGTTCATTCCGAGCAGCATGAGTAGTCACTTTCTGTCTTCAGCTTCATACTGTAGCAACAGCTTACAGTATAAGTAAATTCTTTGAAAAATTTTAATGCATTTCTCAAGAACCATTAACTCTGCCTATGTTGTCTCAACATAGCAAGTCCCAAGCCCTGGTAAAGGAGGAGGGTTGTGATAGGCTTGGCGAGCCAACGTTAAACCTAGCCATTCTAATGGAGATGAAACCCAAGAGAAATCCGTTGGGGGCGTAACCTTCTTAGCGACGCGCCATATCGGAACCCGGGTACGGTGTTAAATGGGCAAGGGCTGGGTTGTCTCCCCCTTGGTGACGCGACGTGTCGCGATCTGGGCACCAAGTCAAGTGAGCAAGGATCGGGTCATCATTTCCTTAGTGGCACGCTACATCGGCGCCCGGGTGTAGTGAAAAATGAGCAAGGGTCTTCACATCTCTCTCGATGGGTGTGAAGGGCAAGGAAGCTAGTCGAACCAACTAGGATTCGTGTAGGTAGTTGGAATGTAGGGTCTCTTATAGGTAAGTTAAGAGAGTTAGTTAACGTAGCGTCTAGGAGGCGTGTAAATATCTTATGCGTTCAAGAGACTAAATGGAAGGGCCAAAAGGTGAAGGAGGTGGACAATACCGATTTCAAGCTTTGGTACACAGGGACAACTGCAAATAGAAATGGAGTGGGAGTTTTGATTCACAAGAGTCTCAAGGATGGAGTGGTGGACGTGAGAAGGCAAGGAGATAGGATTATCCTAGTTAGGCTTGTCGTTGGTGATATGGTCCTAAACGTAGTTAGTGCGTATGCCCCCAAGTAGGCCACGATGAGAGTGCTAAGAGGCTTTTTTGGGAAGATTTAGATAGCCTGGTTAGAACTGTACCTTCTAGCGAGAAGCTTTTCATAGGAGGAGATCTTAATGGGCATGTAGGTACAACAAGTGCAGGCTTTGAGGCGGTTCATGGAGGTCTTGGGTATGGTAGTAGGAATCAAGAGGGAGAGGAAGTCTTGGACTTTGCAGTAGCTTTTGACTTGATGATAGCGAACACTTTCTTTAGGAAGAGACGGTCCCATTTAGTTACTTTTAGTAGTGGCCAACACTATAGCTAGATTGACTTTATCCTCACAAGAAGAGAGGATAAACAGGCATGCTTAGATTGCAAGGTGATACAAGGGGAACGTGTTGTTTCTTAACATAAGCTTGTGGTGGCGGACTTTCATTTTCAGATGCGCGCACGCTGGGATAAACAAGCCAAGATTGCAAGAACATTGTGGTGGAAACTGAAAGAGGAGATGTCAAAGGTCTTCAAGGAAAGGTTTGGACCAATTGAAGAAAAGCTTATCCAACACCGGCTGAGATGGTTTGGACATGTCCAACGAAGGCCTCCGGAGGCACCGGTGCGTAGTGGAACCCTAAGGCGTAACAGTAATGTGAAGAGAGGTAGAGGGAGACCAAAATTGACATGGGAAGAGGCAATAAAAGGAGATTTAAAGGGATGGAATGTACTCAAAGATTTAGCCCTGGATAAAAGTGCTTGTAAAACAGCTATTTATGTGCCCGAACCCTGATTTGTGGCTCTTGTTGGGTTTCAACTCTAGCCTACCTTGGGACTGAAAGGCTACGTTGTTGTATTTCTCAAGAACCATTGTCCAATAACCATGCCTTCAATTTTTCTTGGGTCCATAACTATATAATCCTTCAATTGCTCATACAGTTGCTGCAAGCCAGAAAACTAGATGTTGCTAACTTATTTGAAACATTATCAATTAGAATTCTTGGATTAGACAACAAGCCAAAACATTTCTGCTCTTGCATCACCTTGCATATGTGGCACACATTTGCAACATCAGCTGAAGGTCTGAAACTACATGTGAGCAGGTAGCTAGAACAACCCACTTGAAGTTACAGAATAGTGCACCATATTTTTGGTATTCATAGATATAGAATATGTTGATTCAGCAGTTGCATGTTGGAGATATGAGGGAGGATACATTCATCAGCATTCTGAATCAAGCTCTTGAGTTAGTGCATTTGCAATGGAATCAGATTATTCATACCCATTCATTATCTGGATGGCTAGACCATATGCATAATTGTACAAACGTGGATAAAGTCGAGGACCAGGGGGAAAAAAAGATTCAGCCATACATATAGTCAACCATACCATAAAGATGGATAGCAGAACAACATGAAATGGTACAAACACGACCAAGTTGATGACAACATGAAGAATGCAACTAATTGCCATCAAAAGGTGCTCAAAGAAAAACAACAGAGACTCTAAGAGGGCCCCGGTGCGCTCTGCATCTCAATAACCTTCTTCCATGTAGGACGCGCCGAGACATCATCCCACCACCTAGCCAGGTTCTTTCTCTCAGTGATTAACCCAGCCTTGCTGGTCCTGTTCACAAGGAAATCTGCATTGGGCAAGTGAACAAGGTCGGCCAGGGAGAATTCATCACCAGCGAAGTACTGGCTCTCCCCCAGCCGTTGGTCATACACATCAAGCACCTTAGCGAGCTTCACTTCATTCTGCTCAACCACGGCCATGTCAGTGGCCCTGCCCATCATTGGTGCAAATGCAAGCTGGAAGATAATAGCCAAGCTCGGTGGGTTGAAGCTCTGGCCTTCAGCCTCTATCCATTGTTCAATGGCAGCACGGCCAACTGCACCATGTTCTTTCTTGCCAAGGAGGGCCTTGTTGCCACGGTCTGCATACTGGTCGCATATGTAACGGCAAATAGCCCTTGACTCTGCCAAAGATACAATGCATAAAGACTGTGGCCATCTAATATCTTGGTTGATTTTATCAGTTACAGTTAAGCATACATACACGCAAGTGACTGATAGAATATATCCTAATTTTGCAAAATATTACAGTTCTGCTTCAGCAAGTAACTGGGAAGCATGCAGGATTACGGAGCTGTAAAATTCGCATATTTATTGACGAAATTATTTTCTCAATAGTGAAACTGTGAAGTTTGGGTACGCTCCTGCAATGCTTATGCCCTGAACCATTACAGAAACGCGAGGATAGTAGTGGAGATGCAACAGGACTAGTAGAAGAAGAAATGGGAGATGGAGGTACCAAAGACGGTGGTGAGGTGGTCCTTGAAGGCGGGGACCTGGCCGAAGGGCTGGAGCTTGAGGAAGGAAGGCGACTTGTGCTCGCCCTTGGACATGTCCACCGGCTCGATCTGGAACGGCACGTCCTTCTCCAGGAGGCAGGCCGCCACGCGCGCCACCGCCGGTGAGATCACCGGCCCGTACACCGTCACAGGCGCCGCCATCGCCTCGCCGCCGTCGGAGACCTAAGCGGAGGAGCGGGTCGATGGGATAAGGTAGATTCTTTGCTGCCGACAGTGGAGGGCTGTTTCTGTTTGGCGGAGGCTCATTTTATTGAGAATCGCTTCAGGTCAACTGTTTGATTTGATTCTCTCAATTCAACTAGTTTTTCCATATTCACATTCTCATAATATCAAATCGAAGAGGAAAAGGAATTCTGCAAGTAAGATATGAGACATTTTTGAAACAACAGAGTTTGAAATGAATTTTGGGTAACAAGTACGAACTTCCTTGCATTCCAACAAGGTTAAATATAGGCACGAAAAAAAAAGATATTAGTGCTCTCGCCCCTTTTATGAAGTTAAATTGTGATTTTGGGGTGAGCAGCAAAGATAGGAAAAAGTGAGAAGGATCTCGTTACCTTAGGCCCTGTTTGGGAAGGGCGTGTTAAAATTTAACAGGGTGTTAAACTTTAACACCCTCAAATAAAGGTGTTAAACTTTAGTATCTTGAGGTGTTTGGATGATCTGTTAAAATTTAACACCTTAGGTTGTAATTGACAACTTTACCCCTCATTACTCCTCTCAATGGCAGCCAAATACCCCTTCTTCCTTCTTCTCCTTCCTCCTCCTTCCTTCTTCCTCCTTTCCTGTGCCTGGCGCCTCCGGCCCCACCCCTGCTCGGTCCACGCCGTGCCCGGCGCCAGCGTCGGCGTCGGTGCTGCCGGCCGCCCCGTCGGCCCTTCCCCTGCGCCTGCCGCCTCCGGCCCCGCCCCGCCGCCGGCGTCCCCTACCGCGGCGCTAGCGGCCGCGCCCGCCCGAGCCCCCAACGCCACCACCGCGCCCGCCCGAGCCCCCACCGCCACCACCTGCGCCGCCCGCCGGTCCCACACCACCGGATCGGCCTCGCCCGCGCCCGCCGGATGCGCAAGAGGCGCCCACGCGAGGCCGTTTGCGTTGCCGCCGCCCGTCGCCCGCGCGAGGCCGAGAGCTCTGACCGCCGCCGCCGCCCGTGCGAGGCCGCTGGAACCCTCGCTGACTTGCCCAGTGCGGCATCCCGGCGCATGAGCGGCTCGTACCGGCGATGGTGCTTAATGGACGTTCCAGAGGTGTCTCGACGGTCGGGCTGGCGACGTTGCTCCTACGTGCGGATCGGGGAAGGCAGATGGGGGCAGTGGAGGAGAGAGAAGAGGAGAGAGAGGGGGGCAACCAGGGAATAAGTGGGGAGGGGGACCACTTTTAACACTTTTAGCACATTTTAACACCCCCTCCATGTGTTTATGAAAAGAGGGGTGTTAAATTTTAACACTTCATCTTTAACACTTGTGTTTGGCAACCAAAAGTGTTAAAATCTGTTAAAAAGGGGGTGTTAAACTTTAACACCCCCTTCCCAAACAGGCCCTTATTTTATTAGATGGATTATTGACACGATAACGATAGGTTATCAGTACCTTATATAAGTAACAAACATATTATTAAAAACATAGGGAGGATACACTTTACGACTCCTGGAGATCAATCTAATTATATTTAATATAAATTGACTCAATTACGTATCCTTTTTTTAACAAGGCATGTTCCTTTTATTTGCGTAAGGCTTTGACCAACAATCACTCTATTAATTTAAATGTATTTTTAGGAGAAATCTAATAACAACAAATTTGTATCACAAAAATTATACAATAATCAAGTAATTTTGGTCAAATGCTTATACTAATAAAACAAAACAAGGGTTATAAATAAAAACTGATAGAGCAAAATAGTAAGTTTATTTGTTTGTGACCAAAGGGAGTAAGATGGATTACTGTAACCAATGACACCATAAGTAACCATAGACACCATTTGAACATCACCACGTAAAATAGCTCAAGTACGAGTGGATATGTCAAATGAATAGAACAGCACACTAGCTTTACAAACATCACCATATAAAATAGCTTAAGCACGAGTGGATATGTCAAATTGGTAAAACAGCACGCTAGCTGTACAAACGACTGCCGTATGTGGCGAGGTCACAAAATAACTGGACCACAACAAAATCCGCTGGGCCGAGACCTGGAAATTGAATTAGAAAACCGCACGTTCCATATACATCGTGCAGATTCTGAATAACATGCATAACAGTAACGTCAGGTTTGCCATACGCACAAGGAACGGCTACCCAAGGAATGGTATAATGAAAATATCTTTAACTGCTAGTACAACAACAGATCAACACAGCTGTTTCGAGCTAGGTGATCATATTTGGGTAAGCAACTATGGCGCACAACAACAGTTTGCCAAACGGTTTCCTCATTCTTCCATGATGGTGTCATCATCTGATACAGGTTCGCCATCCAAAAGCCACTGCTCAAGCTCATCCATATCGTCGTCATTGTGCCGATACCAGTCAGAATAGGTGTCCCAGAGCATAGTCCCCAATTCCTCACCACGGCACGCCATGTGTAAGAAAGGCCGGCTTCTAGCCAGGGCATCCACCATAACCCTATTCAGGCTACCTGTTATTCCCAGCCACCGCAATCTCGGGAAGTATGGCTTCTTAAACCATCTGGTTGCAAGCGGCGTGATCCCACCACAATCGTAAAGATCCAACAGCTGCAAGCTGCTGCCGTGAGTTCCACCATCAACTTGCATAGATGCAAGAGCCATCACAGCGGCATCCCCAATTTTCGAATTCTCTCGCATTCGAAGCTCAATAAGAGGAGTTCGGCTCCTTGCTAACAACATGATGCCATCATCTGTGACACTTGGGATTCTTGAGATATCCAACACCTGTAAGCTCTGCTTTACAGAGCCAGCAAATAACAAGGGAATACAATCATTTGTTAGCTTCCGGCAACCCCTCAAAGACAAGGAAGTCAGAGGACATGTTCCAAGTCCCAGATATTTCAATGCTTCATCACTGATATCAGTACCATCCAATGACAGTGTCTGCAACTTGGGAAGGCAGCTAAGAGCTCTTACAGCTTCATCACCCAAACTGCGGCAGTCTCTAAGATCCAGTACATTGAGATCCTTGTTGAACGATAACCTCTCAATCCCAACATCAGTTAGGAGTTTGCACCATCTCAGACTCACATGTGTCAGGCAAAGAGAAGTGGCTATAATGTCATGGAAAACAAGATCAGTTAGATGGCTTCCATGAGACACCCTAAGCTTATGAAGACCAGAACAAGAGTGAATGATTGCCCTGAAACCAGTGTCCGTAACACGCGAGAAACCACCCAGACATACACTCTCAAGATTTGAGCACTTGTCAGCCATTAGCAGGATTCCGAGATCATTCACTCGCCGGAAGGATGTTACTAAAAACTCCTGACTTCGCATCAGAGAAATATGCTTCAGTTTGCCATGTGGATTAATTTGCTGCAGGCCAGCATTTGTGAGATCTGATGCTGATGTAGGCTCAATAATTGGTGCATCTTGCAGGTCCAGATGTGTTAATGATGGAAGGGCAACAGATATGGAACCAATCAAATGGTCCGTTATGAAATCCACAGTGAGGCATAGCTTTTGAAGGCTAGGAAAGAAGACCGGTGCCTTAACATAATCCATGTGTTGTCGTGCTTCCACAACAGCAGTCAGAAACTCAAGCAACATTATCATTGGAATATAACCGATCTCAAGAGACGATAGCCTTTGGGAAGCAGACGCCCACACATGACCAAAGTTGGGGTCGTCAAAAGTTGAGAAATCAAGTTCCAATCTCAGTGACTGGAAATGTGTACAAAGAAACAATGTCAGACTAATTCTAGATCAGTAAAGGTATGCATTCAAAGTACAGTCTGATCACGCTCAACAATGATTGATGATTCACATAAACATTATGGGGGGTGGCTCTGGCAAAAACTAACATGTAAAACAAGATACAGATCTCTGTATGTAAACCATAGACATTTTTTATATACGTTGACTTTAGTTAATTAATTGGACAATTAAACACTAGGAGTTGACCTGCATGGTTTCCTCAATTTGTGTAAAGAAATCAAAGAACGATTGCACTAATCTGTTGAGACACTAGTTACGAAATCAACCAGCTATAAGTTTTAACCTACCTCTAGCTGAGAGCACCCATTGAGCAATTCCTGTAGATCAGAGAAATTTACCACCAGCCCCCTACGCTCACCAAGAGAGTTGAGAGAAAGCACCCTGCGTGTGTAAGAAAATGTGCATTCAATATGGTAATATCAAACCGCACAACTGAAGTACTGAGACGAACAGAACGAGCTAGTGCATTGGATAGTAGTATAATCGAGAAAACAGTACCTGAGATCTCTGCAGGTGGCGCCAAGCTCACAGAGCAGTCGGCCGCTTATGTTGTCGCAGTTGAGCAGGAGCAGCTCGTGCAGGCTGGAGCGCGCGAGGCAGCCGATGGCGTCGTCCTCGAGACGAGCGCAGTCCAGGCGCAGGCTCCGCAGGCTCGGGTTCGGCGGCAGCAGCGGGCGCAGCAGGTCATGCGTCAGCGCCACCTCCTTGAATCAAATCACCCAAAACAACGGAAACGGGGAGCGCGTTAGTCTCTCAGACGCGGGGAGAAGCGAAGGTGAGAAGGCGCAGAGGGATGCGGGGGTACGGACGAGGAGGTGGAAGGAGGGGAGGAAAGCGAGCGCGTGGGAGGCGCAGGTGCGGAGGCCCCGGCAGGCGGCGGCGGCGAGGAGGAGGGAGCGGACGTCGAGGCGGGAGAGGATGGTAGCGACGACGGCGGCCGGGAGCGCGGCGTCCATCGGCGGCGGGCACGGCTCGATCGGATCTGGCGGGAGAGGCGGGGTCATGGTGGTGGGGGGGGGATTGCAGCAGATTGCTGCGTGTTGCGTTGGTGGGGAGATTGAGACGAGATGCGTGGTGTCGTGGGACGGTGGTGAGGGAGAGAAGTGAGAGAAAGAGATGGCGGTTTTTGAGGAGGCAGCAGCAGCGAAGAGATGGCCGTTGCTGCTTCGCGGAAGCTTCGTCTCGGATCTGATCACGGGGCCCACGCCCGCCGCATCGGGGTGGTTGCGGCGCGGGCCGTGCGGGCTGAGGCCCATTCTGAATTGCTGATGCTGACGTCGCTGCTCGTCTACGAATTTTCGTTTTTCCTCTCTCTACTCGCTCGTCGTCGGATTGATTATTTATTTATTTACGCTTGAGCTGGAGAAGGGTGTTAAGTTAGTAAAACTCATGTAAACAGCTTGAAGGTTTTGTGCACGGTACGGATGCTCCGCGACAGCACCTATGCAGCCAAGATTGTTTATGCTTCATGCTTGTATTGTATAGCCGGGAGTCAACACGGCTGGTCTCAAATTTTTGGAGTAGCTTTTACAGCATGTTCTCGAAAAAACAAATACACGAGACAAGTTCAAGCTGTACGCTCGGAGTTCTTAAAAGATAAAGAAAAGTAAGAGTCGCAACCTGTATGCATGTATTTAGCAGAAGAGACATGGAATGCAAATTCATGGGCTGGTAGTTGATCGAGGCCCCGAATTGCAACCGGGTGGAGCTGGAGCACCTCTACAATATCCCTGATCATCAGTCCCAATATGCAGATGGCAGGCTTTTGCATCTATGGCGTTGCAAAAATCAAAGCAGAGCTACACGATGGTGCTTCTCTGAAGCCTCCTTTTGTTATGTGAACTTTCTGAATATTGTTGGCTTCTATCTGCTGACTGGTTGCTCTGGAGCAATATGTGGCATCAGGACAAGGTGTGCTCCCAGCTGCACATGGATGTGGTGGACTGGTTGTGTTTGTTTTTCCCACCTGGGTAGCGTTCAGGAGTGACTTTAGAACTGAGCTTTGTGTTTAGACTTTGGAGGTGTTGATGCCTTTCCGAGCTAGTATGAGCTCAAGCGGAGCCTTCTAATGAACTCAAAACCGAATACAGAAATGATAGATTTATGATAATGCATAGTACATTATTGTACAAGTGTGGCCCAGCTTGTTGACGCCCAGGCTTAAGAAAGCTGCCCCTCTCTTAACTGCACATCACGTCCATCTTTATCCACCTTCCAATCACCAGAATGAATTAGGATTTTGTTGTCTTGAACATGCTAAACACATCCAATGGAGTAATGAATACAAGATAAAGCACCACTGTTTCATTTGACACAGGAAATTCTCAGTTCAAAATTTTTGACATCTATTGTATCGACACTTTGTTGGGGAAAACTACTTGCGAGGTTGTGCGTCGCTTCAACTACCAGGAAGGGACCGGAAAATTAGGCTAAATTGTGCCTGGACATAAGCAAGAGGTCAAGGCCTAGGAACCAGAAAAGAAGCTAGACATGTGTAAACTTTGAAAATTAACTTTGAAAATTAGTTAAGGAATTGTATATTATTATTGAGACGTATTGGAAAGAATTATTGGGAGAAAGAGTGGATAGAGTGGAAAGATAAAAAAATGTATATAGAAACCGATTATAGTTATAATTAATAATTTTTTACATTATATACATTATGTTATATAAAAAGCAGCTGTGAATGGGAAAGAGTGGAAAGATTAAAAAAAGGGGATCAAATTTGGCAGCTAAGAAGCTTATTCACGAACACAAGTGACAGACAAGATTGCGAAGAGGGGAAAGTAGAAGCAAAAATAAATAATGGAAGAACAAAAGGAAGAAGATGAACGCAAGTCCGCGATACTTACTCCCTCCGTTTCAAATTGTAGGTCATTTTAATTTTTTTAGAGAGTTAAATTATTTTATGTTTGATCAAAATTATAGAGAGGATTACAAAGATTTAAGGCACCGAACATATATAGAAAAAATATATTTAATGAAGAATCTAATAGTACTTATTTTGTATAATAAATATTAGTACTTTATTGTATAAATTTGGTTAAACTTGAAATGTTTTGACTTTCCAAGAAAGTTAAAATGATCTACAATTTGGAACGAAGGGAGTAACATGCAAACCTGTCCACCAACGTTTATGACCAAGTTTAAGTCGTCGCCGCCGTACACGAGAGCTGTACGTGCCAAATGCAATCACGCGGCCACACAATCGTTAATGACCTGTCAATAATTGCCAGTAGGAAGGTTTGGCCCATCACTGACCTCTGCCACAAGCTCGTAAAGTTATCACCTCCCCTTTTTATCTTGATGCCTATCACCACCGATAGGCATCACCACCGATTTCAAGTGAACCGATGATGATCTGTTTTCACCATCAATTCTGAAGCCGGCAATGATGCTCCTTGTCACCACTGGTTGGTGGCTATAACATCATCGCCTCCATCCTCCACGCTCCATATAATGCCTCTAGCTACTCGTGGCATCAATACATCATCTATTCCAACAACAACAACAAGCCAAGCCCTCATCGTACTTGTGAAGAATACGTGCAGCACCGTGTCTGATCAATGGCGGCTCAAGCAAGGCTGGAGGGAACGGTGAAGTCCTTCAACGAGCCGGATGGGTTCGGGTCTTTGGGATAGTTTCGTCCGTGCCCGATGGCGCCAGGGATTACGTGGTGCGCCGCTCAGATATCAAAACGGATGGCTCTGCTGGCCTGATCTTCGAGGGCCAGCGCGTGGAATTCACTGCAGGCACCGGGGATGATGGCAAGCCCGTTGCCCTTGACGGCGGTGAAGCTACTACCAAGAATGCGAGCAAGAAAGAGGTGATGTACTGATACATAGTAGTGGCCTTGTCCATGATGTCATCTAGTATTGCATTGCTAGTATGTGATGGTGCACATGTATGTTCGGTCTCATGCCATGTATTTACGTATGTCACAGGAGATGGTCTCTTGTGCTGTTTGAATAAAGAATCTTTATACGAGTTTTTTGCCATGTAATGATGTAAGGAACATGCACCCTTTGTTTCAAATTATAGGTCATTTTGATTTTTATAAGTTTATAAATTTTATTATGAATTTAGACGTAGAGGGATTAATTATTACCTAGCATTGTGTCCATTTAGACAGGAAGGCGAAACGGTGCGGAAATATAACAAGCAGATGCACCTTTAACCGCTATATGAAGGAACCGAGCTTGATTGAGTATGGAAAACTCACAGAAGTGGACTAACGAATCGCATCTTTCAGTTTTCTAGTTATTAACCTTCACTCCTTCAGAGTTCTCATTTGGAAACTATAGCAATTGGTATCAAGCTAGGGTGATGCCAGCAGAAAAATGACCCGTGGCGCACTCATATACAATTTTGAAGAAATATTGCTAATTTTAGACATCCAACCGTGATTTTGACCAAACCATCAAAACTTGTCAAAGTTGATGTGATATTGCTCCCTCGCATAAAATTACAAAACATAATTCAGTTTGTTCATTTGGATGAAACTTTGACCTACTGATAATATACCATCTATCTAATACAAAAATTCTTATCATAAGTAAATACTTCCTCTGTCTTAAAACTTAAAATACAAAATTATAGATTTTATCTAAGTTAAAAATATCTTTAGTTTGGGGCACACGTTTTTATACACTCGGTCCCAGAATATAGCTGGCGCTCAAATTTTGCCGCTGCCTGCTTGCTCGAATTCGAGCCGTCGGATGTGGCTGGTGGTTCGTATGCAATTATTGGCTTCACTCGTTCTCAAAAAAAAAAAATTATTGGCTTCACTCATGGGCTGTTTCAGTTACAGGGCTCATACTTTGCCTTTGTTGGGCTAATTTGTATGCCTGATTCGTGGGCTACAATTTTTAGAATTCACTCGTTTGCTTCTTTGTGGGCTTTTATTATATGGGTCTGATCCATGGGCTATTTTTAAAAAAAATAATTGTTTTTTAACTTTCTCATAGACCTGACTTATATTTATTAATGTTACTAGTAAATACGGGTGGATACCTAATATTTATAATTTAATATGATCATTTAATTTAGGTTGTTATCTTACTATGTCTTTATAGTGAACTTTTAGAGTCTTCATAATTCCCTATCGGGCCCAATGGGTATTTCTTTTACTGTTCTTTCTTTTCCCTGGAATGTGTATTTTCTTTTACTGCATACATAATGAGAGAACCAAAATCTGATCAACACGACAACACGTACAGTATCAAAGAAACAATTTCGTCAAACCATCCTTGTAGACCAGGTTTCTATATAGATAAGATGAAGTTGATTCTTTTAATAAAAAAAGTCGTCGTGCAGTTCATTCAGTTATAGCTTGAATTCTGAATATCTAGCACAGATGCAAATCAGGAAGTCGGCGGAATCAAACTGCAGTGTACATGCAAACATATATGCACAAGAACCAGCAACATATCAACTCATAGTGTAATAATAATAATAATTTCGACAAAGCATCATTGTACACCAGGTATATATCCAGTTATGAGATGAAATTAATTTCCTTACAGAGGTCAAACTCTGAATATCTAGAACAGAAGCAGAGCAAGGAATTTGCAGAATCAAACTACAGTATACACTACCTTTCAGGCAAACTCGCAGCTATTCCTTGAAAACTTGCATGAAATAATACAACAAATGTAGGATTAGCTGAGTACCTATTATATGGTGCCCACCCTTGCTTCCCCTTCCTTTCTTTCTTCAGAGGAAGAAGTAGCTGGTGAAAAAGATGAGGGTCTTGAGGATCAGCCATAGGAGTCAAGCAGCCTGTAGGCTTTGGAACACTGCGTAGAACTCCGCTGTATAATTAAGATTGAGGCTATGACCACTCTTGTAGCATTAGTAGTGTACTTTCTCTTTTATAATCTTATGTAAATTATTAATAAAAGTTGTACGAAATATGGATGTGATACTTTTTGTGAGAAGTGTTCGTATCATCTACTGATTCGAGGAATGATACGAATAGCATTTGGGGTTCCTCTTTAAGGGCAGCCCCCACAAGCGCGGAGCTAGAAACTTGAATTTTGCTTTGTTGGGGATACAATAGTATTAAAATATTCAAAATTTTGTAGTGTAAATTCTAATTATGTTTTGTCTGATCATGAGACTTGAGAGACTACCTTAATTACTATGTACTCGAATGGCAGTGCTATCTATCACCTGTTGTAATGCTTGTGAACCTATTTTCCTATGTTTGTTCCAAATGGAAGGCCGTTTTGATGTTATGTGTGTACTGAGTTTTGATGCCAATGTGTGCATACGGCTATGCTGTGAATGGTTGCTTGAAAACTTAGTTGCCTTGAAGTCATATCTTATGCAGATGAATGTGTGTGCTGTGTACTTGTTGATTTGTCGATAGGCTATCAAGGATGTACTGATGGCTATACATATATTTGCCACAGCTGATCCTTGTACATGCATCAAGGTACTGACATCACCCTTTGACACCATGGGTTAGGGAGATAGTGTCTACATATTTATTAATTATTTTATCTCTCTTCTAGACATCACCTTTTGACACTATGGGTTGGGACCGCCTATACATGCTGCTTCCAGAATTGCAGATTTCTAGAATCAACTCACCTCGAGTCAACTCACCTAGGGCTTGTTCGCTTCAGCTTATAAGCTGGCTAAAAAGCTGAAACGACTGATTTATTATGAAAGGAAAATACTGTTTGGTGACTGATAAGCCGACTGAATAACTTGAAGCGAACACGCCCCCTAGTTTGATTGAGATTTTCCCACTTGTGCTCCCCGCACTTTTCTCACTGCCTGTGCCTCCACTAGGACGTCACGGTCCGCGCACCGCGCTGCCGTGAGCTCCGGGGTGAACGGCATTGTTTGGCGGCCCCGGCTCTCGACCGGCGCGCGTGCCACGAACTCATGCTGCCCGAGAGCGCTTGGTGCCCGTGCGATTCAGGCCTTCACGTGTGCGACGGGATGAACGGCGGTGGCCTGGACTCTTACTTTCGACTGCAACGGCGGTGGCAGCGGAGTTAGCGGCTGGTGAGAAAGCGCCGGCGCGGCGAGGCACTCGAAATTTACAGGCACGCCACCGTCTGCGTGGTGGCAAGGCCCAGCCGGAGGATCCGATAGAGTCTGCGCATCGATCGTAGGAGTTCGCCATCAGCGCGGCCGGACAACCGCGTTCTCACCTCCAGCTCCGGTCAGCAAGCCGGTGGACGGCGGCCGGAAGGGCGGTGGCCGTCGCGAGGGGAGCGCATCAAGCGTGGTCGGAATTTCGTTCACCGTCCGGGTGGGTGGACGGTATTTCATTTACCGTCCACCCCTGGGGTCACAAGAATCGTCTGATTGGGAACGAGCGGCAGGATCTGATCAGGCGGAGGCGAGCGGAGCGTCGTGTGGGCCGATACGTGGCCGAATAGACTCGGCCCAGCTCGATGCCGAGGCTAGGAAAATCAGTTGCCCCGTCCAGTTTGTCGCGGCGCGCCGGCGCGCCAAGATGGACCGCGCGCGGCGCCGGCCGCGAGACCGCCGTGCACGATCATAGGATGACCACCACGACTCCTTAGCGTGTTCGCTTCAGCTGATAAGTCGGCTGAAAAGCTGAAACGGTTGATTTGTTATGAGAGAAAAATACTGTTTGGTGGCTGATAAGCCGGCTGAATAAGCTAAAGCGAACAGGCCTCTTGGTACACTCAGCCTTCAACCGGGATATTCATGACGCCGCGGGCGGCTGATGCCGTTGTTGCCAGGCCGCCATTTCTGACGCCTATCTTGACCCGTCGGAAAATCCCAGCCGGAACGGGTCGAGCTGAATCTGCGAGGCGCCTGCTTTCCGTGCGGCAGGGACGACCGCGTTCTCTCACTGCCGGCACGGCGGCACCCTGATCCGGCGGAGGGCGGTGGGGAGGACAAGTCCGGTGTGGCGGGGGTGGACGGTATTTCATTTACCCTCCACCCCTGGGGTCATGGCGTCCGTCGGATCGCGAACGAACGGCTGGATCCGAGCAGGCGGAGGCGAGCGTTTTAGCGTCGCGTGGGCTGATTTGCGGCAATGGGTCCAGTTTAGTGCTTTGGCCTAGAAAATGAAGCTGGCCATTTTGTCGCTGTCATCTCCAAAAAAGACCCCACCAACGGCTCATTTGGTCGGAGATAATCGGTGGAAGGAAAATGGAGTTTAAAGAAGAGAGATTAAAATTTTATTATTTATTTGGTGGTTACACAAGTTTTAATGGGATGGGGAATAGGAGTTTAAAGGGGCAACTCCCACCCATAGGAGGGTGGAAGTTGGGTGAGAATTTATTTTAAATGAAAGATGAATCCATCTATACCATTTATCATAACTTAAGATATAATTTTCCACATCTAAGCCCTCACATCAAAGGATATCTAATCTTGCTTAAACTCCCGCTCCTAATTTCCTTAAAAAAATAAAAAATGAACTAAAAATCATACTCCATATTACTTTCATGCGCCAACTCTCGCCACTAATTTATGTTGCCCCTTCCCATTAGTTGCGCCAACCTTTCCGTTCGTTTTCCCGCACGACGCACGAGACACGACCGCGACGTCAACCCCTCATCCTCCAAGTAGTACCCGTCCAATTCCAACCTTGTCACGGTTCTTCTGCTCGCTGGAGCGAGAGCGACGGGTAGAAGTTCCGGATCGGAGAGCTCAAGCATATTGTCGCCGTGCAGCCCCGTCGCTGGGCGGCTATTGCATCCAGCAAGCAGATCCGTCGTCTCGGCGTCCCTGAAGGCGCTTCCCCCTTCCCCTGAGCCTTATTGAGCCTGGCTGTGCCCGTATCTCCATCGACACCGAGCCTCCAGGGGCCAAGGGGGGAGTGGTGGCTTCGCGCATGTGATGGCTCTGTAGGCCCTGGCGGCTGGCGTAGAGGAGGCTGTGACCAGTAAACCGCTGGTCCACCGCAACCCTCTGTGAGTCCTCTGGTGAGTTCGTTCATTCCTGCCCTGGAGGCCTGGACGTTTCCTGACGAAACTGGCCTTCCCGTTTTCAGTCACCTCTGACTCTAGCGCATCAAATTTAGAACTCCACCTCCATAGTGACACTGTTAGGTGTATGTATGATATCATGAGTTTTCTATTTGGTGGTACTTAGGTGGACTTGTTAATGCAAGTTCCACGGCCTTGCCAGATTGCCCAATTTCAAATTAGACCGTGTATCAATACTTTACTGTGCTGAAATTTTAGGAAAACCTGTGGAATTGCCTTTGCAATTGTGCGGCTAGATCCAAAATACAATGGCACTCACTATCCAACTTAAATATGCTTGATTAACTTTAAATATAGATATTTTATATGCAGATATGTATATGTGGTCAACAAAATAAGCATTCTTGGATGATATGTAGTTTTGATTGGTGTTGCAATTATCAAGAATTCTAGAGCCAAGTTTATACTTTATGGTTTAACTACATTGTTTAATCCAGATCCACTGACAGAATTATGCATGCATTTGATTTATGTAATTGTCATAGTAATTTCTAGCCCACACAGTGAACTTACCTTTTCTCTCAACCGAGACAAAATTCTGCAAAGCTTGCATTGCATCTTAGTACAATTTACACAACAATGTCACCTGTGCAAACACCAGGATTTCTGCTTCGTATCTTTATGGGAGAAACACAACCTGTGCTGTTTTAGTGTATGGCGAATCACGTTTTCACGGGTACACAAACTGACAGTAATCAAGTTAAACTCGTTGTAAGATTAGAGTAACCATGAAATGACCTGTCTTTATTCTGGTCCTAACAGTCACATGCCTATGCTTTCTGAACTGTGATGACCACCACTCTGCATTTTTTTTATGGTCAACCACTCTGCATTTTGACTCACTCTTGCAACACCTGCTGCTCACATATGCATCCATCGCGTACATGGGTGGACAACTGCTGCGCTTTGCATCTTTGTATGCTCACTGAGACTATGGTTGCTTACTTGCCTCATTAATAGTTGGATGCCAGACTGCAAAGAATCTATTTGCAATACAGCTGCCTATAAACTCCTAGAATTGGCATACAATGGATTACCACTAACTAGATGTCTCTATTCCTGTCTATAAACTTCCTCTGTAAGTAACTAGGCCTATTGGATTGCTAGAAAATATATTAATGCTAGAAACTATAAGTGCTAGAAAACTTCCTCTGAAAATATAAAACAGTGGTATCTCCTAATATTATTTGCTAAAATAACACAATAATACACCATGGAATAGCTTGATTCAAGTTTATAGTCAAGGTTGCAGGAAGAAAAAAGAAGTAGCTAGATTCAGAACATGCATCGTAAAAAGAAAACTTCTACATGTCGTTGAAGCCTGGACATGAGTTTTTCATTTTCAGTGGCTTCCTTGCAGGCGATTGCTGAAACCAGCATGTCGCAGGAGCGGACATTGGAGGAAGTCATTTCTCCATTTTTAGTGCAACTGGAAAAGGCAAGAGTTGTTCCTTTGGATTTAGATGACGATAGTTCACATTCAGACATTACACTTCTGTTTGAAAATATCAAGAAAGAAGCATGTGAAGTGAAGAATATACTGCAGAGAGTGTCTAAATGGGAAAATGAGATTATAGATGACTTTGGGGGAATAGCTCGACATTTGGATGAAATCATAGAAGAAGACAGCCAGCTTGATTCAATACGTTCCAAGCTTCAAATTGTCAACACTGAAATGTCCAAGTTAAAAGATCGAATGCAACTTCCTCTCCATGTTCCTGTGATTAAGCCAGCAGCTCCCACAACCTTGCCTTCATCAGTACCGTCTAAATGGGTTCATGCAAAAGTTTCGGAGCAGTGGAAAAGACTAGAGATTGAGAGGAAAATTCTTGAGAGCTCAACCATGTCTAATTTGCAGCTTAGCTATGATAATCTTGATTTGCAGCTGAAGCTGTGCTTGTTATGTTTCTCTATCTTCCCAGATAATTCCATCATCAGCAAGAGGGCCATGATCCATTGGTGGATTGGCGAGGGGTTAGTAGAAGCCACAAGAAGTCAGACAGCCGAAGATGTCGGGAAGGAGTGCTTTGAGAAGCTGATTGCTCGAGAGATGATTGAACCGGTGTATCAGAAACGCAGCTGTGGTGTCAACCAATGCAAGTTGCACCCTTGGATTCGACGTATGTTGATTACTGTTGCAAAACAAGCACGTTTTTTTGAATTTGATTCGGATGGCAATGCAACATGGGATTGTTCAGCTACTCACCGTGCCTGTCTAGTTGAAGAGCACCAACTGGAAATAGATCTGGCATCACTCAGAAACCCATCACTCAGAAACCTTCTGACAATATTTAATGTGAATGAGCGATACCTCCAATTTGAGAAGAGTTGGTTCTTGGATTTGAGGAAGATTGCGGTTCTCCAACTAGGAAGATGGCACAACTCATATCGACACCATATTGAAGTCGACAGTACCGAATTTTTGGAAAGACTCCAATCATCCAATCAATTGAAATATCTTTGTCTGAGAGGCATCTCTAGAATCACTGAACTTCCTGCCTCCATTGGTGGACTCTCAAATCTCAGGATCTTGGATCTTCATTCTTGTCATAACCTTGAGAGGCTGACTGCAAGCATCACGTCTCTTCAAATGCTCACCCACCTTGATGTGTCAGAGTGTTACTTGCTGGAAGGCATGCCGAGGGGTATTAGCTTGCTTACTGAACTTCAAGTGCTCAAAGGGTTTGTCATTGGTGGTTCCACTGGTAATTACAATTGTCGGGTAGCAGAGTTGACCAGGCTGGACAAATTGAAGAAGCTGAGTGTATATATTGGAAGCAAAGTTACAGTGATAGAAGACGAATTGATTGAGCTTGAGAACATCAAAGGCCTTCGTGTGCTGAAAATTACATGGGCTGTATCACTTTCAAAGAAGGAGCGAGTTCATCAAACTTATGATTCAACATCATTGCTAACTTCACTTTCCCTACCTCTAAATCTTGAAAAGCTAGACCTGCGCTGCTTCCCTGGAGAGAAGATACCAGATTGGTTAAGTCCAAGTAAGCTGTTGCGACTGAAGAGACTCTACTTCACTGGAGGAATGCTAAATACCTTTGGCGAAAAAAACATGTCGGAGGTGTGGAACATTGAGGTATTGCGCCTGAAATTCTTGAATGATTTATCAGTGCAATGGATCCAGGTGCTTGACATATTTCCAAAACTGACCTTTCTGGAGGTCTTCAGATGTATGAAGCTGAAATCTTTCCCTTGTGACAAGGATGGGGTGTGGATGAACTATGACATGCAGGAAGTCAACAAGTAGGAGCCTAGGAGGGAGGGTTGAATTAGTTGAGCTTTTATTATTTACTCTTACAGTGTCACTATATTTGCCTCTCACTATCAGTAACAGTGTTCCATGAAGAAAGAAAGCGGACCAAGCAATAATCCCAGCAATATCACAGAGTACATAAGCACATTGGCCAAGTATTATTGACAGATTTGAGCAGTTCTTAGTTCTTACTGTGCAGATACACCCCCCCTTTTCTCAAATGTTTACGCTGCAAGAATAGCAAAGAATACTGTTTCATTCTGAATGAACACTTGAAGTCACTAGTACCAGATACCACTGGATCTATTATACAGATGCTTTGCCTATTTCAGACTTGCGCCGTTACCAGTGATGATGCGGTCACTCTTGATGAATGAGTTCCTGGCTCGTAGATGTTGATGCTGGCGACGAGAAGCTGCTTCTTGCCAAGATGTCTCCCATTGTCTTGGCCGCCAACGGGAGCCCGCCGCAGGTCTGAAGGATCTCCTGTTTCATGCTGTTAACAGTGGCGAGGTCGACCGTCCCTTTCTCCTGGGAGAGGGCATCCATGAAAATTTCCCAGCAGCTCTCGGTGTCCGTCAATGGCCGCACACGGTGCAAACAGCTCTTCCCCACCATCGCCTCTGCCGCCTGCTCCAGCCGGCTGGTGACGATCACCAGACCGCCTCTATCTTTGGGCAGCCCGAACGCCAAACGTTCCGACCAGTCATCGGCTCTCTGCGGGGCTTGGTGGCCGCCAACAACGTCGGCGTACCAGCGGTTGACGTGCCACACGTCGTCGAACACTATGAGATACCTCTTCCCCTTGAGCTGTTCGTGGACGGCGACCACCAGCTCTGCCAGGCTATTGCTGCCGTCCATGGACAGGATGGCATCCTCCTCGTTTCCAAGAGCCATGAGGATGCCCTGCAAAACTTCCTTGCGCCTGTCTGCTCCGGCGCAGGCGGTGCGGGACATGCACATCCATATCCTGGGGAAGAAGCGGCCTCGAGCGCGCGGGCTGCTGAACAGGAGCTGCGCGAGCGCGGTCTTGCCGCTGCCGCCCATGCCGAAGATGCCAACGCCGTTAAGCCTCCCCGCGCCGCAGTCCCTGAACGCCATGGACTCCAGCTCCGTGAGCTGCTGGTCGAAGCCGTGGATCCTGCTACGCTCGAGCCAAGACGTCGTCCAGCGGTCCAACCCCGCGGTGACGGCGGCGCCGTCCTCCTCCGACGCCGCAGCGTTGCCGTCGGAGTTGTTGCCGACGCACTGGAGGACTCTGCGCCTGACCGCGGCCACCCTCTTCTTGGTCTTGGAGAACCGCCATGCGTCGGGCTGGGTGAAGAACCTCCGCCGGTTCGGGCGGTTGGTGAGCATGCGGCACTCGGCGAGCAAGTCGTTGAGTTCGTAGAGGCACTCCCGGAGCTCATCGGCGTTGGCGGGAGAGACGGCCGCCTTCTCCAGCTCGCCCCTCATGTCGTGGAATTGGGCGCTGAAAGGGAGCTCCGCGGCCACCACCGCCTCCTCCGTGAGGCTATCCACGAACTTCCTGACCAGGAACTGAACGACCTCAACTGCCATCGACGCCGTCGTCCTCTCCCACCGGAGGTGTGGATTATTGACTTCTCAGCTGTTGTTGCAGGCAAGTGCGGACATCAGCGACCTTGCTTAGCGGTTTCACATCAGTCAGTGGAAGCTGGAACCCACTAACGAAAAGCACGAAACGCGTCGCGACTAAACGGAGATCGACTGTGGTCTGTAGCCTGTTCGACAGGACAAGCCATTTTGTTTTGTCCCGTTTCCTACTCATATATGCTGGGCAGTCAGGCAGGGTAAGGGGGTGTTTGGATACACCCCACTAAAATTTATCACCCGTCACATCGGATGTTTGGATGCTAATTAGAAGTATTAAATATATGTTAATTACAAAACTAATTGCACAGATGGAGTCTAATTCGCGAGACGAATCTATTAAGCCTAATTAGTCCATGATTTGACAATGTGGTGCTACAGTAACCATTTGCTAATGACGGATTAATTAGGCTTAATAGATTCGTCTCACGAATTCGCACAGGGTTCTGCAATTAGTTTTATAATTAGCTCATGTTTAGTCCTCTTAATTAGCATCTGAACATCTAATATGACACTACAAAAGTTTATCAAACACACCAATGCTGCCGGCCGACGGCCGCTTCAAAAGAAGAAGAAAGAAAAGGACAAGCCATGGCCACCACAAGGTCAGTCAATGGTCAACGGTCACTCACAAGTGACCAAGTGAGCGCTCCTACTCACATATTGACATGGAGATAGATTGGAGAGAGGAGGGAGAATAGCTCAAGGTGAGTGCTGACCCCAAAGACGACTTGCTTTTCTTAGGACAGTTAGGCAAAGGCAGAGGTGGAAAGTGGAAACTGGAGGCAGAGATGGAGATGAACGGGACGCACATCGTGTCCGCGGAGAGCATGCTGGCAGTGTGGAACGAGTGGGAGATCCGCATGCTCGTGCTCACCAGCCTCGCCCTCCAGGTGTTCCTCCTCTTCTTCGCCGGCATCCGCAAGCGCAACGTCTCAGCCGTGCTGAGCCTGCTCCTGTGGCTCGCCTACCTGCTCGCGGACTCCATCGCCATCTACGCCCTCGGGTACCTCTCCCAGACGCGCGTGCCCAAGGGCGTCGACCCAGAGTCCTTCAAGCGCACCCACCGCATCCAGGCCTTCTGGGCGCCGTTCCTCCTCCTCCACCTCGGCGGCCAGGACACCATCACCGCCTTCTCCACCGAGGACAACGAGCTCTGGAAGCGCCACCTGCTCAGCCTGCTCACCCAGGTATGCGTCGTGCCGTGCGTGCTTTTTAAAATCATGTGCCCTGCCCGCCGCATATTCGAATTAACGAGGCCTCCATTTCTTTGTTCGTACCTCTTAACAGGTTGCCCTGGCCATGTATGTCTTCACCAAGTCGCACCCCGGCGCCGGTATCCTAGCCCCAGCCGTGTTCATGTTCTTGAGTGGTATCGTCAAGTACGGCGAGAGGACATGGGCGCTCAAGTGCGCGAGCATGGACAACCTGCGGAGCGGCATGGTCACGACACCGGACCCGGGCCCTAACTATGCCAAGTTCATGGAGGAGTACCGGTTCACGCGCGAAGCCGGGCTCCAGGCGGAAATTGTCATCGAGCAGGAGCGGCGTGCGGAGGCCGCTGCCGTGACCGTGGGCGTCGCCGAGGAGAGCGTGCCGTACACGACGGTCATCACCGACGCGAGCCGCTTCTTCGTCATCTTCAAGCGGCTCTTCGTCAACCTCATCCTCAGCTTCCTGGAGCGCACCCGGAGTCAGGCCACGTTCCTGCGGCTCACGCCGGAGCAGGCGTACAAGATCATCGAAATCGAGCTGTCGCTCATGTATGACACCCTGCATTCCAAGGCCGCGGTGATTCACACCTGGTACGGCCGCCTGTTCCGGTGTCTGACGCTCCTCTCGACGTCGACGGCGTGCCTCCTCTTCAACGTGCACCACAAGGGTAAACACCAATCGTACAACAGCATCGATGTCTGCATCACGAACATCTTGTTTGGAGGAGCTCTTTGCTTAGAGGTGTATGCCATAGGAATGATGCTCATATCCTACTGGACATACGCCGCTCTGCAAAGCTGCAACTTCCGTTTCCTGAGCAATATGATCTTCCGAAGCATTCAGTATTTCCGCCCGGAAAGCCGGGCGAAGTGGTCCAATCTGATGGCCCAACACAATCTCATCAGCTTCTGCCTCCTGGACAAACCAATCATGCTCACCAAGGTCTTGAGCGTCCTCGGGCTCAAAGCACGCTGGGACAGTTGGATGTACATCCGGCACATCGACGTGTCGCACGAGTTGAAGATCTTGGTGTTCAGGGAGCTCAAGGATAAGACGGTGAGCATCGTGGACGCCGAGAGCTACCGCAAGTTCAGCAACCACCGGGGACAGTGGGCGCTGCAGTGCAAGGGCTACTACAAGGAGCTCGGCTGGAGCGTGGAGGTGGAGTTCGACGAGAGCATACTCCTCTGGCACATTGCCACGGACCTCTGCTTCCACTCCGACGATGACAACGACGCCGCCAAGATCGCTCAGTACGTCGAGATCAGCCGGGCGATATCAAACTACATGCTGTTCCTGCTCGTGGCGCGGCCCTTCATGCTGACGGCGGGCATCGGGCAGATCCGGTTCGGCGACACCTGCGCGGAGGCCAAGAACTTCTTCGAGCGGGCCGAGATGGCGCGCCCGGACGCGGGAGCCGCGGCGAGGATGGTGCTGGACGTGAACGCCGAGATCGCGCCGAGGGACGTGAAGGGGGACCGGAGCAAGTCGGCGCTGTTCGACGCGTGCCGGCTGGCCAAGTCGCTGCTGGAGCTGCAGCCGCACAAGCGGTGGCGCGTCATCCGCGTGGTGTGGGTGGAGATGCTCTGCTACGCGGCGAACAAGTGCCGGAGCAACTTCCACGCCAAGCAGCTGAGCGGCGGCGGCGAGCTGCTCACGGTCGTTTGGTTCTTGATGGCGCACCTGGGGGTGGGGGAGCAGTACAGGATTGAGGCTGGGCATGCCAGGGCGAAACTGATTGTAGAAAAGAATTGAGATTACCACCGAAGGGTAATGTGCTGCCTTGAAAGTTCCTGAAGATATGTGCACATACGTAACATTTTGGACCATGGTCATCTTTTGCGCAAGTGATCTTTTTGATGGGAACGAGGGGTTGTTTGGTTGACCGCTAGAACTCACCACGCCACATAGTTTTAGACCTCTGCTCGATTGGTTCTTAACTTTTTAGCGTGCCACAAGTTTTCAGTAGCTTTTCCCGCTACATGTTAGTCGCGGGATTTTGCCACCATAGGTTTGGTGCATCGCATGTGCGGCGTGACGATTTGAAGTGAGGAACCAAGCAGCCTCTCTTAGAGCAGCCACGATGAAAAGGAAAAGTGATCTTTATAGACCTATATGGCATGGCTCACCATTATGCAAGTAGTCTATAGCAATTCATGCTCATAAGCATATAATCCACCCAATCCACCCACTCTCTCCTCTTCTCTTTCTCCATGTGTTTGGATAAATTTTTTATATGCTAAATGGATCCTAACTTATAGTCCATCCATGGCTTAGCATTATGGGCATAGAAATAAACATAAAGACTACTAACACGTGGTTTATGTACAAAGATCACTTAATTTTTATACATTGTTCATGCCCTTGATGGCATAACATAATAAACCTGATTTTTTTTTTTGAGACTGACGCCCCGGCGACTGGACCTGAAGGTCTTTCCGCGTTTGGCTTTTGAGTTTTGACGCCCACACGGGTGTTTGACTGGTCGACGCGGCGGCCGGCCGGCCGGGCCGGGCATCTCTGCACCCGGTTTTCTACTTCTACAGCCCGCGTGCCAGTGGCCGCTCTCCTGTCCGAGCTCCTCCCTTCCATAGCCGCCCGCCTTTCTCCGAGCTCCCTTGCGGCCTCGCCCCTAATCCAGCGGATGAGCCTGGGTTCTGGTGGGTTCCAGGTGGGATATTGTTCTCCTTCCTCAACTGTTAATTCCTGCATCTCTCCCATTATTCGGCTGCCGGGACGCCCTAGAGGATACGGCCGCGGAAATCGCTGAGGCCGACCTTGCTGCCGCCGGCAACCCTCCCGGCACCGTCATCTCCAGCATCTTTGAGCCGCACAGGACGGCAGGTGAATTATTTCTATTTTCTACTATGTGCTTAGGAGTAATACTTATGTGCTTTATTTTTCTCCCATGTTCACCTGCAATCTAGCGCATGACATTTCACGAACTGCGATTAGAGATGCATCGTGTATAAATATGCTTATCGAAATGAAGAAAACACCACACCAAGTTACAAACAACCTTTTTTTTATTATCAAACAGGAGGAGGAGGACAATGGTGTACTATAGTTGCTTTTCGTACCCAAAGCCGCCAACGAATTTTCCTACCGTGCAACTTAGTGGACTTGCAGACACGGGAGAGTTAATTTCATTTCAAGAGATGCTCGGACTGCTTGTTCGTCCAGATGTTGGAGTAGTTGTCATCGAAGGAATTGGTGGCTCTGGAAAGACATGGGCTGCAAAGGCTGCATACCAGGCAGCAATGACCTCGAACATATTCAATGCATATATCTGGGTTTCACTGTCAATAAGTTGTAGCTTGAGACAGTGTATCAATAAGATTGCAGCATCTCTTTCGTGTGGGGTCAGGGACAATTTGTCTGTAGAAAGAGCTAAGACCATAATCAATGAATATCTCACACAACGGAAGTTCCTACTAGTTCTTGATAATGCTTATTTCACTGAAGAAAGTATCTTAGAGTCCTTGGGAGTTCCTCATCCTCAACGACAAAATCTCGGCTCAAAAGTCTTTGTGACTACAAGAACTACAAGGACACGGGGTGTCATGGACCCAGATAGACTTATAATACCACAGCCTCTCACTTCTGAGGAGTCACGCGACCTACTGCATGAGAAAATTGGAAGGCACACCAATTTTGCACATGACTTGTTCAGCAATTTCTATGGCGTCCCACTCCTAATCATTTTATTAGCTGGGGTATTGTGTGATGCACCAACTCAAGATGTGTTTAGTGACTTGATCGCAAACATGCTTGTTTCTCTAGGAACCTGGGTATCAGTTTTCCACACAATGCAGCGCATGGTAGAATTTGGATATCATCAGCTTCCTAGTGATAATGCACGGCACTGCTTGCTCTACTGCTTACTCTTCCCAGAGGAACAAGGAATTCCAGTCAAAGAGTTAATCCGGCACTGGATAATGGATGGTCTGCTCCAAGAATTTTTTTCTTTTGATGAGGCTAACCATATTGGCAAGGAAATTCTCGATGTTCTCATAAAGCACGGTATGGTATATTTGGAGGATAATGATCATGTACGCATGCATGATGTCATCAGGGAAACTGTGTCAAAATTTGGGAAGGACAAGGATTACAAAGAGCAACGTGACTGGTATTTTGAGAATTCTAGTATTACCAAACTAGAGCATCTTGCCAAGTCTAGCAACAGAGTTTCATTAATGTATACTGAAATGGAATGCCTTCGTGGAAGCCCACGTTGCTTATTTCTTTCATCTCTACTTTTAAGAGGAAACTATCTTTTGAAAGCTATTTCAGAGGAATTTTTTTGCCATATGGGAGCACTAGGGATACTAGACCTGTCATTTACTCGAATCAAAGTGCTGCCACCTTCCATCTCCTGTTTGGCTAAGCTGAGAATGTTATTGCTGATTGGATGTGATCATTTGGAGGAAATTCAACACATAGGCTCATTGGTGCAACTCGAGGTACTGGATGCATCAGGTTGTGTTTCCCTGAAAAGTATAGATCCCAGGTCATTTGACCATATGGTGTTGCTCAGGATCCTTGACCTTTCTAAAACTTCCATCACTTCGTTGACCTCGATTCCAGCACATATGGCGGTTAGCCACCTGAATCTCCCGGGTTGCTCATTTTTTGGTTCTGACTCTGCCCTCCCTTATGGGATGTCAAAAAGTGGTGCTGTTCAGAACTTGCAGCTAGGAAACATTGAAAATTTAACAGATTGGATGGGCATGCTATGGTTGCCTTGTGGACTGATTTTCCAGCTGTCTGGTAGGTTTGGCATGAAAGTATCATCTGGTGTTCACCGGCATAGGAAAACATATGTTTATGCGAGTGATGCCTATTTCTTTAACTGCTTGGAAAAATATTCTCCATTATGGTTTAACTGCTTTCAAAAGTTTCAAATCATCATTTCCCCTTTGATGGATGACCAAACCATGGACATGGATGCCCAAGTAACCGAGACTGATTTCATCTTTCAAAATTCCTGCATTAGAACAACACATTTCATGCATTCCATTGATCTCAATAGATACGTTCAGATAAATGATACTGATGGTGTTCCTTCTGATCTAGACAGCATTCTTTATCATGCCGAGTTGATATCATTAAATAGGTTAACAGTAACCACCCAATTTTCTGATCTGAATATTAAAAGTATGAAAGCAGCAAGAGAACTCTGGATAGAGAATATTGACCAGTTGGAGAGTCTTCTGTTAGCAGACGAAGTCCGGGCATTGTCAGCAGTGGGCAATTTGCACAACCTATGGATCTCCAACATGGAAAATTTAGCATCCTTCTGCAAAGGGGTGGAAGATGTGACTAGTTTCGGTTGTCTGAAGCGTCTGATCCTTGATTGTTGCCCAAATCTCTTATACCTCTTTCCTTCAGAACTACGCTTTCCGAATCTTGAAATGTTGCATATCAGGTTTTGTGACACTTTGGAGAGGGTGTTTGACTGCTCGGTATTGGGGCAGGACGCTGTTCCAAGGTTGCAGTCGCTGCAACTGTGGGAGCTTCCTGAGCTAACATGTGTGTGTGGCGGAGTCTTGCCATCTCTAAAGAACCTCAAGGTGAGAGGCTGTGTAAAACTGCGGAAAATCCCTGTTGGTGTGGATGAAAACAGCCCGCTCGTCATTACGAACGGGGAAAGGCTGTGGTGGGACAATTTAATATGGGATGACGAAAGCATTAAGCGGTGGGTGCTGTTCAGAGGATGGGGGCCCTTGCTACCTCAGTTTTGCAACTGAAGGATGAAAGACAACATCCAGATATTTCCAGCAGATTTTTTGTAAACACAGCAGCATTTGCCAGTCTTCCTATGGTTTCTCAAAGTGCCAATTTTCACCTTGCCGCACGTCATGGCTGGTACATCCTTAACTGTTTAACTGTTTGGAATAGGATTCTCCGTTGTGGTTGAATTTTATTTTTTCAGAAGTTTCAGATTGTCATCTCCCCTTCGTTGGACACTGACACCAAAAAAGAAACGAAGACAGGTATCATCTTTCAGCATTCCTACTTTAGGACAAAGCAATTCGCAATTCCGTTGTTCCCGAAAGATATATGAAGATAAATGGTACAGTACTATCGGTGTTCCTTCTGATCTTGATGGCATTCCTTATCATGCTCAGCTAATATCATTAAAGAGATTAACAATGACGACCCAATTCGGATCTGAATATTAGAGGTATGGAATCAGTAAGAGAGCTCCGGCTAGAGAATTTTGAGCACCTGGAGAGTCTTCTATCAGTGGAATAAGTCCAGACATTATCTGCAATGGGCAACTTGCACAAGCTATGAATCTCCAACGTAGACCATCTAACATGGTGCAAGATATGACTAGTTCAGTGTCTGAAGCACTTGCTCCTCGCAGCTGTCCAAATCTCACATACATCTTCCCTTCGGTACCACGCCTTCCAAACCTTGAAACGTTGCATATCAGATTTTGCGATACTTTGTAGAGGGTGTTTGACAGCTCGGTCTTAAAACTCTTCCAAGGTTGCAAATTGCAGTTGCTGCAGTTGTGGGAGCATCCTGAGCTAACCTCGTTGTATGATGGAGTCTTGCCATCTCTGAAGAACCTGAAGGTGAAAGGCTGCGCAAAAAGCTGTGTAAAGTTTCTGTCGGTGTGTGTGAATGAAAAGTAGCCCTTTTGTAATTCGCAAAAAAATAGCCCTTCTGTAACCACTACCGGGGAACAGCTGGTACAGTTATTATGCGATGACGAAACCAGTGTTAGTTGCTGTTCAGAAATTGGGGGGCCCTTGCAACTGAAGGATGAAGATATATTCATGTGTTTCCGCAGCATTTGTCAGTCGTTCTACGGTTTCTCAGACAACATTTTTTTTTGTTTTGACCTACACCTACCTATATGTCATGGTCGCTACACGCCTCGTACAATTCTCTGAATTGGTCCTGTAGGAAAATTCTGCTATGTGGCTGTACCTTTGAGTCTGTAACAACACGAAGCATAGAGTTTGACTCTGTGTGCTAATAATTGAACAAGGTTTAGCAATTATTTGCTATATATTTGGTCTGTATCAAAAAAGATTCTTTGCATCGTAGATGCAGGATGCAAACTGTTTCTGCGCATAATTGCAACTTCTACTGCACTTTGTTCATCGTGATACCGTGAAGGGATTGATCAGCAGGGATTCTAAAAACAATGTTTAAGGTAGCCATGTGTTAGCTGTTTCTTGAAGTTGTACCTGAGATCTGAATGCGCGGTGGCCTGACACATCGCCCTCCATTTTAGACACGGCGTCTTCGGTCGAGCAACTGCGGGGGTTGCCCTGCTTCAAGCTGACAGTCGCTCTTCGGGGTCCTGGGCCTGAGTTTTGTTGTACTGGGCTTTCGGAACGGCCCACGTAATGAATTTTTCGGTCGAATATCTTGCTGTACAGACGTCAGCCCAACAGACGCCATCTATCTGTCCTTGCAAGTTTAGGCCCGAAACAACCAACATCGATCTGGGAAAGAAGCTGGGCCCCACGGAGATTTTGCGGTTTGAAATTCGGCAGAAGCCGAGCGGTGCTGCAGACTGCTGAGCGCGCTTGAGCAATCCGAGCGGCGGCTGACGGGTGACGAAGAGAAAGAGTGCCCAAGAGCCGGCCAAGACGAAAGGCTGTGTGATAGGATAGGATCACAATCAAATCATACTACTGTCACACGCGTAGCTTGCTCAAGCCAGTGCTTGACCGCGGTATTGGTTTCGGCTTGCTTGGTGTTCTCTCCACCATTATTTTCCTTCCTTTCCCATGCAAGTTGCAGCCCGCAAGCAACGCAACGCCGGGCGGCCAATCAATCAGCCTCAGCTCTCCCCTCCCCGCCCCGTCCCAGCCGGCAGGGACGACGACCGGCGTACGACGGCATGGGACGATGGCGCGTCCGGCCGCCCAACGCCGCATTTACGCCGGGGACGGGCCCAGAGCAGCCGCGGTGTGGCAGGACAAGATTCCCCCGGCCGACCCTCGCATTAACCTCCCCGTCGTCCTCCGGTCTGCAACCGCTAGGACCCCTCGCGCCCCCTCTCTGTCTGTCTCTGCGCGCGTCGATGCGTCTGGCACTCGCAGTCGCAGTGCCGCGCCGCGACGAAGCAACGCGCTCCCGGCCCGGCCTGCCGTCGCCTTGTCTCTTTTGTCTTCGCCGTGCTCCATCGCCACCGGCCGCGCCTCCATGCATCCATGTGCGGCAACCACTACTTCCTCCGGCCGGCCGGCGCCAATTCGATGCAGCTCCCGTTTCAAACGCGCCGCTGCGTGCGAGCTACGAACAGGCTCTCATTTTGGCAATCCAAGGACTTATGGTAGCACTTCTTAATCACGCACAGTATAGTTGGCTACAAAGCCGGTCGAACATGTGAACAAGGGCAAACTTTTCTTGGTTTCGTCTTCTTCACCGAAGGCACTACGCTCCAGATTGTACATATACTTGTCAACTTTGTACGTGTACTGTGTGCACTGCATGTGTAGGCATAATAATACTCCCACGTCCCACTAGCTCGATATATGACACATGAAAAAAAAATACAGAGTTATAGACTCAACCTTGCAGCTAATAACAACTGGCTACAAAATACAGTGCTGGATTATTTTTCTTTCGAGGGTTCAAAATTCAGATACTACCTTAGTTGAAATTAGAGGACACACTTGGTTTCGTTAGGGCAATATATAATTACTCTATTAATACTTTACTATGTGATAAAAAAGTGTAGGAGTAGTCGATAAGAAACTATTTTTGATGAGAATTCATTGACATAAGTTTATGTCACAAAAGTTGCGTATTAATATAGTGATGATTGATCAAAGGCTTATCCTATTAAAATGAAATAAGCGTCATAATTTTGAAGGGAAGGAATAAGGGGGTGTTTGGGAAACACCTGTTAAAGTTTAACACCTGTCACATCGGATGTTTGGATGCTAATTAGGACTAATAAACATAAAGCTAATTACAAAACTGACTGCACAGATGGAGTTTAACTCGTCAGATTGAACGGGAAGCGATTGTGGCCAGGAAATGTCGCCAATAAGCTACTGTTATATATATGTATGGAGGACAGTTACATGATTATTGATACAAACTTGTATGAAGTTTTCTTTCGGATGTAGGTCTGATTGAGCTTAAGACTTTGATTTTTAATGAAAAAACTCATAGATGGGAAAGGGATTAGCCATATTAGACGTGATTTTCAAATGCACTGAGTAGGTAGTGTATATCAAAAAAAAGCACAACCAATCCAAGACAGGT
>NC_028458.1:56780382-56809627 GCF_000263155.2 Setaria italica | reverse complement strand
ATGATTTGACATGTGGTGCTACAGTAACCATTTGCTAATGATGGATTAATTAGGCTTAATAGATTCGTCTCGCGAATTAGCACAAGGTTCTGCAATTAGTTTTATAATTAGCTCATGTTTAGTCCTCCTAATTAGCATCCAAACATCCGATGTGACACTGTTAAAGTTTAGCACCTCGTATCCAAACAGCCCCTAAGACGGAGACGACTTGCATGGATTTTAAAACCATGGTAGTACGACCGCTTGCGTTATTCGAAATACATCAACATTACTTTTTGGTCCAAAATGTCGATATGTATAGTAGTAAAAAGCTAAAACTAGTAACCGGCAACCGATCGACGCTTGCGCTGAACAATGTTGCTTTGAAAATATTTTATTGTCAAAATCGATTCAAATCTAACGAGGACATAGTTGTAAATAGCTTAGCAGTGTAGCACCATATGCAACCGTTTTTCTCTTCGAAAGACGGCAGCATGACAGCAGGCAACCACCACCAAACTTTTTTTTTTGACAACATTTAAGTAGTACTCCAACTCCAAAGAAGTCCCGGTTCAGTTTTTTTTTTCAGAGTTCAAGGACAAAAGCGCCCGGCCTGTTTTGCATTGCATCAGGATCGAGCAGCATTCAGTTCACGTCATATTTCCGCGTTAGAACATGTTTAGCAACATGCAAATGGTTCTCAATATGCTCAAAAAAAATATTTTCAAAGTTGTCCCAAATCAACATGTTCAAGTGAGCATTGCGGTTTCGAGCAAATAAAAAATATGTCATGATTATCTAACAAACCTAACACTTGAATAAAATAAGGCCCTCCACGGTGTGAGTGAAGCTTCAAATTGTTCGTGGCTGCAACCTCAAAGGAAAGCTAGAACTTCTTCTACTTCATGATGTGTGTATCAGATGATTAGCTCATTGCAAACACGGATACATGTGAAATAAAATAATCCAACGTCTCCTCAACGACTGCTTGCTTCACGACAGCCTCAACTACCGCTTGCTTCACGGTAGCGTGATGGCGTCACTGCACCCGAATAGTCATGACTCTTGAGCCAAGCAGTGGTTGAGGAAGACTTCACATTACTCCATATTTGACTTCATCACATGGGTCCATATTTGCAGTAAGCATTGTGAAAGCAGTTCTAGCTAGCTCATCTTGGAGGTGGCAGCCATGAACAGTTTTAGCCTCACTCATCAGTAAAAAACCTGACAAATGATGACCCATGTGGCAGGCCAGGTAGGTTCAGTGACATTTGATTCCAAGAAGATTCTTTGAGAACTTGGATACACACCCAACGTGACAACAGTGAGCACGCTGTCAATCTTCACTCTTCAGGGGCGAAGTTGTCCATTCCACCTACGTAGAAGGAAATGAAATGAAACCCTAGTTTTCGTCCTCCGTCACCAACAACGCGACGCGGAAGCCCTTCGTCCCTCGTCTTGTGCGGAAGCCGTTCAAACTTGAAACCGTAGGAGGAGTAATTACCCATGGTGTCACGCGCCCTTCGTAAATGCTGTAACCATCCGTCCATCCATCCATATCCCAGCCAGCAGCTCCATCAAAGCTCGGGATCGTGCTCATCCGTGCCTCCAACGACTCAGAAACCGATGAAAAAACGGTGAGAAATTAAACACGCACGTCGTCCCCCGATCGCATCGCGTCCGTAACACATTTACTCCCCCCAGTAGCCCTCGAAGCATGGCGGAGCTGTAGCATGCACGTTCTTCACCGTCCTCATCACCTCACCCGTCGCCGAGATCAGTAATGGCTGCCTGCCTCGATCCGTCGGTAGAGGAAAGAAACCTTGCGTTCCGGAGCCATCGATCTCCATAGCTGCTGCTAGGGTTTCATTTCTCTCTCGCTCGCTCACACATGAACAGGAGGCAGACTGACAGACAAAGTTGCTGCTGCTGGCCACCCTCTAGCTTGCACTACTGCATAGAGACACGCACACATGCAGGATTCAGGATGCAGCGAGCCATAGCAGCTCATCAGCTCTGAGAGATAGAGAGATAGAGAGGAGAGGGAGGGGTCAGATCGGGCAAGAAAGCTGGGGTGGCCCGGGGGAATCTCATTTATGTGGTTGCACCTACATATGCATCCATGTACTCCCTCCACGATGTTGGAGATGGAGAGAGACAGGGCCTGGTTTCCATTAATGCTGCAGCCTGTCTTACTCATTTGGTAGCCGGAGGGACTTGAATGCCCACCCACACCCAAGAGGTGCATAAGTTGGAGCCCCTCCCCTCCATTCTCCAGCCCACATCCATCTCCCTTCTTCGCCTCTTCCAGCTCTCTGTCTTCTCCTCTTTCTCCAGCTGCTCGCTGTTCACCTTCTGCATGGCCATGGCTGTCCGTGCTTCGTTCTACCTTCCAACGCCACTCGATCTGCAGGCCTGCAAAAGGAAAAGGAGGGATGAAATAGTAGCTATGATGTTGGCTCGGCTCACTCAGATGACCACCCTCTCTGCTGGGGCGATGCACGCGAGATCGCTGGTGTTTCTGATTGAGCCGTGCCAATATCTTAGTACTCTTTCATACTACGTATTTTCAGTCGTATTCTCAACAAAATCGAGGTTCCTTCTTGTGTTCACTTGAGATCTTGAGGTACGAGCAGTTATGTATGCTCCTAGGAGTACACTCCTGAAGTATGTGAGCATTCATATGCATCTGGTGGCGCTTATGCCTGCGTTTCATTCCGGTGAATTTTTACCTGGTGTTTGCAGAAATCCACCGTTGCGACGTACCATTTGAGTACTAACATGCTTATTATTACGAGTTCATGCAGCTTTTGAGACATTTTTGTCAGTAGTCACCATGCATCATCCTATTTTCGGACTTCAGAGTTTAGATCATGCATGTGTATAGTAATGCATTTCTTGGTATTTGAAACGAAACGAACATGCATATCAAGTTGACAAGCTAAGCATCGATCTAATCTACTTGAGTTTTGCACAACCAGCGTTCCTGTTCAAAAACTCGCTTGTTTGATGCTCTGTCAATTGTCCCGTTCTTTTTCTTAAACTTAATGAAATGCTCATGCTTTGCGACTACACATTTTGCACAATCACATGTTGATTACATGCTGTCCGCTCCCACGATTGAACTACGGATCATTTGTATAGGAAGAAAGATTGGACTGGTGAGATAGATCCAAATGCTGATGGCTTCCCTGTTCTGTCGACCATGGAGTCGAAATAAACAGGAGTGCAGATACCTGTAAGGCTGAAAGACAGTCGTAGCTACGGCGAGCGAAGCCTCTGTAATTCTTCTTGGATCGATCTTGAATTTATGTTTGAGGCCTGCCACATGAAGGCATGCGTATGCAGCAGTCATACAGTTTGAGACTTTTTTTTTGAAACGAAACACTTAAACTTGAATGTATGCACCTTGTACTTGATCATGTCTTGAGTATAGTTAAGGGAGATGTTCACTTGTTTAAAGCCCTCCGCTTTACGTATGGGCTGCACCTGGGGCATTTAAGTGATCACCCGAGACTATTGAATCTGACTTGTAAATGAGTTACACTTCATAGGCTAAGAAATACATCTGAAATTGTTTTAAAAAATATACCCATCTGAATTCAAAGTATATACTAACGATCATCTAGCCGTACTCTAACCATTTTTATTTCTTATAATACAAGTACACAAAAAATAAAAGAAATTCGAGTGGTCACGAGGCATACACACACACACAACAACAACAACAACACAGTCCATCTTCCATGCTGCTGGTCGGCCGGAGTAGCACTGTAGTACGCCTGTATCTCTGTGTATCAATTACGGTCAGTACTGCATGCGGTGCAGCTTCCAAGCCTATACAAATTGTAAATGCTCCAGCTTCTCTCCCCCTCTGCCTCTTTCTCAATCATGTCTTCATGCTGTACACGCTCCCATTTTGAAATTAAGTATGCATGCGTAGGAGCAGGAGACTGGAGAGAGACCTGCCACTACACAGTGGATCAGCACGAGGTCCAGCTTGCTCTAACGTTCTTATGCTCAGAACATGAATACAGATCACACAGTATTGTTGTCTTTGCTGTTTGCTCCTTCGAAAATTGCAGATCTCCACTCCGATGCGCAACTTAATCATTTGGCGTACTGTCATTTTACCAACCATACAAGAACAAATCTCATATTACTACTCCATAATGAACTACTACAATAACATACTGTAATTGCACACAAATGTGATAAGACCAATATAGATCCTCGTAAAAAGGGTGAGTCCTGATCATACTCCATAGTGAAAACTGCATGTGATGAGCTGGCAATATACGAGACACTAACCCTAATGAGATATTTGAGTACACATTTGCAAAGAGTACAGTTTAATGTAATAATGGAGGATTGAGACAAGGCACGTACTTAATGAGATGCTCTCGAAAACAAATTCAAATGCCAGCAGCAACAAATTCACAAAACATGATGAAATTTCCGTGCTTTTATCACTGCAGCAGTCGATCTATCACACCTTGGTTGCATTCGCTAACCGCAGGTAGACAACCGAATCGAGCGCAGAAGAGCTACCACTACCAGTGCTATTTGGGTCTTTAGTGACCGCAAAGCCAAGTCAGGTTTTGTCCACCTTAGGGCTTGCAAGTGGTCTTGCCAGGACCAAATTTTGGCACCAGATCAAGCATTGAAATCCAAATTCCACATGCGCTGCCAAATTTTAGCACAGCATGATAGGGATCTAAACTCAACCAAGCACGGGATTCATTCATTATCGAGTAGTTGTTCGATGTTAGACAGGGGGGGTTACTTCAGCGACTCCAAGGATTTGGTAGTTCGAATCCAAATGCGAATATCTGGTCAGGCTGCGAGATGTTATTTCAAAGTTTCTGCTTAAGCAGTACTCCTGTCTCAATTAGCAAATGAACTAATTAAGGAAAGTTGGTCAGAAAATACAAAAAGGAGTGCAATTCCCATGGTTACACAGTCAAAGAATTGACCGAAAGTAATTCATCATGTATACTCCCAACTACCATGGGCATTCTTTAATCAGTCTGAATTCTGGAAAGATAGATTATGTCACTGTATTTGTTCATATACCTATTCCCCATGGGAGTGATCCAGATGGGTAGGTAGTTGGGACTTGCAAAGGAGTAACTAGGGGAGAGTAATGAGACGAGCGTAAATGAGATGGCAGGGAAAAGCATCAAAGGGGACAGCAGGTAGAGAATATGGGGCATGGTCACTTTGGTCAGGCACGCAGCGCCAGCATTTACACTACACGCATCCTACTGCTACTGCTAGATCAGAGACGAAGGAGGAGGGCTGGACTGGAGGGGGATGCACGGCCGGCCGGCCAGCCGCCCGGACCTGGCCCTGGCCTGCCGACTGCCGTGGCCTGGCCTCCATAGCGTCAGACAAAGATTCCCTCATTCACTTCTCCAACCCCCGCTCAGGTCAGCCCCATGCTACGCGACCTCTACCGCTGCCTTCCTGCCCGAGCTAACTGTCACCTCATCACCGCGCCTCCTCTTGCTTGCTGGCCTTCTTCTCGTCTCTCCCGGGCCTCACAGGCCTCCAGACCTCCAGTCCAGTAGCCATGCCGATTCATCAATGCTTGGGCAGAGACAAGAGCCACTCCGCCACATGGATGGGGCGTTGCTGCTTGCCAGTCTGGTCCGCCCTGGTCTGGTATGCTCACCTTGCTGTGACTTGATTTGCCGCCCCAATTTCACCTCCTCTCCTTCTCCTCTCTGGAAAAATGTAACAGTCATACTACCATGTTTTATTTATTTCTTTAAGGTGTGTAGATACCACCCGCTAAAGTTTAGCACCAGTCACATCGGATGTTTGGATACTAATTAGAAGTATTAAACATAAGCTAATTACAAAACTAATTGCACAGATGGAGTCTAATTCGTGAGACGAATCTATTATGCCTAATTAGTCCATGATTTGACAATGTGGTGCTACAGTAACCATTTGCTAATGATGGATTAATTAGGCTTAATAGATTCATCTCGTGAATTAGCCCAGAGGTTCTGCAATTAGTTTTATAATTAGATCATGTTTAGTCGTTCTAATTAGCATTCGAACATTCGATGTGACATTGCTAAAGTTTAGCACATAGTATCCAAATCCCCATAAGAAAAGAAACCTTTGAACTGGCTACCATTTTCCTGGAACTTCTTACATGGGCTGGCCGGTTTGATCTGGCAACCATTTTCCTGGAACTATAAGGGGCTGTTTGCATACACCCCCACTAAAATTTAGCACCTGTCACATCAGATATTTGGATGCTAATTAGAAGTATTAAATATAGGCTAATTATAAAACTAATTTCACAGATGGAGTCTAATTCGCAAGACGAATCTATTAAACCTAATTAGTCCATGATTTGACAATGTGGTGCTACAGTAACCATTTGCTAATGACAGATTAATTAGGCTTAATAGATTCGTCTCGCGAATTAGCACAGGGTTCTGCAATTAGTTTTATAATTAGCTCAGGTTTAATCTTCCTAATTAGCATCCGAATATCCAATGTGACATTGCTAAAGTTTAGTGCCTATTATCCAAACACCCCCTAAGTTACAGGTGTGTTAGTCTTACTACCATGCTTTGATTATTTACTGGAGCTGCAACTACAGGTCTGCGCTGCGCTCTGGAATGTTTGACGTGCAATGCAGGGCCATTCAAGGCCACCCAGAAAATCAGAAAGGACCATGGAGTGTGGTGAAAGAAAACAAGGGCTAAGATAGGGTCGTTGGAGGTACGGCAGTAAGATCCTGGGCATTGGCGGCTCAGAACATCTGTACAAATCGAATTTCGTTGATGCACGTAATTGACCATAAAGGCTGAGATGGGCACGCCCAGGGACCAAGGAAAGAACGGTCCAGGCATGATTAAAAGATAACAGAACTGGCATGGCTGTGCTCGCCAGATCTGAAAGCCTGATAGCGTAGAAGTTGCATCAGGCATGTGGACATGGGTGCATAAAATCCTCATCCGTGTTCCTTTGTGGTCAAGGTTTGCAAACATATCAGAGCTGAATTGTCAGCAACTGATAAGTTAGTGGAATAGAAAACACGTGTATGTTAAGGTCAGTCTAACGGGCTCTGTTTCCTTCCAGGTGACAACCGACAAGTACCAACCGATTAAAAAGTCCAACAAAGAATGCCAAGCACAAAAACAATGGATTCAATATTCGATAACAGAATTTCCCAACCCCATCACAGCAAATCATATGGGAAAAAGGAGTACAACTCCTGCTTCTTTGCATATCAGAGTAACTACTGAAAAAAATGTGCAACGAATCTCCAGCAAGGGCCTGTGGACAGTGCAATCCTGACCCATTGCACGTTGGTGGGCCGGAAATCTAGTTCAAATTCCTGGCCCACCCCAAGTTGAGAAGCTTCAATGGACTAAAAGGAGAAGGCAGTGCCATTCTAAGAACACTTGCAAATCTTATAACAGATATTTAGCATTCATTATCTTCATTTTGTCTCATATCAGTGGCTCACCTCTAATAATAGTAGGACACTGACCTAGGGAAAGGTTTAGAATCCCATTCTCATGGCTCAACTATATACTTGTTTCCTCAGTGCTTCCAGTTCCGGAGCTAAACTATGTCCTGCAACCAACTAGTCTAGTCACGCCAAAAATTAACAATATAAATAAGCCGAAAACAATGTAGTAGGCCCATACCTATCTAAAACTCGAACCAATTCCATAATACAACAAAAAAGTGGCTCCCAGAGACCCAAGCTCCTCCATAAACCTCACTGACTCCAACAGGTTATACACCCTCCAGGTAAACTGAATCACGCTGTTTTTTTCCTCTGAAGCTTTTCAGTAGTTTGAGAAGCTCGTATGTACGCGCATGGTGACCCAGCCGGAGGCACAGCTCCAAAGGGGTCAATCCATCCTGAAAGGAGTTCAACAACAAAATTATTCCCCAGTAGCAGGGCACTTGGTTTTCAGAATAGTAGAGTGATAACTGCATCCTAAATTACTGTGGTAAAATACAATGACAAATTGATCAGATTGAGGTGAAAGCATAATGTCATGTGTGATAACTAAAGGAATATGATTCAAAGTAAACCATTCAGTCAATCCATACATTTGTTCTAATCATTTGATAACTGTTAGAATGTTCACTTTACTTACTTGGGTTTTCAGGTTTCTATCAGCACCCTTTATTAAAAGTAGCTTCACAATGTCTGTCCTCTGTGTTTGTACAGCAAGATGCAAAGGTGTCCATCCATACTGCGAAGTGTCAGCGGTTAGTTCAAACCAACAGAAGAAAAAATAAAGCAAGAAAGTTCTAGGACTTAGCATACATCATCTGGACGATTGATGTCAACATTGTACAACAAAAGAGTCTTTATGGTCTGACTGCATGCTGCTTGGACAGCATAATGCATTAGGGTTGCACCATCCTGTATCACAAAAATTGCAAAGTAAGTGGAAGAATTAACACAAGTCACGGGAAAAATAGTACACATGGAAAATAAATCTCACATATAAGACTGCATCAAACCAGAAGGAATCCAGGATAAAGACAGTTCATCACGACAATGATGATTAAATGAGGCAAAAGCAATAAATTAGCAATAAAAAATAGCTGATGCAAATACTCGGAGCAATATCAGACCGAGTCACCAATAAACCTAAGCAATCAGGACAGGCGCAACTGGCGCGGTTGGTAATAGGCTCTGTGTAAACTGTTTACAAGCATGCTAAACAAGACTTTCACTCACTTTATCTTGGATGAATGGATTTGCTGAATTCCTTAAAAGGTAGTTGATAATAGCAGCCTTCTTTGAAAGAATTGCTTTGTGAATTGCTGGCAAACCGTCCTGAGGAAGCCAGAAAAGGTCCAATCAATGACAATGACCCTAAAAACATAGAAGCCTTACAAACATATACTTTTTTAAGGTCATACAATACCAATTACCTTATCGAGCGCGTTTATGTCCACATTATGTTTTAAAAGACTATCCAATAGATAGAAATCCCCAGATGCAGCAAGGGTGTGAAGCGGAGGCCATTTACTCTACAAGGAATAGATACAAGGCTGCATTACACCGAAAACTAAACTTGAACTAACAGAGGTCATGGTTCTCATGACTCAAAACGTAGCTGCTACCACATGTTACTAATGACAATAACTGAATTTCTCTGAACAGGGATCGCTTACAGAAGCAGCGGCGTCCAGATCAGGCACTCGCTTGTTCAGAAGAACCTTCTCCTCATTTGAGAACAGCTTATGACGGCCTGGCATATAAAAGAAAATATTATTATGCATAATAAAACTAATAACCAAAACAATAATGCAAAAAGAAAACAAAGTCACTGGTCTAGAAATTAGTGATAAAGTTGTACAAAACTAAACTACTACTTCATCCAACTGGCCAAACAGCAGTCGATGAATTGTTTCAGAAAAGAGGCATTGTCTAACAATCAATCGCTATTTATCTATCTTATAGCACGAGAAACTGACTACCAAGTTTACCAACAACAACAATAACATAGCCTTTCAGTCCCAAAAGTTGGGGTAGGCTAGAGTTGAAACCCAACAAGAGTCACAAATCAGGGTTCGGGCACATGAATAGCTGTTTTCCAAGCACTCCTATCCAGGGCTAAAACTTTGGGTATATTCCATCCCTTCAAATCTCCTTTTATTGCCTCTTCTCATATCAATTTTGGTATTCCTCTACCTCTCTTCACATTACTGTCACACCTTAGGGTTCCACTACGCACCGGTGCTTCCGGAGGCCTTCGTCGAACATGTTCAAACTATCTCAGCCGGTGTTGGATAAACTTTTCTTCAATTTTTGCTACCCCTAACCTATCACGTATATCCTCATTCCAGACTCGATCCCTTCTCGTATGACCACAAATCCAACGCAACATACGCATTTCCGCAAAACTTATCTGCTGGACATATCGTCTTTTTGTAGGCCAACATTCTGTACCATACAACATTGCAAGTCTAATCGCCGTCCTATAAAACTTGCCTTTTAGCTTCAATGGTACCCTCTTGTCATATAAAATTCCTGATGCTTGGCGCTACTTCATCCACCCCGCTTTAATTCTATGACTAACATCCTCATTAATATCCCCATCTCGTTGTAGCATCGATCCCAAATATCGAAATGCATCCTTCCTGGGTACTACTTGGCCTTCCAAACTGACATCTCCCTCCTCATGTTTTAGTTTTATATTTAGTCTAAAACCTTTTGACTCTAGGATCTCCCGCCACAACTCCAGTTTCTTATTTACTCCTGCTCGACTTTCATCAACTAGCACTACATCATCCGCAAAGAGCATACACCAAGGGATATCCCCTTGAATGTCCCTTGTTACCTCATCCATCACCAAGGCAAATAGATAGGGGGCTCAAAGCAGACCCTTGATGCAGTCCTATTCTAATCGGAAAATCATATAGGTCGCCATCACTTGTTCACACTCTAGTTACAACATTGTTGTACATGTCCTTAATAAGTCCAACGTACTTCGTTGGGACTTTATGTTTGTCCAAAGCCCACCACATAACATTCCTTGGTATTTTGTCATACGCCTTCTCCAAGTCAATGAAAATCATGTGTAGGTCCTTCTTCTTCTCCCTATACTACTCCATAACTTGTCTTATTAAGAAAATAGCTTCCATGGTTGACCTTACAGGCATGAAACTAAATTGGTTCATAGAGACCCGTAATATCCTTCTCAAACGATGCTCGATAACTCTCTCCCATAACTTCATAGTATTGCTCATCAACTTAATTCCTCGGTAATTAGTACAACTTTGAATATCTCCCTTATTCTTGTATATTGGTAGCAGTATACTTCTCCTCCACTCTGCCGGCACCTTGTTCGACCGAAAATGACTACCAAGTTTACCAAAGGTAATAAAATTTGTACCAGACTCAATACTATCTGTTTGGCCACAGATTGCTGTATGGTGTCAGCATTTGGTCATAGTCAGTGGCGGTATAAGAACATGGCAATAGGAGCCCATGGAAATGCATTTAACATAAGCTTGTGAACTGCCCTTATTCTATCTATTGCAGTGCCATTGGTGGATACAATGAGTTTTGATGTTTGTTTGGTCGGTTTAAACTATTCAATCAATGGTAAAGTCTTAATTCAAAAATACTGTAATCACTGCCCTTGGCTCTCACCTCCAGTGTGAAACAAATGTCCTAAACACACATGGAGAATTGGACATAAGCAAACATCCATTTCCAAGCCATATGAGCAATAAACTACAGTCACTATTTCTAAGGAAAAATGCAGGCAGTACAGCATTTCAGTATGGTAAAACAAGACGATATACTAACTCACTTTTGGGGTTCTTGCTGTCCTCCGTCTCGTCCGAAGCATACTCCCGACTGCTAAAAAACTCCGCAATGTCCTCGAGGCTGCCACCATCCATCCCCATCCTCGGATTCTTCGGAGCCACACGTGTCCCCGGCTCCGGCGGCAGGGGCTCCTCCACCTTCTCCGGCGGAAGAGTCCTCTCCAGCGGCCCCCGGTATACGTCAGCAACGTGTTCACGCTCCGCCTGCAGCATCCCCTTGCGGTACGCGCGGAATTCGCCAGGGGCGGTCACGGCCGGTGGCGCCCGCCGCTCGAGGCGGCTCCCGAACCGCATCCCGTGCGCGATGCGGCGCTTCTCCTTCTTAGTCAGGTTGATCTCCTCCTCGGCGTCCCTCCACTTCTCCGGCACCAGACTCCCACCGCCGCTGGCCTCCGCCCTTCGGCCGTATCGGGAGGCCCTCGGAGGCGGTGCGGAAGAGGGGAGGTCGAGGTCCGGTTCCTCGAAGGCATCGTCGTCGAACACGAGGCAATCCCCGACGACGACATCCTCGTCGTCGTCGACGGCAGCGACCGCGAAGGCAGAGGAGAAGGCCGGTCGGAGCGATAGGGATAGGACAATTGGTTTGGGGAGTTGATGGCGGAGGCGAGCGGAGGAGGTGGAGAATGGGTTTAGGGTTTGGATCGGGGAAGGGAAGGGGAGGAGGAGGCGGTGGTGGTGGTGGTGGGAGATGGCGGGCGGCGTCATGTCGTCGTCCCGCTCTGCGGTGAGCCGTGCCGCTTGGAAGCAGAGAGGATAGGCCGGCGGGGTAGCCCCGTTTAAGCTTGGGCCGGATCGGACCAGGCCAGTCCACAAGTTTGATTCCACCTGGGCTGATAATTTGCTCGTTGGACCCAAAGAGCCCAATATCGCGGCCCGAAAGAACGAGCGCCGCTGCACTGCACCTTCCTTTTGTTGGGAAAAAAAAAGGCTGAGTGCTTCCATTTGTTTTTTTCTGGGAGGCATCAACATGTAATTAAAAATATCATAACAAAAATTTTAGAATAAATAGCTGCGGAATTGTTAGAGCGACAATAAGCATTGGTTTTGCTTATTATACATCAACATGACACCATAAATTTTATTTAAATCTTCTCTCTAGCATGTAATTAGTTTAGCATGGTTAACTTGTTAATGATGTGAAGAACATGCAATGTATAACTATGCATGTGTGGTAGAATTAGAATACGCCTACATAAGCTAGAGTGCATGTAGAATGCAATCTGCAAACGAGAGAGAGAGCATGTTCAGGGCGTAGGATCCATCTGATTCCGATTCTCGATGGGAGCTGATCCTTTGAGAGAAGTGTTTTTTTAATATTTAAGAGTAGGAGCTCTGCCATATCATATAAGTAGAGAAAGGAAGTACAATTTTACAATAGTTTTATTACATGAAAAGATCAAACTTATTACTCAGGTTGCATGAGCCACTTAACATGGAAACTAAGTAATCACTGGCGCGCCACAAGCTCTTTGTCTCCAGCTGATTTCTTCCTTAATGAAATTGAATACCACGAATGGGGAAGCCAATTTGCCTTAGAAAATTCTACGATTCCTCTCGTTCCAGACGTTCCAACACGTATATATCAGTAATGCTGCTGCCAATCTCCTTTTGTCTTTGAGAGAAGTGATTCTCTATGATAAGCTTTATAGATAAAGAGTTTCTGTGCAAGAAGTGAATCAAGAGAAACTAGTTTTTTCAGTTCCCAACCTCTTAGTTTATTTCATAGAATCACTTCACGGAATTAGCACAGAATCACTTCTACAAGAAAATTGTTTGATAGATTTCCTTTTGATTCAGGCTAAAAGCTACTCTGGAAGCTTTACCAAATGCACCCTAAGCATCGTATAAAACTTAAATCAATCAAACAATGTTGAAATATATAGGCTCAACCATCTTGTTAGCATACACAAAACACAAGTGCAAACTTAAGCATCATATATACCAACCTTATAATTTATACGACATGGTAAAAAAAATATTCTTACATGTAAGTTTCTTAAAATTGAAGGTTTTGTTCTCCTTGATTTGTAATCCGTGGTCAATATAATCTAACCCTCAACCTCTGCTCATCCCTAGATGATGTCACAAAAAAAAGTGAGTTCCTAAAAAGAAAATGGCAAAAACTCACATGCAAAACTAGGGGTTTCAAATACGCAACATTCAAGTCACTTTTCCGTAGTGCCTGCAATTTTTATGTGTTTTCAAACGACCTTCATTTGTCCGTGGACTAAGCAATGAAGTGGTCGCATAGTCTTGTCCATGTGTTCTCAAACAACCTAGCTCCATGTGTTCCTTTAAAACCAAGCTATTTCCTTCACGAGTTTCCTTTTTGTTTCATGCATAGTTTGGTGATTGACCACCAAGACTGGTCAATTTGACTTGAGTTTAGGTGCCACCGCTGTCCTATGTGAATTTTCGAATAAGGTGAGTTTGGCATTATTATTCATGCACGAAGCATCTCTAGTATATGCTTATAGTTGCAAACTGAGTGTAGCTTAGCTGATAAGGTTCCTTGTGATGGAAACTGCCCACCACAGTTTGAGTCATCGACTCGGCACGGGTGCTCGCATGTTCCTGGACTTATTCCAGGATTTAACCGGCGCTATTCTTTCAGTGGTAGGTGACGTGCCCGTCGATAGCGAGGTGTCAGTGGTGACTTCGTCAATTTCGAGGATTTACCGGCTCAGTCTTTCGGAGGTGCTCATAGGGTAGAGTTGCATGCGTGTCTTCATAGGAGCGAGTGTGTGTGCGTGTATGTGAGCGTCTGCGTCTGTATTGTATGATTCGGAAAAAAAAATATCTGCTTATAGTATGTACAAGTCCGCGATGCTGATGGCCAAACAACAGTTATATCGTGTATGATTCGGAAAAAAAAATATCTGCTTATAGTATGTACAAGTCCGCGATGCTGATGGCCAAACAACAGTTATATCGATTGGTTATTGGGATATGGAAAAAACTTGTTAAGGAAACATTTTTTTTTGCAAAACAAGGAAACATAATTAAGAAGGAACGACTTTAGAACATGAATATAGCTTCTGTAATCAGGAAGGAAAAAGAATGTAGCCAGAAGCTGCTACCAACGAGAGAATTAATGAAGAGGCCTATATGTGTATTTGGAGTTTTAAAATGAATTTTCATCACAGATACATATCTCTGATTGATCTGTAGTACGATTAATATGTAATCAGAGACATGTTTTTTTTTTGTCATGCATCCACACGTACGATCTGTGACCTTTTGTGTTTAGATAGACCATAAAATAACGAATAATTCCATATAGTAGAGTACGTACTAAAATGTATAGCATATATTTACTGCTCTTGCATAGTTGCATATGACATTGAACTAACAGGGAACACAGGATCGCCCTATAAAGAGGCCAAGTTATTCTTCCTTGTTCTTTACCCAATATGCTACGTACTTAGCACTGCGTCTACTGCATACCGTTGCTGACGCGCGATTAAAAACCAAGCAAAGGGAATAAAACCACCACACACCACTGTTTCCTCATATGAACTATGATAGCTCAATGACAAATAAAGTACGAACTGTATGAACCGTTTCCTGGCAGGAAAAGAACAAAACCCACAGCTAAACTTGCATAAGAAACAATCCGGATTCTTGGCATTTAACCAAACCATGTCGCGCGATACATCAAAATATCAATCCACATACAAACCATGATCCAAAGTGATACAAACCACAAGAAATGATCAACTTACAATACCTGAGCAAATCTTTAATTTGCTGGGATTCAGATAAACCATACTGCACTCATAGGTGAACACTAGCTCTATACTAATTCATGGAGCAAGGCATCAAGAACAAGAAGGATCATCAATCGATCATCATGCAACTTAATTATATGACCTGGATGAAATTTCGACCTGCTAGAGACACCTCCCTCCATAGCCAGCACTCCTAAACAATGCCTGCTTTATCTCTTCGGTGCTTATTACTTGCCTCTCCCCGTCCTCCTACCATAAATTGACAACAAATCCTTGTGAAGCATTCATTATTCAGGCAGAGATTACTAAGGGCATTGCACAATTGCCTCCTCTCGGGCGTATTCTGGATGCTTGTTAGCAGCTGTTTTGTTTCATGTTTTTTCCCCTTATTGTAACATATAAAATGTGGTTCTAATATCAAAAATCGGCAGGGGTCTGTCTCTCTCTCTATATATATCCCCACCTTACCATCTATAGGAGATAAAATCAAGTTTGCATTGAACAATATTCAGAGAATGAATAATTGCAATCCCTCAATCACTTACTTGTAAGCAAGAGGCCTGCATGCCAAAGTCGCTGAAGCAGCTCACCACGCACTGCTCGATCTCCAGCCCCAGCACCTCCAGCGCGCTTACCGTCGACAGCAGCACCCCGGGGTTTGTCGGGCAGCAGATCTCGATCCTCGTATTCCCGTCTCCACGATTCTCGACGTCGAACTGTGCCGACCCACATGGATCAAAGTCAGTAGCTCTCAGGCCAGGTGTGTGTGTGTGTGTGGAGAACAATCAATATTGCTGTGCCCTACAGTCAATTAAGCTAGAGATCGAGAGTGTGTATGCATGTGAATGTGCGAGCCGTGCATACCTTGGTGGAGTTCCTCACCATCATCTCATTGCTACTGTTGGACGAATCTTTCAAGGTATTCAGAAGGTTCAGGTCCTCGGGCGAGGCGCCGATCTCCTCTTCGAGGACTTTGATCCGCTCTGTCAACTCCTTCACATAGTCAATGGTGTCCCCAAGAATGGATGTCCTGTCCATCTGATGACGACGATCGAGCCATATCATTTATGATCGACCGGCTTTAGGTAGCTAGTCACATACATGCATGATCAAAACTCAACTGCAAATCTAGACGATGGATTGAATGCTTTAATTACCTTGCTGATCTTGGGAACAATGGAACGGAGCATGGAGAGCCGGTCGTTGAGGCGCTTCCTCCGGCGCCTCTCAGCCATGAGATTCTTTGACGGCGCGCCGTGGAGCTTGCTCCTGTGGTGTGGGCCGCCGACACCCCTGATGATGGCCATCTCCGAGCTCTCGCCGGCGCCTCCTCCGAACACGAACGTCGGGGACCCCCCGCCTCCATAATACAGTCCCTTGTCACCGCTCGTCTCCTCCTCCGCCATGGCGTCGTGGAGAGGAGCGACGAGCGTCTGTCCGGGCGCCGCCTCCTCCGGAACGGCGACGCAGCTCCTGTAAGGGTTGCATACCTCGCTCAGGCAGTCGAAGTTGAAGTCCTCGTGCGGGCGCTGCGGTGGCGCCACCGGCTGTATGGGCGCCAGCTCCTGGAACGGCGACAGGTCCATGCCGCCGCTGCTTGTCGCGTCGGCGCCTGCTTCGCCGCCGTAGAAGAGGAGGTCGCTCATCATCACGCCGCCTCCGGGCTGGTAGCCCTGCCACGGCGCCGACGCCGACGCCTCCCGCCGCAGCGACATGAGCTCGTCCAAGAACGTCTCCTCATCGAGCTCCATGCCCGGCCGCTCCTCTCCCGCAGATGCTACACCCGCGCGCCCAGTATTTTCCTTGGTCTATCTAATAACTACTCAGCCACAAACCCTCACGCTTATAGCAAAGTGACGGCGGCCGTCGGCTGGTAGCGCCACCACATGCCCAACTTGCAGCGGCCAGTGGTAGCGTGTGGGGGGAGGCGGGTGAGCAGTGTGTAAGCGGGGCACGGAAGCACCCTGAGAATTAATCCGCGGTGGGCCGGCCGGTGCGTGTCCTCCTCCTCCCTCCGCAACCTGAGCGACAATTATTCCTTGGCAATAACTGCTGCTTGGTGCTCGAGCGTTAGGGCGTAGCAGTACATCGGTCTGCTGTTCAGCTATCGGCATGGGCGCGTGGCCGCTCGGTCACTCTGGAAGTAGGGAAGCATGGGCGCCTAAGAACGGAATGGAATCTGAGCATTAGTTTAATCCGTTGGCGACATTCGGTTTCAATTATCGGGGCACGTCGTTTTCGCCTGAAATCTGCAATCTCGCGGCCGAGGCCTTTTTAAATACCCCTCTTTGTCGCTGCTGGCGGCGTTCGACCGAGGTCCTCGCGAGCGCGGATGCAAACGGAATTTTTAGTCCTAGTTAATCGGCGCGTGATCGGGCTGATAGGCCCCCGGGGGAGGGGAGACTTGTCACGGCCACCTACAGCGGCGACGAACGTCAAAAAGGGACGGGCTACACGCCGTTGTTTAATGCCAGATTCCTTGGCCGTTTGACGACCTGGTGGCGATCGAATTGGCGATGGCGCGCCGGGTGGGGTGGCGCACGGCCGCACGGCTCGGGCGGCCCACGGTGAGCTCTGACGCCTTGGGCGGACGCGCGCGCGCGCGCCTGTCGATCGCTGCGTGATGTGGAGGCGTCGCGTGCGCGCGCGCCCGGCATGTCCCGCTTCGTTCTCGAGCTCGGGGGATGGAGGGAGGCCGGCCGAGCGCCGAGCAGACGCCGCCGCGTCGCTGTCGCCGAGTCGGATCGGATCGGATCGGCTGTCGTCGGGCGTGTTGCGGTGGTGGTGCATGCGCTGGCGGCGCAGCCGGCGATTGGTACGACGTATACGAATGCGAGTAATCATGCATACCACGGCGAGCGCGCTCGATCATCGGTTGCGTGCGTCGCGGGTGGTTCCGCGTACTAGGAGAGGAGGATCGACGCGATGCATTGCATTGCGCGTCCGGGCCGGCCGGGAAGAATATGCTACTACGCGCTGGCCTGGATGATTGTGGGGGCTAGCACTAGCAGCTCTCGCCGTCTCGTTATCTGCTGGGAGATTTGAGGGGTGGCTAATGGCGATACGGATGAGCTATCAGATCTGACGGATGCGTGGATCAGGCTAACCAAAAACAATGCCGCATGGAACAAAAAGCCCAAGCGATTGTTTATCGCCGGGGATAAACAAGACTACAAGAGTGATCGGGATGCATGGCACTACCAATGATACGCCTACGCTTGTCTTTGATTTTCTAGTTCGTACCTTAACATGCCGTAGCCAGTTGCAAACTTGCAGTATAGTACTGGCATCATCGATATGCGACGTGTACAGTCCACTCGATGGGGACGGCGGGGAATTTCTCCTTGTCATACACTACACGCAATACGTGGTGTCGCCATAATTCGCGCCCAAGTATTTTCAACAAGCATCTCTACCCGGGCATCGATCGCTCTGTAGACCGATCCGCGATGCGCCCTGTCCGGTGGTCGTACAGTGCAGGAGAGAGCAAGATCACCATCAGCAGTCACCACATGCCGCGGCACTGTGCAGTGCAGCATCGGACAAAAGCGTCGCTTACGTGGGTGTGCAAGGGGTCGTGCGTTCGTATGCGCGCCCCTTTTTCCTGCCTGCCAACCCCCAGCACCCCCGTGCCACGCCGCGTAGGCGCGCAGCAGCTCACAGGTCACAATGTCACATGGCGCGCACGGAAACAAAGCCAAGGCGTCGCCCGGCGCAAGCGGCCGGGCGGTCGGTTCACGGGAGCGCGGCCGGCATCCGCGCGCGACAGCCTTGAGGTGACAGCCGGCGACGACGGAGGAGCCGGCCCGGCCGGCAGGCAGAGGCAAGCGCGCCGCGCCCGCCCGTCCCCTTCGCATCCGCAAGCGAGCGAGCGCGCGCGGTGGCCGCGAGCCCCGGGTCCAAAGCGTACGTGCTGGATCGACGGCTCCCGCTGGGTCGTGCGGGCACGCACGCGCACGGTGCCGCCCCGCAAACAGCGGCGGTGTCAGCGGGTGGACGCACGCACCCACCTCCACCTGCAGCCGCTACGGCCACGACGGAGCCCGTTGGCGTACGCGGGGTCTTTTCTTTTCCATGGACACCCTCGGCCCTCGCTCGCTGCTCGTCTCTTCCCTTCCATTTCGCTTTGGGTATGGGCGGTTAATTTGCTCCATCATTTTCACGTGACGCGGGAGCGACCTGTTGCGCCATGGATACTGTATGAAGGAATAGAATTGGTTATAATAGATTGCTCGAACGGTATATATAGAGTATAGAGACTTGGGAGGCAAGATTCCCCCGGATACATATGGCAGTCTACGATACGTATATCTACAACTACCGAATATACTCTAACATTCCCCCGCATTCAAAGCGGGAGCACCGCAGACGGTGAGACTGGAGAAGAAGCCGAAGGCAAAAGGCTGACAGACTGACATCCCCGCGCAGTGATAACGTCGGTGCAGTGCGGATGCTGCGACTGGAGAGAAAACCGGCAAGTAACTCATGCAGATGATAGCTCTTTGTGGCGATGTCAAGGTAGCCGAGCAGAAGGATGAGTAGCCGTGGTCGAGGATTCCGTGCGTAGTGTAGCTGTGGTCGACGTAGCAGGTGAAGTTGCTGAGGATGAGAGAGCCGCACATGAAGCCGCAGGCGCACGAGGAGGTGCCATGAGCATGGTGGCGCATAGAGGAAGACACCAAAGATGAAGACGGTGACGCGTTGAGGAGCAAGGATAGGGTGAGGAGGAGCAGGAGGTGGCGACAAGGAGTTGGAGGTGCGGTCAGGGCGCTCGCCGGTGCGGTCGGGCGCTCGCCCGCGTGGTTGGGTCGCTCGCCCGCCCGGTCGGGAACGATGTCACGCACCAGTATTGCCAATACTGGATGTGCGAGGTAGAGGGCATCAACCATGTGTCAGCATCTAAGGGAAGGCCTCCAAGACGGTCGTAGGCGCAGAAGAACGGTAAGGTAGAAGATACCGATGCAGCCCGCCATTGCTGGAGTAGACGAACGAGGTGGAGATGAGATGACGACGATGGCGACGAGGTGCTAGACGAAGCGAGGAAGTAGACCCGGACGATCTGACGCAAGGCCTGATGATCCGGATGACGCGGCGGCTGAGCTCGAAAGAGACGGCGAAGAACTTGAACAGCCCGACGAAGACCATGCGCGCAAGGCGCATCGACTCGTAGTGACGATGAGGTTGTTGATGTGGTCGGCGGCGGTGAGGATGCAACGGCGAAGGAGACTACAGATGGCGCTGCTACTGTCCGAAGAGGCGATGCAGCGGTAACCCTCCATACTCGGGGAAGAGGCACGCAATACGAGGACGAACGTCACGGGAGCCGAGTGAATCACGCACATCGGCTGATCAGACTGAGTATGCGCGAGGCAAGACGACGATGGGCGAAGTCGGCAGAGACATCCCAATTGGTGGAGGCGACGACGAGCCAGCGGAGGTCGACATGCGGATGAAGTAGCGAGGAGGACGGTGCACACGGGCGTCCCCTAGGGCACCGTCCATCTCACCAAGCCGCACAGTCGGAGACGGGGCAGGAGCTGGTGAAGTTGACGCCGATGTCGAAGTGGATGCGAGAGGTCGACGGGCGGTGGGCGGCACAATCCCGATCTCTGATCGGGCAAAAGAAGAAGACACAGCAAGAGCATCTTGTGTAGAACCTCCGGGTGCACGTAGAATACGGGACGGCACAAGAAAATCACACGCTAAGGGATGGCGGCACGAGGTGGTGGCGAGCGCAGCGCGGGGAACCCCCGGCCCAGGGAATGTGCGGCCGAGGGCGGCGGCTCGAGGAGCAGAGGCGCGTTGCCGAGGACGGCGGTGCGAGGAGCAGAGGCGCGAGAAGCAGAGGCGCGTGGCCGAGGGTGGAGGCGCGAGGAGCAGAGGGGCGCGGCCGAGGGCGAAGGCGCGAGGAGCAGAGGAGCAAGAAACAGAGGCGCGCGGCCGAGGGTGGAGGCGCGAGGAGCAGAGGGGCGCGGCCGAGAGCGAAGGCGCAAGGAGCAAGAAACAGAGGCGCGCGGCCGAGGGCAGAGGCGCGAGGAGCAGAGGTGCGCGGCCAAGGGCGGTGGCGTGAGGAGCAGAGGTGCGAGAAACAGAGGCGCGTGGCCGAGGTCGGCGGCGCGAGGAGCAGAGGCGCGCGGAGCAAAGACGCGTGGACGAGGTCGGCGGCGTGAGGAGCAGAGGCGTGCGGCCGAGGGCAGCGGATACGAGGAGGGAGGATGACACCCGGGTGAGTTTCTTCACGATCTAATTTTGCTTGACAACGGAGGACGGCGGATTAATTGGATCCACCGCGGAGACGGAGGGCGCTGCCCCCGGCGAAGGTCATGGGCAACCTTCCCGAGGCGCACTAGGAGGCCGTCGAGGGGGCGTGCTGGATGCGCATCGTGAAGGATGGCCGGTGGCGCGCGGGAGGTAGGGAGGACGAGCGGAAGCAGAAGGTTTGGCCTAGGATCTGAAACACTAAACTCGTGATACCATGTAAGAAGGAATATAATTGGGTATAGTGGATTGATTGTATTGCATTGAGCCTCTCGACCGGTATATATAGAGGCAAAGCTCCCCCAGATACATATGGCAGTCTACGATACATATATCTACAACTACCAAATATACTCTAACAGATACTTCACTACCGGAAACAGGAGCTTTTCTGGGCACACGGTAAAGCAAAAAAAACCCTTGGGGGTAGGCTCGCTGTGCATAGACGTACCCGGCGCCTCTGCGCGCGTCACCTCACCAGACACCAGGGGGTGTTGGTGATGGGTTCGTCGCTCGGCGTCCGGGTATATGCCGGCGTAGGCCCGCCCGTCGTGCTTGTCCGTTCTGGTGGCGTGTGAATGAGCCACGCCTGCTAGCCGCCTCTGGGTCCATCAGCTCTGAACGGCGTATGCGTGCGTGCCCAGCGCAGGGGGCGCAGCTCAACCGTCTGATGGAGAAACAGACGTCTGCGTTCGCTGTTCCGATAATTGATGACCGCCACTCTACCAATCACCAGTCTACCAGCGCGTGGTTACGCCGAGGCCAAATGCACACGACGAAGTCGAAATTTTGCTGAAGCAGCCGAGATCAAGTACACTCATGGAAAGCTCGATAATCATTCTATACGGACCTGAGGATAAACAACTGTTCTGGCATAGTTTAATGGAGCTTTCAAGATGCTGGTATTGATTAAGATCAACACTGAACCCCCACACATACGCAAGAGCTCAATACATGGATCCACCAAGCTTCACAATCGCACGTTACGTTACGTACCATGAGTTCGAAAGCAGCACAGAACCAATCCGTCAGCGTCGCCTATCATCGCTGTTGCTTGACCCACATTGCTCTTCTCACCAATACAGAGGTACTCAAGGCTGCTCGCTACACGCCTCCGAGGTAGCTAGGAACCCTACCAGGATACCGACATCGGAACAACTCAAAAGCGCCGCTAGTCTCAGCGATGGATGTGGATTATGCGAAGCCTTCAGCAGCCAACTCATTGCCTTCACAAGAATTCATCCTCGAACTGTCCTAGTATAAGAATCTACTATACTCCAGCTATATATTCCTTTCCTTTTATATTGCAGGGAAGTTGATCCTGCGAAAGAATCCAATTTCTCAGTACTATGATGGACTTAAACACACTTCACCAAACACAGCATACGACGCACACTACTTTTTTTTTTGAAACGAAATGACGCACACTACTGACATAAAAAGTAATGAATCAGGAACAGAGTAACCACCTAGGCTGAACCAAGAAAGCTCAAATCATATGAGAAACACTAGGGCTGGTATGCTGGACCAAGAAACACAACATGCTAAAGCCAACACGTGGGGTTTCAGATGAATTAGTAGGGGATAAGAAGAGTTTAGCAACAGTACTGTCTACTGGTCTTCATCAGCAAAATGAAAAAGATGAATGCAACTGACCATGTAGTCATAAAAGGCAAAAGCACCATGATATGCAACCATGACATTGGAAACAGTCAAAGTAATCATCATGCACGAATTTCTCTCTTAAGGAATGATACATGCATTGGGCATTCTCAAACAATAAGATAAATGGTACATAGCTGATGGCTTTCTCTCCATACACACTTGATCATGTACCAGAGTCCAGATATTACTGTAAGATAAATGAAAGCATGATATACATCACATTTAAGATGATGACTCCATGGTTTCAACTTACAAAGATGTGCACAAAATCAATCAATCAACACTATCTTGTTCATGGCAAACGAAAACAATAATCAATCACAGAAATCTGTCCTCAAAAGGACAGAGCTAACCTGTATATATCTAAAAAAGCACAACTTGGTAATGTGAAGTTCAGGCCAAGCTGATCTGGTGGTGAGGTCAGTCTGCAGGCTCATGATTTAGACAGACAACATAAAGCGATAATCATAACAGGAAAAAGGACTTAGTCGTTCTTTAAGAAACAGCCCTTTGGTAGCTTTCTGTAATTTGACAAACCAATCATGCAGAAATTACATGCTAAGAATCTTAATAAGCACAAAAGAAGGTAAAGGCCAAATATTCATACCTTCCAGGACTTATCGTAATCAAAGAGTTTTAGTGGTCGTGATAAAAGAGATCAGAAATCAGGATGACCACAACCTCTAATTCTCTGAGGAGGCTGAACTCGATCCAGGTCTTGGTCATTTACCATCCAAATTAATAGATAGACTCAACGGACCAGGTAACAACAAACCTAGTCCCCATTCTTTAACACTCAACCCTAAAGAAGGCCAAAAAGGTTCTCCGGACTTGCTAGAAAAATCCAAGGTAATTAGCATGCATTCAACACTTCTGGTGCTAGATAAATTTTGGCCAGGTTAGTACTGGCAAAAACCAAATGCATATGTGACATCAACCAGGCCGGAGATATCTAGTGAGTAAAGTTCATGCAAGGAAATTAGATCCAAGGTCCTTAAAGAGAGAAAAGCCAGGTTGACTTCACATCACCTTAAACATCAACTCACAGATCTGTTTCTTCTGTGACATGATGTAATTAGTTGTAACTATCTGCTAACAGTGAAAAGCTCTAGTGAACGTGAACCGAACCGAAAATTTAAATCTAGTTGTGGTGAAGGAAACCTAGAATCAAAAACCGAAAATTTAATCTAGTTGTAGTGAAGAAACCCTGGAACCAAATACCATGAATATATAAACTTCAGATCAAAAGCTACACATCCAAGCGGACAACCTTACAGGACATAAATATAGGTGCCATGGATAACAGTGACCACACTGAGCTACAGATAGGAAAATAAAAGGAAGCATTATCACTGCTTACTGCTTAGCAAATCCCATCAGACATCCGCAGCAATAAAATGATTCTTAAATCCATCACTTTTCATATATCATATACAGAAAATGCCAACAAGATGCTGCCATTTCAAGAACCTCTAACATTTACCACTTGGGAAGAATATGTAAAATCAAACTTTAATAGTTATCCAGCTGTGAATAGACATAGATTGATCATTTTTTTTAATACAAAGCTTAACTTTTATAAGCATGCACAAGCACTGAACAGAATATCCAGGAAAGAACAAAGAGGCAGAGTCTACGAAATTTCAACTGATAAATGATATGATGATTCAGAGGAGCACAATTTCATCTGATATGACAGACTGCAACTCATGATGGGAGGAAGAACAAAGATGAGTTGCAATGAGAAAGGAAGCGACACGTGGTCCTACACACCTACTACATACAGCCATACAAAACGTTACCTCAAAAGAAATAATGGATTGTCTGAAACAAGAAAGAAACACACGCAGTTGAAGCTAGTCATACAACCCCAGCGAATCAGATGATTATTACTTGTGAACTGATTGAGAATTTGAATATACTTGGCCAAGTGTTGTGTATGAGACTTCTGCTTGTGTGTTAGGCTAACATGTTTACTAATTTGCAGATACAGAACTTGGTCAATGCAACCTCATATTAACAAAATTTGTATGATTAAACTCTATCATACAACTAGTGTGATACCACTAATGTGTTTGCCAAGTACTGAGAATCAGACAATATTTTTTGGCCTGTAGGACACAAGTATACAACTATTGGACCTAAACTCTCAAAGTCAGTGTTGATCATTATCTTCCTACTTGACTACGATCGGCAGTAGTCACTCATTTTCAACCAACTTGTGCTTTGCACAGAAGAAAATGTCACACCCTTCGTAAATCATGTAATGATTTGACCAGAATATCAGACGATTTGGATCAGCCACCGAATTGTTGAGAACATGCTGTGCATCCTTGTACACTGAAGAAGAAGAAGAAATGAAATTGTAATCTATTGACTAAGTCATCCACATTCTTTTAATTTCTTTAACCAGTCAGAGTGTCAGCAAATTACTTAAACATTTCACAATTCACGCTGCACGACACATGAAAGCTAAGCCGTCCCCAGGTCTCTAATGCAATAGTGTATGGCAGGGACAGATAATGATGACAGGCAGGTAAATAAAGTCACACAATCACATTAATACTATTTTGCAACATTACCACCAAGCAAGGAAGGAGGCCAGGAGGGAACTAGGGTTTAGCCGCAAATGGCCAGATCCGCCTGCGCGTGGGCACGGAGATTAGCTGCAAACCGAAATGCAAAGAAGAATGGAATGGTTAAAGCCGAGACCTCGAGCCACGGGGGACGATCGAGAAGCGGCCGGAGAAGAAAGTGGCACCGGCGGCGCGGCGGTCGTTTGCGCCCTGCGCGGGCCTACAGAGACGGGCAGCTGCCCGTTGGGCAGGAGCAGGACAGCCGGACCGAGAGACAGGAGATGGGCGCGTGATTGGCCCGTGGGCCGGAGGCAGATTACGGGAAACGCATCTGAGACTCGGCCTGGGTTGACGCGCTCGTCGGCACCCGCTCGCTGGATTTGCCATGTGTCGCGGCTTTTCTGGGATCACGCGCGCGAGGGCGGGCGGTGGCGACCTTCGTTTGCTCCTGTTCCGGGCGGTGGCGAAGGGCGTCGTGGCATGCCCGGAGAGCACGCGTGCGGCCATGTACCATACAAGACAGGAGTGGACGGATTCGTGCCGTTCCGCTATCCCCCTTCCGTCTGCAGTGCCGACGCTGCTGCGGTTGGAACTGCGAGAAGATGTATGTGATTTTTGTTTTCTTTTTGCGAGGCAGAAGATGGATGTGATTTGGCACCCTTCAGAAAATAAGGTAATCGTTATTAGCTTTACGTTTCAAGGTGGCTACCGTATGGCTGACTACTGACGAGGTAATCTCTGACATGGGAGAAGACACGACAGGACAAAAGTATGAACTTTGAATTTTTGGGATGGGGACGGGGTCTCGAAGAGCCAAAGCCACCTAGCTGTAAAATGAGCGCTCACTAAGCAAGCAACTCTTTTGCTTGCACGATCCCTACCATTCACCAAATCTCCAGTCTCCACTATTAAAGCACTCTCCCTTAGCAGTAGCTTTGCCCGTTTCGACAAAGGTCTGATGACACTTTAATAGAGCAGCAAAGCACAAAAGTAACTTTCACGAAAGGACAGAGTAGAGAAAATGGGAGAAAGGGGAGTGTGTGGGTCTCAGCCTCAAGCCGAAAGAAGCCCGTGGGCCTCCATTGTCTACTGGAAAAGTTGAAGTCGTGTGATCGCGCATCGAGACATTGAAAAGATTGGATACGTGGAGGTTTACCGGCGTCAATATATTGTCGACTCGTGATATGTATCACAAACCAGTAGGGGAATGGGCCTCTATTTAGGGGTCTTTCCCATGAAAGTTGCTTCCACGATCAACCATCAGAGCAGGATAATTTTCAATTGAGTAAATTGCACCCACGTACAACAACTTGTTAAGTCCAACAACTTGTAAAGTGCTTAATCTAGTACAATAACTTATCAGGTGGGTACAAATTGGTTCAACAACTTGTAAAAATAATCAATTTAGTATAATTTTCACAGGTTTGTCCATATTGGTCCAGAACTTGTAAAACTAAGCAAATTGGTGTACCTACAGTCCAAACTTTACAATGATAATGTATTAAGCAAAGCAGATAGGCATTCAAATTTTCTTCCAACCAATAATTTTTTTGCCAATAAAAATTGCTAACCGTGGTTCAACTGTGTACCTAACTTATTTGTTAATTAGTTAAAATTTAATCAAATTTTAGAACGCCATTAGTATTAATGAGAGACTAAAGTCCATAAGCTATGACCTTAGGTTTCTTCTACACCTCTACTCATGTATTCAACAATTGTAGAGAAGTATGTCTGTTTCTATTATTTCAGCTCATTTTTTCTTTCTAAACGAGTACATGAAAATTTATGCCAAACTTCTAAAAGATATTAATTGTTAGTACACATTAACATATTGGATTTTTCAAAAATGCATATGATCAAACATGTAAAAATAGTGAGGGTGAAATCAATATTGAATATGAAATTAAATATTCCTAATCAAAATTTAATCTTGTACAAAAAATAGTTAATACGAAGACATTACAATAATTTCCTAAACACTGACCATCATGCCACGAATATCAATTATCAAATAATACTCAATAACTTGTTACGCCACGAATATACTTTAGTCCAACATTAGAAAATATGTTGTTTTGTGGTAACATTTGGACTGCAAATGTACCGATTCGCAAGTTATTGCATTAAGTTAAGCATTTTACAAGTTCTTGGACCAGTTTGCACCCACCTATCAAGTTAGTGTACTAGATTGAGTATTTTACAAGTTGTTGGACCAATCTGCACTCACCTGACAAGTTACTGTACTAGATTGAGCATTTTACAAGTTGTTGGACCAATCTGCACTCACCTGACAAGTTACTAGTATTGTACTAGATTAAGCATTTTACAAGTTACTGAACTAATCTGGATTCACCTGATAAGTTATTGTATGAATTAAACATACTCTTAGTTCTTATGTAAAACTTTTCATGGTGCACCTCACGTCCTCACACTTAATCACGTCCCTCTTCTTCAATGGCAAACATGGAGAAGATAGAAATCATCCACGGTTCTCAATGCGATTTTCATTCACACGTGAAGGAGCAGGTGGTGTTTACAGTGGCATCGCAGAGTAGGCAATCATCTTCTTGGTCAGATTGTTCGCCTAAAGCGTACATGAAACGCGTGTACAATTTAAGACCTAAATGGGGATTTCACAATAAACGATTTGAATGGTCGTTGGTGGCCAAATATGCATGGTTACACGTAACATAAGGTCAGTCTCAATGCACAACTTTATTGTACAGTTATCAAGATTGGTAACTAGGTAACTGTGCTTGTCGAGTGTCATAGGGATAAAACTTCTCTCACATATGATGAAACACTTCTTCTCTCTCCTCGTACATACCTTGCCAAGTCAGCAAAATTGTTGATGTCGCATGAAAATTAATGCTCATGAAACCCTAAATAAACTTTCATTAAAATTAGCCTAAACACGTCTAGACACCTATGCTGATTTCCAAACATCTGCTTAGGGGGTGTTTGGGAGGCATGGGTTAAATTTTAGTCCCTGTCACATCGAATGTTTGGACACTAATTAGGAGTATTAAACATAGACTAATTACAAAACTAATTGCACAACCCCTAGGCTAAATCGCGAGACGAATCTATTAAGCCTAATTAGTCCATGATTTGACAATGTGGTGCAACAGTAACCATTCGCTAATGATGGATTAATTAGACTTAATAGATTCGTCTCGCGATTTAGCCTAGGGGTTCTGCTATGTAACATCCGCAAAAATCACCAACTTAAATCACCTGTTAAAAATCGTTTTCAAAATCTTTTCACCGCTGAGCTCCCGAAAATCTAAAATCTTCCCGGCGATTTCGCCGTCCCGGCACCCAAGCCGACAGCTATCATTTTATCCGTGCCCGTTTTTCTCGCCGCGTGCCGTCGTCAGATGCCGCGCCCGTGCTCCGACCGCGTGCCGCGAACGCCGCCGGTCTCCCCCTTTTTTATCTCTCTTTTTCCTCCCTTTTTCTTTCTTTTTCCTTTTCCTTCTCCTTTCTTTTTCTTCTTTCTTCTTGCTCCTTCCTTCTTCTCTCTCCTCCTCTTTCTTCTTCTTAGCGCCCGCACAACCGGCCCCAGCTCCTTAACTCCCCCCGGCGCCACCTCTACTGGCGCCACGCCGCCTGGCCGCCTCGGGCCGCACCCCACCCCGGGCCCCGTGCCGCCTCCCGCCGCTCGGCCCGGCCCCGCCAACCCCGCACGCATGG
>NC_028458.1:56694654-56780282 GCF_000263155.2 Setaria italica | reverse complement strand
AATAATCTTTCTACCTATTTTCCGTTCACGTTTTCTGTTCGGAGCTCACGGTTAAAAACCAATTTCCTTTTATTTATTTGTGTGTCCGTTTGTGTGTGCCGTAGATCGCGGTTTACCCGAGGAGGAGCCCGAGGAGGAGTTTGACCGCGAGCTCGAGCCCGAGGACCCACAGCACGAGCTGGAACTCCCAGAGGGCTTTGAAGACGGCAAGTCCAATCTCACCCTTTGATGCATACTTAATACCTAGTTTTTCAAACACAACCTATTGTCCTGTTTTATAAAATGCATATTATTTTTATTGCAAGACATGGTTGGATAGCCACCCCTTGATTGTTATGAACATTCCTTGTTATCCTATGGCTGTCTCTAAATATGACCCGCTCTATTTAGGCGATAACCACCGCTAGAATGCTTAGGAAATTGCTACTCGACTGCACTCACTATTACAATGGTTTACTTGGAAAGTAAGTGTGTGTGTGTGTTCAATTGGGAAAATGGTTTTCCGGGTTCGAAGGGAAGGGATGGGTGGACGAGATGGATGGGTGTTTCTTGTGTGAAATGCCAGGATGTTGTGCTCGTACCTTAGTGGTTGAGCGATGTCGGGAGATATCCATCTTGTCATGGTTAAGGACCGAGTTGATGTGTCATATTGCCTAATTCAACCATCGTGCAACCACTCGACCGTTGTATGGGCAACGACTTAGCATAAATCCCACTAGCTGGATTGTTAGTCTTTAGGGGTGCTGGTGAGCAACGGGAGCCCATGGAAAAGGAGTAAGATCTTGGTGACTTAGGTCCCGGTTACGGTCTCATGGACGAGCCGTGAACCCCTTGGGTGCTTCCGTGAGGACTAGCCAGTCGCAGCTAAGGTGGGTAATGGCTTTGCTAGGATCCGCACCGGCACTAAGGTGATCGTGCTGCGGTACCCTACTTGTGGGAAAAGTGTACAACCTCTGCAGAGTTAAAACCTATCCGGATAGCCGTGTCCACGGTATTGGACGAGTTACGGCTTGGTCACATAACTAGCACTTGGGCATGGATGGTCACGTGTGTGTGTGTTGGATTTTGGAAGTGTCCGGCAGTTGTGCCGTGAGCTATGACGGACGGGGAGTCCGATAGCGATAAAATTCGGATCCTTTGTGTAGGATCAACCCCACTCAATGTTCGGTGACCAAAGAAAAGCTTTACAAAAACTTGTTTAAAAACGAGCCTATGCATGTGTTGAAAATCTAGCTTTATTGCAAATAAACCCTAGCCTATCCTTGATATATCCTGTGCATATACTTGCTTGTATCCCCCTCCGTGGATGGGGTTGGACTTGTTGAGTACGTTCGTACTCACCCTTGCTTCGTTACTACAGAGGAAGACCCGGACTTCATCGCCGAAGACCTTGAGTAGAGGTTGTGTCCGCACCCAACGCTGTCGGTGGTGTTGGCCTTTCCAAGATGCTGCTGCTGCCGTGTAGTCCCGAGTGTTGTCTTTTGGCAGTCGCTTGGTTAGCCGTTGTTGTTTATATTACTTCTTATCGCTGCGTGGCTCTCACGCCCACTCCCTCGGGAGTTGTACGGTAACTGAATTATCTGTCGAATAAATGTGTTATCAGCCTCCTGGGACTGATATTTGTATCACATTTAGTCTCTACTTATGTGGGGACGCTTCATGCTATTAGTTTTATAATTAGCTCATATTTAGTCATCCTAATTAGCATTCGAACATTCGATGTGACAGGGCTAAACTTTAACCCCTGCTATCCAAACACCCCCTGGACGATTGCAATTGAAGTGAGGACATGTGAGTGAGACCATGCGAGTGGGAGGAGTGATATAGTGGTTATTTAATGTTCATTAATGAATAATGTTTAATGACAATGAGAGATCAAAGATATATATTTCTAGCCATGAAAGGTAGGCATGGAAGCTATAGTGTATAATTATAAAAATGATTATAGTATTTGTTACATACTTGCCGTCTTGGCACAAAACGTCTAAACATCGTACCATAGTTGATTGACCAGACTGTCCAGTGATAGACACAGAGGGCGTTTAGCAACTTAGAAAATACTATATGCTTACAAAACTTTCTAGAACAACAAAAAAAAAAACCACTGTCGAATTGTAGTCTCTGTATTAAGTGCAGACCATAAAAAGATAGTTATAATACGCCTTTTCACCTGTGCATTGTATATTTGCATGCATCGCCTACCCAGTGCCACGTTCGGTGTTCATCGATCTGTTTACACAAGCATCCAACAACCCTTGTTTGCACCCTCTCGTCCAAACCGGCTATCGAGGTATTTGGATCATTGAGATAAAGGTCTTGTTTAGTTGATTTTAAACAATTAAAATCACTGCACCAGCACTGTAGCATAATGTAGCGTTTCGTTTATATTTGTAAATTATTATCCAAATATTGACTAATTAGGCTCAAAAGATTCGTCTCGCAAAGTACAACCAAACTGTACAATTAATTTTTGATTTTATCTACATTCAGTAATTCATATATGCACAATAAATTTGATGTGATAGGAACTTTACTCCGTACCGAAGAAACAAGCAGCCCCTGTTTATCCGACTGCGGAGCACATCTTCGAGTCAGATCAGACACTGCGAAGCACATCTTCGAGTCAGATCAGACCATACGCATACGCTGTCATGATCTTTCTTTTGTCAAGTCAGAACAGACCATACGCATACGCCATACGCTTTGTCACCAATTTTCACAAGAAAACATATCTGAAGCGAGATGGGGCAACTCAACTGCTATTGTGGTTCTGCTAGCTCCAACCGCCAGCGCATAGAGAGAGAGAGGCGGGGTGATGAAAGGCCCAAGGCCCAAGCACATCGCCACACACACATGGCAGTACGTCAGGCTGTCCATGCCAACCGGCCTCCACATCCGTGCCAGCGCGTTCGTTCCGCCTCGTGCCCCCCGCCCCGTGCCAAAAGCAATCTGGCTGGCTGGACCCTCCACCGGCATCGCATCGGCACATCGCTTCCCCGCTCGCACGGGCACGGGCCGCACGGCACGGCGCGGCGGCTCCCAAAAAATCACGGCCCTTCCCATAAAAAACTGGGCAGCCGCAGCAGCAGCAGCGAGCAAGGCAAACCGCACCCCTGACCTCAAGGCTGAGGCATCGGCCATCGGTCTCGCCGTAGCCGTCCGATCGGATCGCAGCCCAGCGCCGCACGTCGCGGAGCCAGACCCTCCTCCCACACGCGCTCCACCCAAAAATCTCACGCGCTCGCTAGCTTAAATCCCCAAAGCCCACCCAAATCCCCCGTCCTCCTGTTCATTTCCTCCTCCTCCCTCTTCTCCCCCTCCCCCTCCTCGCGCCGCTCGTCGCTGAAGAGGGAGGTTCTCGGGTGCCGGCGGGATGGAGCCGGCGACGATGGCGTGGACGGCGGCGGTGGTCGGGGTGGGGCTGGTGTACTGGTTCGTCTGGGTGATGGGCGCGGCGGAGGTGAAGGGCAAGCGGGCGGTGGATCTCAAGATGGGATCCATCACGCGGGACAAGGTGCAGGACAAGTACACGCAGTACTGGTCCTTCTTCCGCCGCCCCAAGGAGACGGCCACCACCGCCGCCTCCGCCGAGAAGGTGCCCGCCTTCGTCGACACCTTCTACAACCTCGTCACCGACATCTACGAGTGGGGGTGGGGCCAGTCCTTCCACTTCTCCCCATCCCTCCCGGGCCGCTCCCACCGCGACGCCACCCGCGTCCACGAGGAGCGCGTCGCCGACCTCCTCGGCGCCAAGCCGGGCCACCGCGTCCTCGACGTCGGCTGCGGCGTCGGCGGGCCCATGCGCGCCATCGCCGCCCACTCCGGCTCCAACGTCGTCGGCATCACCATCAACGAGTACCAGGTCAACCGCGCCCGCGCGCACAACCGCAAGGCCGGCCTCGACTCCCGCTGCGAGGTCGTCTGCGGCAACTTCCTCTCCATGCCCTTCCCCGACGCGTCCTTCGACGGCGCCTACTCCATCGAGGCCACCTGCCATGCGCCCAAGCTGCAGGACGTCTACGGCGAGGTCTTCCGCGTCCTCAAGCCCGGCGGCCTCTACGTCTCCTACGAGTGGGTCACCACCTCGCTGTACCGCGCCGAGGACCCGGACCACGTCGAGTGCATCCACGGCATCGAGCGCGGCGACGCGCTCCCGGGCCTGCGCCGCCAGGACGAGATCGCGTCCATCGCCAAGGAGGTCGGCTTCGAGGTGCTCAAGGAGCAGGACCTGGCGCTGCCCCCCGCGCTGCCGTGGTGGACGCGCCTCAAGATGGGCCGCGTCGCCTACTGGCGCAACTCCCTCGTCGTCCGCGTGCTCACCTTGCTCCGGATCGCCCCCAAGGGCGTGTCCGAGGTGCACGAGATGCTCTACGAGACCGCGCAGCACCTCACCCGCGGCGGCGAGACCGGCATCTTCACGCCCATGCATATGGTGCTCCTCCGCAAGCCCGCCGCCGCATCTGAGGAGGCGAAATAGTGTAAGACTACGACACCATTTCCCATTTACTCACCCACCGCAAGGGGAAGAAGAAGAAGAAATAATCTGGCAGGAGGAGCAGCAGAGGTAAGAAGAGCAGATGCTACTCGGAGAGCTTCAGGAATCGAATTTGAATCTGTTAGAGAAGATACTAGGAACCATGCTTCTTGTTCGTAGCTTTCAGTTTAATTTTTTCGGTGGAGGATTATCGGGTTGGAGAGAGAGACGAGGTTGGGATTTAAATTTGTTTTCTCGCTTGCTTGATCGGTGGATCGATCTACCTATCTATCATCGTCAGCCATGTTTTGTCTGCAACAATACATTGGAATTGAATTCCCTAATTGTTACTGCTACTACTAGTGATGGTGTGAGATCTGCACAGGGCACGATCTCCCTCTTTTCATACCAGTCAGTATATCCTTATCACCATCAGTTTTACCTGCTCCGTGCCCCACGGCTCGTGTTCCGCTTCCGTCGTGCCGCGCACGCCGGCCGGCCAGGGCGCGGTGAAAAAGGTTAGAAACGACAAACATTCCCGCTGTTTCACATTTCACCTTATTTTTACCCGCGCCACAGCCACGAACACGAGGCAGAGATGGTCCAGCCAAATAAAGAGAGTGGTGCCTGGTGCGTGACCGTCACGAGCCCCGGGCCTACGATCTCGTCCTCCTATGGCAAGTGGGCCCCGAGATCGGATCTGAAATGTTGTTTAGGCGTTTGATCAGTCAGCTGCTCGGCTGCCGGAGTTAAAAAAGTGGAGGAGTGATTTTTTTGTTGAGAAACTGTCAGAACTGAAATGGAGAGGGGTGGGCGGGGGATGGGGACAAGCCGGGCACGTGAGCATGTCACGGATGCCGATGCGCGCCCCCCCCATGTTTCGGCCTCGGCGTCGTCGTCCACCTCTTTTCTTTTTTTCTGCACCGCCGCGCCTGCGCAGGGAGCGACACGGAAAAAGCTGACACCTGCCCGGGGCGGGGGCTTTGCTTTCTCCGCGCGCGGGCGTGGCCCCTCGCCGGCGCGCCACTAGTCCTAGTGATCCTCTCCGGCCGCAAGCCGAGCGAAAATATCCGTTGGGGTTGGGGGTCGTGGCGTGGCGCGCCAATGCCGATGGATGGTGGGGCCTCGATCGTGTCAGCGGCGTGCAGGATCGGTCGCTGTCAGAGGAGCCTTTGGTGGCGGGCGGTGGCATGTGCTTGACTGCTTGCTGTTCCGCATGGTAGGAGCAAAAAGAATGGAGTTTTCAGTTTTGAGCAATCTTCAGATATTCGAATTAAGATGCTGCTCCACTCTCTCTCTCTCTCTCGTGTTGTGTGGCTAATTCGGGAGACGGACTCTATTAAGTTTAATTAACTTATGATTAGCACATATTTATCTCATAGTACCACATGATCAAATCATGGATTAATTAGATTTAATAGATTCATATCGTGAATTAGTCTTCATTTATACAATTAGTGTTGTAATTAATTTATATTTAATACTCCTAATTAGTATCTAAATATTCGACGTGGATCAAACACCCGCTAGTTCAGATATTCGAGTAGATTATTAAGGAGCAGGTAACGTAGGAGGCGTGCGATCTGCCGATCTGGATCTCAGTCCGGTGGTGCCGTTGTACGCATCCGTACCAAGTAGGGGGTGCTACTACCTGTGAAGCCTACTAGGCCTCCTGATTCCAAATCCTGAAAGCTTAACCGAGAGAGAGATTATGAAATGCCAAGTAGATTGTTCTTTTTTAATAATTCAAGTAGGCTAATTTTGAGCGCACGCTAGTCTATTTTTTGTTCTGATCGTTTGCTCAAAGGAAAAGTAATAAACAGAACATAAGTAGGGAGACCATCTCTGGCCATAGGACCAAACCGTTCCTGCGAAGGCAGCAGGGCTGTCCATCGAAGTCGAGGGGCCAAAACAAAAGCCAGGCAGTTTCGTCGCGAGCCCAACTGGCCCGGCGGTGAATCACATGCCTGCCCGCCTGTCTGTCGACACTGGCGCCGCGGGTCGCTGCTGAACTGGAGGGCCGCCGGGCGGGGGAGGGAATATCTGCTGCCTTGGCGGCTTGGCCACACCAACACCATGCTTCGCTTTGCTCGTGTGTGGCTGCCGCCTTGGCAACGGAATATCGCGTATTAAATGATCTCCCCGATTTGGATTTGCAGCTGAACTCGCGCATCAGATGCACGCCCACCCAGTGTACCCACCCCACCACGAACCAAATGGTCCAGGCTTGAGGCTTGGCTGTGGCCGGCCCGGCTGCTGCTCTGGATCTTGCCTGGCTGCAGCCCCGCCTCCAGCTTTCTTTAAAAGTGCCCTCCTCCCCTCTTGCTGCCGAGATTGTTTTGTTTTTGCCCCCCTCCCCAATTATTTACGGGGCTCTTCGAATTAAGTACCCTAATTAGTGAGCTCAACTAGCTGGCGCCCAACCATCTCCCGTCGTGGCCAGGCAGACGCCGTTTTTTTTCCCCCTTCCTGATCAGATGCTTACAAAACTGTTTTGTTTGGGTCGCTGTCCCGGCATGAGACTATGAGACATGCATCACTTCCTTTTGTCCGGTCTCCACAGCACTGCGTCTGTGTGTGAAGGTTTTCGAAATTAATAACACCACTGTGTGGGCTGGGATCTGAACTAGCAATCCCTCCGACCCATCGAACGTAGACCAACCAAGTCGCGCTAAGGAAATCAATGAATGCATGGATGATGACGACATAACCAAGCAAGCATAACGATCCCTGCATCGCCTTAGGCACGTGTCTCGAATTGGGGTCGCACGTGAAGCGTTGCCCCCCTCCGGAGGCACGCCACGCTTCCGGTCCGAACGTTTTCGAGCGGCTCGTAGCTAGCTAGCAGCTACCCCTGATCGCCGCTGATTTGGACGTGGGCGTCGGAAGATCGCCCTGACGGAAAGCAGCATTGTTCTCTAGTCGTTTCCGTCGCGGCTGCCGCTTGTGGAGTGTTGGCGACAACTGACACAGGATGGCGTAGGGAAGCCTCGGCTCGTTATGGTGGTGCCCGGTGGCCCGAGCGCGCGGTCCCCGGCTTTGTGTGTGTGGCTCACCGCTCACGGCGCTGCGCCGTTGATGAAACTGAAAAGTCGCGGTGATTCGCTGTGGTAAACTGGTAACCAACTAGATTGGCGTTTTTGGATGCGAGTCGGAATCGAAAGCGTGCACGGGCACTGAGATGTCATGCTCATGCGCCACCGAGACGTCGCCGTAGCGTTTGCTGGGGTTTTTTTGGCCGAGTGCGTCGGTGGTAGGCATCTGCTCGTGTTCACGAGACGGGAATGACAGTGGACGGCATCGGCTTTGATCACGGCTGCGACTGTCCCGGACTGCTGAATAACCTGTTCATGCTGCAGTGCGGTTCAGGCTCGAATACTCCAGCTGCATCCGTCTGTGTGCTCTTTCATTTGCGCGCGCACAACATGTTGACGTTTGTGTGCTGTTCTTTTTCAGTGGCACCCGTGCTATACAAACAGGGTGTCATGACATGATCAGAAAGGAACCGGAAGAATTTTCTCCCGGGACAGTGTACTGACCTGACCTTTGCAGGTCGCGAATCGTTATCTCCGAGGCTTTGTGTGGTGGGTGAGAAGAATTCCACTAAATTAAGTCAAAATATTCGTGCAATTTAAGTCAAAAAGTGGGATGGCTGGGTTTACACAGGCTCAGAACCGTAAAAGCCCGAGACTAGCTGAGAGGAAACGGACCCGCATTTAGACTTCGGCAGTTCGGAAACATGGATTACTGGCCCTGTACATATCGTTCGAGCTGCATTGCATCAACAGTAGGCGCCTTGACTTGCTGTTACTGCATTACTGTTTCAGTACTGATTATGTTGGCATACTGTGCCTTCTCAAATCAAAAGCGTGATGAAATCAGAGTGGAGCAGCGGCAACCGCCGCTCCGCCAGGATAAAGAGTAATCAGCAGCAAATCACAAGCATGAGTTCAGCGTTAGATGGGCCAGCCAGACTTCTTTCTGTTGGCGCATGGCACCAGCAGCAGTTTGCTGCAACTGGAAGCCCACGGAAAAAAGAGGCCGGAGTTCCTCCGGTCCTTGGGCCAATGGGCCTGCAGCGCGGAACCGGAGATCCGCAAATTCCTGAAGACCGTGGCGCGCGCGCGGGCAAACAACTAACTCCTCCGCATCCTCCGGGTTTGTTGGCAGACTCATCCATCCATCTCAACGCCCCATTCAACTCACACAACTTTATTCCAGTCATGCGACACGACTACTGAATTCCTAGCTCTCTACTACTACAACTCAAACGACTGCCACGTCTCGATGGCAAAACGCACGCACCAACTAACCCAAAATCACCCGCTCTAACACGCATCCAGCGGCGAGGCTGGTTCGGCGGCGCCTGGCTCGTTCTCGCGCGACATCTCCTCGAGCGACTTCCCCTTGGGCTCCGGCACCAGGAACGTGAGCAAGAACCCCAGGAGGCTGCACCCGGCGAGCGCGAACAGCGACATGCGGACGCCGATGCCGGGCGGGTACCCGTGCGCCGTCTTGGCCGGGTCCGGGCTCTGCGCCAGGTACAGGAACCCGAAGGACCCGATGATGGCGCCCACCTTCCCCGACGCCGCCGAGATGCCGTGGCACGTCGCACGGAGCCGCGCCGGGTAGATCTCCGCCGGCACGATGAACGTCGTCGCGTTGGGCCCGAAGTTGGCGAAGAAGAAGGTGAAGGCGTACATCACCACGAACCCAGTCTGGTTCCCGGGGCTCCTCCAGTGCTCGTACGGCGCCGCCAGCCCGAACATGAACGCCGCCATCATCAGGAACCCGGCCAGCTGGATCTTGAACCGACCCAGCACGTCGATGAACGCCACCGTGAACCAGTACCCCGGCACCGTCCCGCACAGCGCGATCAGCGTCTGGGCGCGCGCGATGTGGAACAGCTCGTCCAGCGCGCTCATCGTCCGCGCCGCCGGGATCCACCCCACCGCGCTGAAGATGTCCTTCTGGAACAGGTTCTGCGAGTAGTAGGCGATGTCCAGGAGGAGCCACGTCGACGCCGTGCCCACCAGGTGGGCCCCGTGCCGCCTCGCGAACTCCCAGGAGAAGAGCCCGAACGGCCGGCTGCACTTGGGGCAGCCGCCGGTCGCCGCCGGCGCCGCCACCTCGGCCTGCTCCTTGGCAATCTCCACGTGGAGCACCTTGGACATGTCCGCCGCGGCGCGCTCGGCGTTCCTCGCGACCAGCGCCGTGTACCGCGCCGTCTCCGGCATCTTCATCCGCCAGTAGAAGGTCAGCGCCGCGGGCACCGCGCCGAACATGAGGATGATGCGCCACACCAGGTCCGCCTGCGGCGGGGTGGACGCCAAGGGCTCGACGGCGTACGGGGGCGCGGGGAACTGGCTCTTGAAGATCGCGGTTATGCCGATCGCGACCGCACCGCCGGCGAGGATGCCGAACCCCTGCATGGCGAACACGGCGGCGATGAAGGCGCCGCGTGTCTTCTTGTTGGCGTACTCGGACATGATGGTGGCGGACAGCGGGTAGTCGCCGCCGATGCCGAAGCCGAGCCAGAAGCGGAAGAAGCAGAGCGTGGCCATGACACCCGTCGGCGAGTGGCCGAACGACAGCCCCGACGCGATGGAACAGACGATCATCAGCAGCAGCGTGACGCCGTAGACGCTCTTCCGGCCGACCTTGTCGCCGAGCCACCCGAAGAAGAGCTGCCCGGACAGCGTGCCGACGAAGGCCACGCCGTTCACGGCCGCGGAGACGTTCGGCGGCAGGCTGCCGGGGTTGGGAGAGGCGTCGACGGTGTAGTAGATGCGCCCCAGCAGCTTGGTGACGAGGGAGATGCAGAAGAGGTCGTAGGCGTCGGTGAAGAAGCCCATGCCGGCGACGATGATCGCCGTGAAGTGGTACCACTGCGTCTTGGCGCCGTCCAGCGCCGAGAGCACGTGCATGTTGTTGCGCTCGCCCGCCATCGGACGATGCGATCGAGCTGCTGCTCCGGCGGCGCGTCTCGTCACTCTCTCTAAAACAAAACTGGGGTGATGTGTGTGTCAACTGATGAGGGGAGAGAACGGGCGCAGCGATAGACGTATAGCGAGGAAGAAGTGGGAATATTCGAGGCGCCGAGTCCTTCATTCCTTGTTGCCCAACTTCTCAGGCCACAAATCTCTCCCAACTCAACAGCTTCTTCCCTGGTTCCATGCAAAGCTTTGACGGGCTGGTTCCATCTCCATGCGGGGCGGTGGTGTTCTGTTATCACTGTCTGGCTGGCTGGGTGGGGATCGCGGGAGACGGAGAGGATATTCCCATGGGCCTCATATTTTCATTACAACATATAAGCGCCTTTGAACTGCTTGGTGGGCTGGGCTCAAGTATTTCCAGGTCAGGCCGATGGCGTAGCACCGAGTCCGAGCGGCCCGCCGGCAAGGCATCACGCCACCACCGCGTTCTGGCTTTGACTTCTGACCGATCACCACCACAAAGAAGCTTCTCCAAGCTAACGCCGGTCCAACGCGGCAGAGGCCAGCGCCGCAGCTGCCGCCCTCGGTCCTCCCTCCAAATCCCACCCTCCAGCCGAGTCGAGGCGAGCAAACTCTCCGTCCAGCGATCTCCCACGCGGCGGTCCCGATGGCGTCGGCGCCCGCCTCCGGCTCGTACCGGTGCGCGGCGTGCGGCGCGGACCTGAACCTGTCGGCGGCGCACCTGTACCCGGCGGGCGTCTTCTTCGAGGCCGGGAACAAGGGCACGCTGTCCTTCTCGTGGGTGGACGAGTCGCGCCTCCGGTTCGCGCCCGAGGACCGGATCCGCCCCTTCTTCGAGACCCGCAACTACTGGGGCATCCAGCGGAAGCGCACCCGCATCAGCTGCGACGCCTGCGGCCGTCTCCTCGGCCACGTCTACGACGACGGCCCGCCGCTCATGCAGGGCCCCGGGCAGTTCGGGATGGGGCCAAGCCAGGTGATCCCGCGCCGGCCGAGGTACCGCTTCAAGATCAAGGCCGTCGCCGCGCCCAGTCCGCCGCCTGCCGCCGCGTATGGAAAGTGAAACCTGCCGTGATGCGCCCCTGATTTTGGGTTGGTCTGGTCGCGTATCGTGTTGCGCTGTGATTTCTGTAAATTAGTCTTGTGTGTATGTAAATGGTGTCGTGCAGTTTTTTCACCTTGTTCATTGGTTGGTTGCAATAAAATTTGACATTTGGAGAAAGGCTTGCACAGCGTTCGCTGATCAAAACGATGCAATTTTCCGATCAAAGGCAACTCACGCGCAGTGATGCGGATGTGGAACGAAACTGAAGGAATCACTCTGCACTGCGCGTGCACGGAGTCGCTTCCGCCTCCGGATTCAGAATTCACTTTGTGATTGTGATTCTCGCTCCTGCCGCCGCTGGAGCTTGCACGGCAACCATAGTGCCCGTTCTCGCCGTTCGCGCACTCTCAGGACGCCGCGACATGCCGGCATCCCGTCCGATGAAGCAGCGGCCAGCCACCGAGCAGCGAGCGCCCCATGTCCTCTTACCCGTCCCCCCTCACCGCATCGAACGCGCAGCGCATGTCTTACGCTATGGAGCTTAGGATGGTGATCACCCTGCCATGAACATTTCTCATTTTCGCTCCTCCCTCTTCAGAACATATTGGAGTTTGAAACCTTGCAGGGTTATGCTCCAACGTAATATCAATCCACAGGATCAGAGCGTATGGAAGAAGTTTGCTGGTACCACCGTGAAAATTCAAAAAAACTTCTCCTTTTTGCCCCTCCCTTTTCATAATTTAATTGAGCTCGAAACTTTGCAAAACGCCAGAATCATGAGGAAATGTAGCGACCATCTGCAGAAATTGTTCTAGATTTTTTGGTGCGCAGGAAGTTATCTGATGGTGGCTTTGTGTGGTCGTTATTTGAAACACCGACCACCTCTTAACGTTTTTTAAAATAAATTTCCTCTCTTCGGAATTTATTCTAGTTTGATATTTTATGGGATTACGCGGCGATACAGTGCCCATCCACAGACATTTTTCTAGGATTTTTTTTCCGCATATTGTGAACATAGGGAAGTGATTTGCTGGTTATTGACCACCCATGAACATTTGCCCTTTAATTTTCACCTGTCCTGTGCCCAACATACTTGAGCTTGAAACTTTGTGAGATTTAAATGCAATGCAAGGACATGATATGGCGTGGTCGGTATTTTAAACACCTACCCGGATGTGCCTATTCAAGCTATAGTAATTAGACCTGAATTGAAGAGCATGGAACATCTGAATTTCTGAATGTAACGTTGTTTGGGGAATTTCAGAGTTCGTTTGATACTTGCCGCAATCTTTCACGTTGCATCGGCAGATCACATCACGGCAGTTACTCTCGGAAGACACTGGATCCGTACTAACAAAAGAACCAGCTGCATAATTTGGTTGTACAATTTCAAGCAAGAAAAAGGAAACACTGATTCCTTTGTTAATCAACAAAATAATCATCATACAATGTCATTGATAACTTTGCTGCAACTGCAAGCGTAGGTGTTAGATTACATCTGTTTCCTCCTAGTCGAACTACGAGGCCAGGAAACAATCACGGTAGAGGGCCAGAGCCGAGACAGCAAGAACAACTGATCAGAAACACGTGACGCCGACAGCAGAGACCGCGATCTTGTGCTTGAAGCCGCCGTCTTCCACTTCCACCTTCGCGAACTTGGCGCGGTGATCGTCGGTGGACTCCGCCGCCGCCGCCCGCTTCTTGTTCTTGGCCTCCTCTGCAGCTTCATCCGCGGCCGCCATGTCCAGAAGATGACGCACCTGCTCCATGACCGTGGCCAATCCCGGGACGTGCTCCTCGAGCAGCTTCAGGGTGTCGGGGCCGTCGCCCTCCAGCGCGGCCACCATCTCCCGCAGCTCCCGCGCCGACCGCGCCGCCAGGAACCGCGTGACGGAGTCGAGCGGGGGCGTCCCGGCGACGAGGGACGCGGCGTGGATGGCGTCCTCCAGGCCGACGGGCTCGCTGTCGCCCCTGGGGCGGCGGCGGCGGTGGCGGCCGGCGAGGCCGACGCGGAGCTCGCGGCCGCGCAGGGGGTGGCCGTCGAGGTTGCGGCAGGCGCTGCGCGCCGTCTCGTCGTCGGGGTACTCGACGAAGGCGTAGCCCTTGCGCTTGCCGGTGGCCGGGTCGGCGGCGAGGCGCAGGGAGCGGAGGGGGCCGATCAGCTCGCAGGCGTCGCGGAGCTCCTTCTCGGAGGCGTGGAACGGGATGTTGCCGACGAACACGACGCGGCTGCACCGGCAGTTGGCGGCGGCGGCAGCCAGGGACGTAGACATGGTGCCGTCCATGCGCAGCGCAGGGACTGCGATGGATGGATGGTGCGGGGAGGAGAGCGCGCGCGCGTTATAAAGCCGGGCAGCCGCCGATTCGACTCGAAGTCGGGCTTCGGGAGTCCGACTCTTCGTAATGGAAGCCCAGCCCAGACCCAGCACAATTAATTTTCCACCGACCCGATCCCACCTATTCTAGTCCAGCCCGGTCCAGCCTAGCCCAGCTCAATTCCGATCCTTCACCGCCCGCCCAGGCTAAGCAAGACCCAAATCAGATTCGGACTCTGCCGCAGCACAGGACCATCAACCATGCCCGTAGCCGGACGCGGCCGCTCCTCCGCCGTCCTCCGCGCGCTCCTCGCCGCGCCGAGGACGAGGCCGCCCGCGCGGGCCATCCACGAGGGGCCCGACACCATCGAGGAGCTCCTGGACCGGCACCTCGTGAAGAAGCCCGCGGCGGTCCTCGACGACGACGCGGCGGAGGCCGAGGCGCGAAGGCGGCTGACGAGCACCCGGCGGGAGGCGCTGGGCCTGTACCGAGACATCCTCCGGGCGACGCGGCTCTTCGCGTGGCCCGATGACCGCGGGGTGCCGTGGCGGGAGGTGCTGCGCGCCAACGCCCGGCGCGAGTTCGAGGAGGCCCGCGGGGAGCGCGACCCGGAGGTGGTGGCGCGCCTCCTCATCGGCGGCCGCGACGCCGTGCAGCAGGCGCTCGACCGCCTCGCCGAGGCGTCCCGCCGCGCGATCCAGGCCGAGGAGGCCAAGCGCCGCGGCGGAGCGTAGATTTCAGAACAGGATATCCCCAATCCAGGCGGTCTACTACTTTTTTTTGTTGTTCAATCTTCTGTAAACGACTACTCTATGTTTGAAAGGAAATGGTTCAGAGGACTGATAAATCTCAAGCACAAACTCCTCTACATGTTTGATTTTGTCTCGGCAAGAATTTGTGACAGTTAAAAACAGCTTTCCTAGCATTTGATCAGTGTATGATGTATGGTACAATTGAGTTACCTGCAATTCAGAGTCTTTTCACTTGAAAAGAATCGACTTTGTACATCATGCTACTATCAATTGCTACAAAAGATTACATTTGTTTCATGTATCAAAACTGTAATCAGTACTAGTAAGTCACAGTATTTCCCCCTCGCTATGTCAAAATGGGGAAAAATGATGTTCCCTCCAGCCACGACCACGAGCACCTTGGAGTGGATGTCTCACGTATGTGTCCTCAACTTTATCTATGCTGTAATAGCTTGGCATAGTTGATCATACCTGTTGGGGATAGATCCCCAATACCCTGTGTCAGTTTCACAGGATGCTGGGTGTTCTGTATCCAGGCACTGCGTTGCTCTTCCAGAAATTCATTCAGACATTCCATCAACTGTGAGTAAAAAATCACCAGTAGTCACCACAGCAACAGGAGCCATCTGAAAATACATGATAGATCTTTGCGTCACCAACAACAATCTTCCGCCTTGAGTATTTTGATATCAGCTTCAGTGCATGATGGCACTGGTTACATACACGCACATTCTTCTTGACAAGAACGGGAGCTCCAGCCTCAGATGATATCAGACCAAAGGCAACAGCCAGCCTTACACTATGCTTATTGGGCAGTACTGTTCTCCGTGATGCCAAAGGATCCGAATCGCTGAGATTACTTGGGCTATCAAAAGTTTCTCCAATCTCTCTTGATAGAATATCTGATAATTCATGAATTTCCTCGCTCTGAGGGTGAGACATGTCCCCATTGACAAAACTGCACTCTTTATCATGAAGCTCGACAAGGCTTCTTGCTTCTGTCCTTTGGAACCCCTTCTCCTTCATCAGAGATCTTATCCTCTCGACATCCTCCCATCTCCCAGCATCAGCATACATGGAAGACAGAACAACATAGCATCCTGTGTTGTTATGTTCCAGTTGGAATATCCTCTCTGCTGCATATTCTGCTATATCTATATCATTATTGTTTCTGCTCGCGGTAAGTAAGGAACCCCAAATCCTGGATGTTGGAGCTATCGGCATGTTTTCAATAAACTGGAACACCTCTCTAAGGTCACCTGTCCTGCCCAGAAGATCAGTCATGCATCCATAGTGCTCAATCTGTGGAACCATACCATAGTTTTGTTGCATTGAACTGAACTGCTTCCAGCCCTCAGCCTCCAGGCCTGAAACACTACAAGCAGTCAACACAGAGACAAAGGTACTCTCGTTCGGTTCCACACCGTTACATTGCATCTCATCAAACATTTCCAATGCAGTCTTTCCCTGTCCATGAATTGCATATCCTATAATGATCGTGTTCCAGGAGATCACATCCTTGCCTGGCATTTTGTCAAAGATCTCCCTCGAGGTCAAAATATTGCCGCACCTTGCATACATATGCATAACTGCGTTCATAATGAGAGTGTTGTCTCCATAGCCTAACTTGATAATGTAGCTGTGCATTTGCCTGCATTGCCTTAGTGACCCTAGCAAGACAAATGCTGGCACTACTGTCGTCATGGTGAAGTAGTCAGGATAAAGTGGTTGATTCAGTAACTCCAGGAACAATGCGATGGCTTCCCAATACATTTCCTTGTACATGTAGGCGGCAATCATATTATTCCATGATACTAGAGTTTTGTCTGTTATCTGATCAAATACCTTTTCGGATGATTCCACTTTTCCAACTTTTCCGTACATGTCCAGAAGAGCAGTTTCAAGCACCACATGAGGAAGAAAATGTCTCCGAATCACATAAGCGTGAGCGCTCCTTCCATACAGTGAACTTTCAGTTTGAGCACAGGCGGCAAGCAAATTGATAGCGGTGACCACTTCCACCTGAAACCCCTCTGCTCCCATTTGCATGAAACAGTCAAATGCATCCACAGGCCGCTCATTCAGAGCGTACCCGCCTATCATACAATTCCATGTCACCACGGTCCTCAATGGCATCGTTGCAAACACGTACTCAGCAGACACAACATTGCCACACTTGCAGTACATGTCAAGAAGAGAAGTACCCACCTTGACATCCTGCTCCAGCCCATGTCTGATGGCATAGCCGTGTATCTCCCGCCCTTGCACCAGTGCCGACTCCAGGCAGCAAGCCACGAGAGCGGCTATTACCCCAACGCTGTCACGCCGCACCTGCAGCGCGTCGTTCATCTCCTGGAAGCACGCCAGCGCCAGCGCCCCCATTCCGTTGGACACGTACCCATCCACCAGCGCGTTCCACGAGACGATGTCCCGCGCCGGCATTCCATCGAACACCCTCTCGGCGTCCCCGACGAGGCCGAGCTTGGCGTAGAAGGCGACGAGCGAGTTGCCCGTGTACACGTCGGCGCCCAGGCCGAGCTTGATCACGGACGCGTGCGCCGCGCGTCCCTCCCCGAGCGCGCCGAGGCGCGCGCAGCACTTGACGACGACGGGGAAGGTGAAGCGGTCCGGCCGCGCGCCGGCGGCGAGCATGGCGCGGTAGGCCGCGAGCGCGTCGCCCGGGAGGCCCGCGTCGGCGAAGCCGCGGATCATTACGTTGTGGAGGAACGCGTCGGGGCCCCTGACGGCCGCGAAGGCGTCCGCGGCGTCGTCCATGCGGCCCGCCGCGACGTGGGACAGGACGAGGGACTTGGGACCAGAGCCGGGGCCGGGGACGCCTCCCTCGCCGCGCCTGGGACGGACGCGGGGCGGGGGCTCCTTGGCGGTGGCCGCGGTGAGGTGCTGGGAGGCGCAGGTGGCGGTGGCCGCGGCATGGGCTGCGCGAGAGGGGAGAAGGAGCGGCGTGGCCATGGTGTGGGGGCGGGGCGAGGGAGCCGCGGAGGGAAGCGGACCGAAGCGAGATGGGATATTTCTGTGCTGCGGGTTTTTGCTTTCGCGGTTTATCCAATCAGGGAACGGAGAAGAGGGAAGGAACGTGACGCGTCTCTACTCTCTTACTGCAGTTCAAATGGCCCGGCAATGGCAAACATATATGTTCGCAGCAGCTCCCGCTGCATTGCAGAGTACTCCCTCTGTTTAGAAAAAATAAGTAATTCTAGTTTTGTCCTAATCAAACTTTCTTAAATTTAATCATTTTTTTGGAAAAAATAACATTTATAACACAAAATAGGTATATTTTAAAATGTACATTTCATAATGAATCTAATACTTATTTGGTATCACAAAAGCTGGTACTTTTCATACAATAAACTTAATCAAACTTAAAAACTTTGTTATAGGATGAAATTAGAATAACTTTCTTTTGGGACCGAGAGAGTACGTCTATCACAGCCGATACTACTACGAAACATGCCAGATATTCAGGCACGAACCATAACACCCCCCCCCCCCCAACACACACACACACCCAAAAAAGAAAATCATACCAGTCAACATCTTGCTAGATATTCTGGCACGAACCATCCCAGCCATAGCCAATATCTTACTGAATATCAATGCAAGCACGCATGAATGAACCATTTCGAGAGGGATTTTGTTCCCATTTTCAAGCCAAAAAAGGGGTAGTATCATATACTCGAGTACATACAGGGTACAATTTGTACACCGACCATTGTGATGAGACATACTAGAGTACATAGTTAAGAACTGAGATTACTAAAGATCAAGGCAACAAGCACCTGTGAACGAACCATTCCGCGAGGCCTCCTTTTCCCATTTTGCAGCAAAAAATGGTCACATCATGTTGGATGACATAGTCCAGTACACAGTTAAGGATTATGATTACAGACTATTCATACATACATGGTACAATTTGTTGACTGACCAAAAAAATCATCTGTCGCTGCTACAGGACTTGTTACTAAACAAATGTGTAGTTCTGATTTCTGTTACTCGGCTACCCCAGCAATCCTCAGGTGTTGTCTGTTGCGCAACATGTCATACATAAGTACCAACTCATGTTTCAGAAAGAAGCAATCAGCCACATTGTTTCCTTTTCTGGGCCTGCAAAACCAAAAGGCAATATATTAGTTCCAACTATTCAAAACAGTCTGTCATTGACTCAGTTATGTAACAAAAATACAAAGATACCAAGATCTAATATATCCTTTGTTGTCCACCAATACACAAAATTGCTAGACACATATCTAGTATTCCCTCCATCCCAAATTACTATTTGTTTTGGTTTTTCTAGGTGCATAGCTTTTGATATGCACATAAATATATACCATGACTAGATACATAGCAAAAATTATGTATCTAGAAAAGCCAAAACTACTAATAACTAATTACCTCCTGGAGTTTCCGGAATACCGACGCTTCCAAATCGCTAAATCCAGTTCCATCGATGTTGCTTGCCCTCGATTCATGTGTTTGAGATGGCCTTGCTGGTAACCCACCCGATTCTTGAACAGGAGCGACATTTAATGGAAACAGAGAAAAATGGTTCTGTATTGCTAATAGCTGCCAAAAGAGCAACAATCATTTGTTAGGCATTGCACAATGCAGAGTAATATAAAACTCCAATACATGAAATGTTGTTCAGTAAAGACCCCAAATTTATTAAAAAATAAAAAATATTAATGAAAACAGGAGAGGGGGGGGGGCTACTGTGATTTTATAAATATTAAAAAAGAGTTTATGCACAAGCATGAAAGAGATAAGGGATCCCAAGAGATAATGTAGACAGCAAGAACCTGGTACATACTACTTAGTCAACGTTGCATGGTAACTTTCAAGGATTTGGTTTGCTCCATGTATAACCCGTACATACACATCCTTGAATTCTCCATCCATCAGGATAAAGATGTAGAATTATTAACTTATGCAACATTTGACACATAATTGTATTTAGGCTTGTGCATAAAACTGGGATCACTCTGCTATCTTGCTGTCATTTTCCTAGGAAGGTATAAGATGCACATTTGCTTACTACCTGATGTAAAATTTTGGATCGAAGTAGCACTAGCACAAAATCATAGTTTGCCAATGAACCGAAGTCAAACTATTCATCAAGGCCAGAATTGGAATGCTGTCCAAGGCTAAAAGAGTAGAGAAACAGGACTTACTGCAGCTTCTTTGGTGCCCATGACTACAATTGCTGAGCCCTTACTCCTTGATTTCCTTGTCTTGATTACTATGTCTTCGACTTTGCCGAATTTCTGGAAGAGTTCTTCCAACTTTGCTGCAGTATAAGAATCAGCACTCCCATCCCATGAAACCTTCAAGATCTTGCCCTTGTCTGTTTTCACCCCATCTTGCGAGGCTCCACCCTTCTTATCTCCATACGCCTGAAAATATAACCAAGTGGTGGCCATTGTCAAACTGCAATGTTTAACAAATAAAATTCTACTCTGTTGAACAAGCCCCTTGCACAGCCTTACCATGGACTCAATAAGTACAACTATAAGCGATTTCCCCTATAAGCATTTTCCCCTCTGATTACACTACTCACCAATAGTCTCAAAGAAATGTGATGTTTCAAGTGAATCATAATGTATATGAATTAGAATTTGCGAAATTTCCTGACACACAGGATCCCAAAATGTAGCTATCCTAATCAAATTAAATGCAAAATCAATAGACAAAATCGCTATGCAATCATCCTACTCAATTCAACAAACTAACTGAATAAATTTCCCAGAGCGCGCAGAAACCAAACTGAAAGAGTTCCAAACCCTTACCGAAGATGCCGTGGCGCCTGCAGCGGCAGCCTGCTTGGCGGTGCGGAACTGCTCGAGCTCGCGCTCGATGTCGGCGGCCTTCTGCTTCATCTCGCGCTTGGCGAGCTCTTCGGGGTTGGCGGGCTGGCCGGCGGCGGCGGCGCGCTCGCGCTCCTCGAGGTCGGAGACCGCCTTACGGCGCTTGACGCCCGAGGCGGCGGCGCGGGCCGCTGCCTCACGGCGGCCGCGGAGGCGCGCGTCGAACTGGCGGCGGAGGGACTCGTCCCGCAGTAGCTTGTATGAGCTCGAGAGGCGCTGGAAGTCGGCGGTGGCGTTGGGATCGTCGGGGCGCTTGTCGGGGTGGCGCTGCCGCGACTGCGTCCGGTAGGCCTTCTCAATCTGCTCGATGGTCAGCGCCGCGCCTTCCTCCCCCGATGGGAGGCAGAGCACCTCGTAGTGATCGATGTCATCCTCCTCCTGCCCCATCGCCGCCATGGACGCACGGCCTCAAATAGGTCACGTGGTGCCGCAGAGAAGCGCCCCCGCTCGCCTTCGCCTTCGCCTTCGCCTTCGCCTCCGCTTTGCCGGAAGGCGAGTTGAACGCGAGCGAGGGACACGGTGAGCACGGGGAGGGTAGGACGTAGGAGACCGGGCGCCGAAACCCTAGATCGAGGCCGAGGCAGCCGATCGGGAGTTGCCGAGTTGGAAACGGCGGGGAGCCCCGGGCTTCGGGTCGGGCTGAGGCCTGAGGATGCCGCTGTAGGCCCTCTGCAGAATTTCAAGACTATGAGGGGTGATTTCGAAAAAAAAGGGACGTAACCGGCGGTCGAAGACGGATCCGTCTCCATCTGAACCTTTTTTTTCCCCGAATATCTCCATCTGAACTATGTGCTCATATGTGAAAGTTTTCATGTATATGTGCAATCTCTCCATCAGTGTTCAGTGACATGGAGATGGTGATAGCACAAGCAAAAATTACATTTAATTTTTTTCATTATTGGCATACGCAATGTTTTTAATTTTGTCTTAAAGCTTGAATGATGTATTCCTAACATCGTCGATGTACGATAACTCTACGAATCCAAGATATATTTTGCTAGTTTCGTTTTCCACCACTTCGGTTGGCCTATCGTTCTTAGGACCCGCCATTTCTTGTAGCTTTTCACCTTGAGCACCAACCACTTGTTCACGTCGAACGGGAGCTCAAACTTCTCCCGATGCAATGCAATCCGATAGCCCCCTATTCATCGGGCCTCATATTATCAGGGTATCCTGGCAAGTTAGCGAAAATCTCGGATGTACTAGTCTTGGACCTCTGGATCCAATATCTAAGGGATGTTTGGATATCAAGTGCTAAACTTTAGCAGTGTCACATCAGATGTTTGGATGCTAATTAGAAGGATTAAATATGAAATAATTATAAAACTAATTGCAGAATTCCTGAGCTAATTCGCAAGACGAATCTATTAATAAAGCTAATGAATCCATCATAGCAAATGGTTAATGTAGCACCACATTGTCAAATCATGAACTAATTAGGTTTAATAGATTTGTCTAGGGAATTATACTCTATCCATGCAATTAATTTTGTAATTAATCTATATTTAATACTCCTAATTAGTATCAAATATTTGATGTAACAGGTGCTAAATTTTAGCGAGCGGAGCCCAACCCTAAGCAATTTGCATGGCCCGGTGAGCGTGATGAGGTGGGTCCTATCATCGCTGATGGTGATGCCATTAGGGTAGGTCACATCAGATTGCAGCACGGTGACTTGATTGACGTGTAGATTGTACTTTCATGATACGACCAGTAGAGTGTAGAGTCTCCGGTCGTCGTGATCATTTGGTGTTGCGATTGTTGGTAGAGTAGACGTTGCCAGTGACCTGGTCGACGTCCACCCCGTTCCTGAAACGGAATGGCTCGCCATCAGCCTTCGTGACCACCACAGTTGCCTCTCGTCCTCTCCAGTCTCCACCGCTCGACCCCACCCGCATAAACCGTAGGCCCAGCGGCCGGCCGCACGAACTTTCCCTGGCGACTGGGGTAAGTTCAGAGAACGCTCACCACCCTACTTGAGCATGCAGTCATCCGAGATGCTGACGTACTCTCTCTATCCCGCAAAGAGTCTCTCCATCCCGCAAAGATTGTCCGTTTTAGGTTTGTCTTAAATCAAACTATTTTAAATTTAATCAAATTTATAATAAAAAGTATTAATATTTATAAGATTTAGTACGCTATGAAAATATATTTCATAACGAATCTAATAAAACTTATTAGACATCAAAAGTATTGATATATTTTTAATAAATTTGATCAAATATAAGATAATTTAACTTATGACTGAACTAAAATGACACTCTTTTGCGACCGTGGCCATCGAACGCGACGCTCTAGGGGCAGACCAGCACGTCGGGCAGCTCCAGACGTCGATGGCTTTCGCTACGGCAGCCACGGCACTAGAGGGCATACAGGAGCAGCAGCGGGACGGCAAGCAGGATCGTGAACAGAGGCTGTTTCGACGACTAGTGCATAAGACTAGCAATTCTTTCAGGCTTGACAACACAAATATGGAGTAGAGGGTATTGTACCGCAATAGAGGGAGATCAAGTCCAAAGCACGAATGGCACCTACTGGACAAGAAGCAAACATAGCTTTAAATTACTGCCTTACAGGTGCTGGACTACTGGAGAAAGTCATATGTTGGGTTTGTTTCGTTTTTTATTCTCTTTTATTCTTTCTTTTAGCCCTTTTTTTAGCCTTTTTACTGTCCTTCAAGAGATACCAAAAAAATGTACCTCCCAAGATATAACTGGTATTCCTATCGAATGCTCGTAAAAGGCTCAATGTTTAATGGCGGAAGCCCTGTTGTTTACATGCGCAGAGTTTTTGACGGAAACCAGAAGCACCCAAAACACCAGATGTGGATTATAATTGCAAAAAGGAAAACAAAGTTACGCAGAAATCATACAGAAGTTCTTATTTTTGAAGAAAACAAAAAAGAGAGGGGCCGGGCCACGCCCCTCCTAGTTCTACTAATAAGAGTAGCTTATAGGCAGGAAATAGCATCTATAAAATCCAAATGGATTCATCATGCACTGGTTAAAGGAATCATAACACAGGTCTCTCAAAAAGTAACCAATAACAATAAGCTAACAGTTTCGAACTGCATCAGCATTTAACTTTCAATGAGTGAAGTATCATTTACATAATGGGTAATCATCTGCCCAATGTATTCAGTGGCTGCAGGTGTTGGAATATTATTGACACGTCTCAAGAAAGGTTAAGATCGCATAGCATCATCAAGCACTCCAATTCTTGCTGGAGGCCAATAGCTCACAAAATTTCTAACAGAAAGCTCTCCGCGCCCAGAGATTATTAGAAGTACTCAAAAATGGGGTGTGCTAAACAAACCGTTTACATCAATCACGATTCGCCTCATCGCAATCATCTCAATGGTACAACCTACTGTTCCGCAATCTTTCTGGTGACATATGGTAGAATACCTCCGTGGTCGTAGTAAGCAAGTTCCACCTGAACGTTGAATCGTTAATAAAAAATACAACATCAGCATACCAGTTTATTTAATCAGCGTCAGCAAGTAACGCACAGGAGAAAAATCGTACCTCAGTGTCAAATCTGAGTGTGCAAGTGAAAGACTTCCCAGTATCAGTTGTCACGGTAACATCTTGTCCAGGCTTGATTTCACTCACATTGGTTGGAAGGTGGATCGTGTAGCGCTCATGGCCAGTTAACCCAAGGGTGTCTGCATCCTCCCCTGCCTTGAAGCAAAGAGGGATGATTCCCATGCCAGCAAGATTGCTACGATGGATCCTCTCAAAGCTCTTTGCTATCACAGCCTTGACTCCCTGCAGCCATCAAGTGAACATATGTCACCATAAGTGACACAGTTAGGTTTGTTAACAGCATAGTTGAAGAAAATAGTGGAAACTACTTACCTGAAGCATTGGGCCCTTTGCAGCCCAATCCCGAGAGCTTCCACTACCATACTCGGCGCCAGCCAGGATTATAGTGTCATGCCCTTCATTCTTGTATTTCTGTGCCAGTAAACAAAAAAGAATGGATCAATATAAATAATGAACGCTGGTGCCACATATCATGTATCACTGAACTACATGGTATTGATTAGAATTATATTACCATAGCAGCATCAAAAACAGCAAGCTTCTCCCCAGATGGAATGTGGATTGTTTTTGGTCCAACCTCACCCTTCAGGAACTTGTTCACAAGGCGAATGTTGGCAAAAGTTCCCCTGGCCATGATCTCATCATTTCCACGTCGACTACCATACGAGTTGAAGTCCTTCCTTTCAACACCACGCTCCTTCAGATATTTTGCAGCTGGGCTATCTGGGTGAATGCTTCCAGCAGGGGAGATGTGATCAGTTGTGATACTGTCACCAAAGTTCAGAAGGCAATATGCATCCTTCACGGGTCGAGGGCCAGGAGGGGTCATTGTCATATCCTTGAAATAAGGAGGCTCATGGATGTACGTAGATGATGGATCCCATGGGTAGAGAGTGCTTGCTGACACTGATAGCTCATTCCACATAGGATTTCCTTTTGTGATCGCCTCATATGTGCTCTTGAACATGTCAGGGAGCACACTGGTCTTGACAACCTAGCAATTAAAATGACAAGCATAAAAAGCATGTAATGAAAGTACAAGGTTTCATACCGCAAGTAAAGTGAGTTGAGGCAATGAAATATAATCAAAGTTTCTGTGCTGCATGCTGACCTCGGATATCTCTTCTGTGGAAGGCCAAATGTCCCTGAAGTAAACCTCTTTGCCATCTTTCGAGATGCCGATAGGTTCTTTCTCAAAATCAATATTAACCTAAGCAGAAGTAAAAATTCATCAAAAAAAGAAGACAACAAAAAATCACATGGAAGTTTGAACACAGTAACTGAAACTAACTTCATGGCAACGAATCATGTGAGCATAAAATAATAGCCGGTAAATGAAGCAATAAAACACAGGGAGTACCACTGATGGTTTGTTTCAACTACATAAATTGGATTAATTGTACTATAACAGTATTTTTGTTTATCAGTGAAGAATGGACTTCCTGTAAAAATGTGTAGGATAGCTAGAAACTCATAACAGAATAAGAAACATTTATTTATTCATTTTGTTGCAAACTAGAAGCGGGCCCACCCACTTACCGTGCCAGCCAAGGCATAAGCCACAACTAGTGGAGGAGAAGCAAGGTAATTTGCTCTGGTTAATGGGTGGACACGTCCTTCAAAATTCCTGTTACCGGACAAGACAGCAGCAGCAACAATATCTACAAAGAAAGGGGGAAGATAAGCAATATGCTCTATTCCATAACTTTGCACTTTTAACTATCGAATGTTGTCAGGATCACCATTCTCAGAAATTGCAGCAGACACAGATTCATCAAGATCTCCGGAATTTCCAATGCAGGTTGTGCAACCATAGCCAACAATATGGAAGCCTAGCTGATCAAGGTATTTCTGCAGACCACTGCCAAAGGGGAAACAAAGCAAGAATTACAAAGGCTGGCAGTACAAGGTAGGCATTTGAGCTCATGGAACCAAGACTTACCTCTTATCCAAGTACTTCTTCACAACACCAGAACCAGGTGCAAGACTTGTCTTAATCCATGGCTTTACCTGATTGACATGAACCAGTGTTAAACTAAATGATGGTATTCATAGAAAACATAGAAATGCAGCATTGAACTAATTTCATTATCATAATAGAAAGTTTAAAAAAATCATTTGGAACAATAGCCAGAGAATATTTAGCACGGAACTCAGTAAGGTATAAACCAAACAGGTCTTTTGATTTGAAGCAGTGCGAACCTAGTCAGACAGGGTAATAAATAGGGAAATAATTTTGTTAAAAAAAGGGTTAAAAAGCAAGATGCAAGATGTCGTTCAGAACCGAACCTCCAAGCCTAATTCACAAGCCTTTTTCGCAACCAAAGCAGCTCCAAGCATTACATTAGGATTTGATGTGTTGGTGCAACTAGTTATAGCCGCAATTACAACATCACCATGCTTTATCTTTGCAGGAGCCCCGTGGAATGAAAATTCTGCAACTTTGCTCTGTGATTCTTTGGGGACAGCAAATCCCTGAAATACGGTTGCAGTGAGAATAAGATGAGGGGAATGGCAAACAAAGTACACAACAATATCAAGCATAAAACTGTTTGGACCTGTATCCTAATTCACTGCGATGAGACAAATATTGAACAACTCTAGTGTACTAGATATCAATTGATAAAATAAGTGGCTGGTGGAGCATACACAAATAAGTATAGTTATTGCAATCCATAGAGGAAATCCTTACCTTAAACCCTACATCGTTGTCTAAGCAAGAATGCCAATCCGACTTCATGTTCTTCAATGTCACTCGATCATGAGGCCTGTTCAAAAAGGAACAACAAATATATTATCAAATGAGTACAAAGATATATTAATAGCACTTTAATCAAGTACATTACCGTTTTGGTCCTGATAGACATGGTTCAACCTCTTCAAGGTTAAGTTCTAGATAAGAAGAATACACTCTTTCAGCTTCAACCTACATCCGAGACAATGTGTCAATAAAACAAAGGCACTAAGCATACGCCAAACTATCTGCTTGTGCTCAACAAATGAAAAACAATCACCTGGTTGTGGTCGACGAACATCTTATTAGCACGCAGATAGGATTCTACCATGGCCACCTAAAATATGAAACAAAAATTAGTCTAGTGTCTTACCATCAATGCAGATAAAGACAAAAAATTACAATTGCCATTAATAGCTTACTGTATCATCACTTCTGCCGGTAAGCCTCAAATAGTCCAGTGTCTTTCCATCAACTGGGAAGAAACCCATAGTTGCACCATATTCTGGTGACATGTTTGCAATGGTGGCCCGATCAGCAAGTGACAATTCACTCATACCTTGCCCTGAAGTTTTACAGGTTTCAGATATATTACATTAGAGAAGCCCATCATTGAAGCTGTTGTAAAGGAAGGCCTCGATTAAAATTAAAGGCATTATGATTACCGTAGAACTCAACAAATTTTCCAACAACCCCATGTTTACGAAGCATTTGAGTTACTGTTAGAACCAAATCTGTTGCTGTAACTCCATTCCTCAGCTTGCCTGATAGCTTGAAACCAACAACACCTGGCAAGACCATGCTCATTGGCTGCAGATAGAAGCCAAATTCAATATGTAAGTTGCCAAAGCAGATGGCAGTCAAAGAGAAAATGTACTTGTACATAACGCTGCCAAGGCTCAAACAAGGTTCAATGGTATCTGAAACAGAGTTTTTGGATATCAAAATGTACTTCACCTGGCCAAGCATTGCAGCTTCTGCCTCTATGCCACCAACTCCCCATCCAGCAACACCGAGACCATCAATCATAGTTGTGTGAGAGTCAGTTCCTACAACGCTGTCAGGGTAAAGGATCCCACCATTGTTGAACACAACCCTGGCCAGGTACTCAAGATTGACCTGAAAAGGTCAAATGGAGGGTTAAGAGTTCGAATCAACAAAGCCAACTTGGCCAGGATAAAAGTTATATCAAAATGATGACATCACAAAATTACCTGGTGGACAATTCCAGACCCAGGTGGAACAACAAGCATGTTACGGAATGCAGAGGAACCCCATTTCAAGAATCCAAACCGTTCCTTGTTACGATGGAACTCAAGCTCCATATTTGCCTGAACAGCATTTTGTGATCTTGCAACATCGACTTGTACTGAATGATCAATAACAAGGTCTACAGGAACCTGCAAACATACATATTTACATATCAGCAGAAAAATGGCACCAGCATCAATTTGCAGTATCTATATTCTGTACAATATAGAGATGAATGAAAAAAGGCAGCATTAGCGACCAAAAGTTAACTGGAGGGTAAAAGGATTGAGTTAAGGTAAAAGCTACAGGAAATAAATTAACAGTAAGGGAAAAAGGCTCCACATGATTACTTTCAAGATTCCGGACTCAAAAGATGAATATATTCAATTCAAAAGAAAAATGCAACTAGCAAAGTTTATGCCAGACTTTGAAGTACCATATAAAGCAATAATATGCTTGGCCCTAACATCAAACTTCAAGATCACAGAGTTACATTTGGACAAACAATTAAAAAAATAAAGACTGACCTATGATGTACATGCATTAGATACGGTATGTATTGCAACCATAATGTATACAATTTTCTATTAGAGAAGGTGACACCAACTGTTGTTGGTTGCGATGGCAATGTTTCTTAAATAACAACAAGCACTACATAATGAACAGAACAGGTAATGTTCATAATGGGAGTTTAAAATATAGATACCGTGCAAGTTGATGGTATAATGAAGTATGGTTGGCAGAAATGCACAAATGGCAATAAGATACATAAAAAACACCAGAGATAATGAATTGCATTACACTGAACTCACCAGAGGATTAATTTTGTTTGGGTCGCTGCCAAGTTTGCTCACAGCATCCCTCATGCATGCAAGATCAACAACTGCCGGGACACCAGTAAAATCCTGTAATTTAACCAAGAAGTAGGGAGGGAAAGATAGTCATCAGTCAATTAATAATAGTTCAGAACACAGAGCAAATATTCATCAGCTATATACCTTATTTGAAAATATTATACTAAAATAAGCAATGCGTCCAGCTTTATATAGCACTTGCTATGGTTAAGTTTTTATCACTGTTATGAGAACAGTCAATGCAGATAGCTTTTATTCTGCCACCTAAACGCTCTGATGTCGGTGTCTATCATTAAACAGCTCAAAAAGTCAACGAATGGTACCAATCAAACACCAGACAATTGGCTAATGGGCAAGGAACTCCACTTTCTCGATAGGATAAGAAAGTGGAGTTCCAATAGCAAGATTCCTGTAATCAAAAGCTATTGACGGGAATATTTCCAGCTCACACTTATTCTATGCACAGAAGTTGGACATATATATAAAAAAGGAACTGTTGAAATCAGTACCTGGAGAAGAACACGGGCTGGCTTGAATGGGATTTCAACTTGCTTTGATGCGCTGTTCTCCCAATCCAAGATCTTCTCGACATCCTTACCAGTGACCTGGAACTCATCACAGTTTCTGATTGCCGACTCGAGAAGAATCCTTATAGAGTAGGGGAGCCGATCTGACAGGAAGAACCAAATACATGGGTCAGATCAGCAGTACTTTCAGGGGGGAAAAGGATAAAAGGAGAGATAATAAAAACCTAAAAAAGCCAAACAGTGGTACATTCTACAGCTATATTGGTATCACCATTCAGACAATTTGCACATCAAGGCTTCCATGTTTCACCAACAGAATCATGCACAACCAGCATTAGATCAGATCGGGCACTCTGGGCTTCCGAACTGGAGTACTGGACCCATCAATTCATACACGAAAACACATTACGCAAAACTGAGCGAAGAAGACAGATCGGAGGAGACAAACCTCATAAATTTGAATTCGCCAACAGAAACTCAGGATCAAACCACATCACCACTACCAATTAAACAAGTCACGCCAAAATTGAGTACCAGAGCAACACAACGGACTCACCAATCCGCGGATCAGAGAGCGCAGGCAGACTGTAGTACTTCCCAAACTCCTCACCGCCTCCTGGCTTCCCGAGGCCCGTCAGGATTTCATCGTAAGAGTTTTTTGTCGCTGGAGAGGGAAAAAAACACAAGTCGAGACAGAGACTCAATTAGAGAGATGCAATAATTTGACCCAGTTAGCCCATCCACGTCGTCGGAGTCCGTACCCGCGGAGGCGAACCGGCGCTCGAAGACGGCGGCCGCAGACGATGCGGACCGGGCGGCTGCGCGGTGGCCGCCGAAGAGGCGGCCCGCGAGGCCGGACGCGAACGGCGACGCCGGGCTGGGGCGCGGGCTCGGGGTCGGGCGGGAAGGGGGAGCCGAGGACGACGGGGTGGCGGGCCTGGAGATCGCTGCTGCCGCCGCGGCCGAGACGCGGGGGGAGGAGCCGGTGGTGGAGCGGGAGAGCAGGGCGCTCGTGAGGGGAGGCATGGCCGCTAAGCCCAAAAGGAAGGAGGAACGGGGAGGGGCGGATGGCAAAGTGGTGGGGGCAGGTTTTATATAGGCGGCCGCGAATTTTGGGAGACGCGTGGTGGGAATGCGCGGCGCGGCGCAAGGGGGAGCGGGCGACCGGTAGGGTTGCCGTCGAGATGGGTTCCGATTGGGCTCGCGCGGGTCGTCTTTCAGAGAGCCCTTGCCCCGCCGCCCGCCGCGGAGGACAGCGGAGGTGAAGTTTCGCTGCGATGTTTCTTTCTTGGAGACGGGGCCAACTGGCGAATGTGACGGTGGGAATATCTTTCCATTCGGTTGGCCAATTGCGCGGCCCGATCAGGGACCTGGGGTGGAGTAGCAAGGGCTGGCCAATCCCGCGGGCCCGCATGGCAGAGATCAGGGGCCCTGGGGTGGAATAACGAGGGCCAACTCAAAAACAAACTCCCGTAAAATTACCCCATTAAGGAAAAACGGAGAGACTTACCTCCTGGCATGTCCACGTGGACAATAGCGCGTCTAGTGCCAATCCACCTATTGCCGATACAGCTGTTGTTTATCGAAAGAAGCGCACATAGTCATTGTGCAAAAGATATATAACCTACAAGGTTGAATCGGGCCTTAGTGTTGATCTTGTAAATGTTTACTATCTATGATATTTTCTATTTTATGTGCATCTAAATCCACTAATTACAATCTGTAAGTGTGTTAGAGTTTTTAATAACTTTCTAGCAAGTTGCGCAGTGTTTTGTGGGATTGTAGTAACTCTCAAACGGTTAGACAAATGGTTCAGGGTATTAACAGTATTAGAAACTTGGCAAAAAAAATGGTATTAGAAAATATCTTGGTGCAATAATATAGTGCGCGTAGGTAAATTGGTGCCTCTTGGTGGTGTGGCACCACGTGCACTTTTCATATCAGCGGATCCCGTGCTTTACAATTTTCATGCTCGAGTTTCTTTCAATACCCTTTTTTTGGGTGCATTTTTCTGGCGACTATGTGCATGTCTTGCTGCTCAACCACAATTTTCGCTTTTGGAGTTAGTACTGTATAACCGCGTCAAATTGATTTCATCGGAAAAACGCTAAAAAAGAATTGACTTCCCGCCCGATTTAGTTTTAAAGCGATAGCTGAAAATTAAATAGCATTAAGCACGAGTAAAAAAAAATGTCGCTGTTCCTATCGAAGGTGGTGGTACCTCATCAAAGAAAATGGCGGGTCAACCGTAATCCACATGTGTTACAAAATGAATCGCTGCGGCCGATTAGCAGCACCACTGAGAATATGTGCTGCAAACGAAAGAAGGATGAGAGGAAAGCAAGGCAGATCGATGAACTGTCCTTGAACAAATAGAAAATTCATGGTCATGTGTGATTGAATGCTTTTGTTTATTTGCTTCATTATTGACCTTTTTCATTCCTGCTTTAAAAAAATCGAGAATATACATTGTACAAGTACCAAAAGATTCCTGCATTATTCAATATTCTGTTTGTGCAGGTGGAAGCCAAACGACGCTTCCCTTGAGAAGTTACGAGTTTGCGGCTTGCGAAGCTGTATAAGAAAATAGAGGAGAGCAAAGCTCGTTTCGCTTCCTCGATGTTCCGATTGTGATGGGATTCTTGCCCTGCGCAAGTTCCTCTGACATTCCCCTAACCAAAGGTCAACGATGAGTCGCGAGCTTGGATAGACCGTTCCATAAAAAAATAAACGTGCCGTGTACTACCACTACCATCTTTGTTCTCTTATTCTCTTTTACTGGAACTGGAAATAATCTTCTGCAAGCTGTGCTGGCATTACAAATATGTCGCCGAGTTGTGTTCCAGAGTATAGTTGTGACCGTCACCGGCCGGTGTCCACGTCTTCTTTTACGCAGCATGCGTAGAACTGGTACGCCAAGTTGTCCCTTCGGTATCTTTAAACCTATGAACCAGCCAGCCATCATAGAATCATAATAAAAAGCTAGCAATAATATGAGCGCGCCAAAAACGGTTTGCGATTGGTATGGAGCAAGCAACTACAAATAACTTTTTTTCTGAACATGTGAAGTCTTATCAAGAAAGTGACGGTCCCGTTTGGAGAGCCCAAACGGGCATGATGACACTCAGAAACCGTATCACCTATGATTCTATACCAATCGAGCAAACTTGCTCATCCCTCTTTGCAGGAGTACATTGTTTCATATCTTTTACCATTTGTCTTATGTTTGGGGTTTGTCTAGAAATTCTCGTGCTCTGCTAGACTGGAGTCTTGAAAAGGATTTCATGTCTTTAATTGGGCTAAATTTGTTCTTATGTTAGATCAAAGATAGATACCACTTTACTAATTAGATGCGCAAATTGACGGCATATTTTTTAAAAAGTAGTTTGATAAATTGAAATAAAGAGAGTCGGTGGTGGTGATTCTTTAGAACCACCGATTCGCAACCCCTAACTTTTATTAATCGTGCATGCTCTAAAATCTAAATTATACTATTTCCCCCATCCTTTAACATATGACATTCGTTAGGTTAAAAATGAAGTAACCAGCATACGTTCGTTAGCTTAAAATGGAGTAATCATCGTCATATGATAGGCAGATAGAGAAGGGTGCTAGTACTAACTATGTAGATCTGAAAGCTAAAATACGAACAAACCATAACTGCTATCGTGGTATTAACAACGAAGTCCATTGAGGAAGGTGTCCCTCTTGTCATTTCGGGGGCTCAAGCCTGCCATAACCATATGGTACCGCACTGTTTCTCAAGAGTCAAGACTGCAGTACAGTACTTGCGGAGGTTTATGGCGCAGATACAAAAAGGCGGTAACATGTTGATACTCCCACCAATAAGATCATAATCCCAATATCTGAAAAAAGAGATTCTAACAGTAGAACTAGTCAAGAATTAACTAAGAAAAAAAAGATTTAAGCTGTAGGCAAGAAATCTATTGTCATCTATTCAATGAAAACACATTATTTCTTTCAAATAGAACTATATGACTATTGTCAGGACCCCGGGTATGCAAATACCCAGTTCCAGTTGTGCTTATTGTACTTGTCCCATGATCAGTCCGCAAGTACACACAGCATCACCGGTATCACAACTGCACACAAAATTTGTTAGTAAAATTAAGATTTGATCGGAGCTAAATTATAATCTAGAGCAGAAGCAAACAAAAATATAGGACTTCCATCCTACAGTAGTGTGCCTCACCATCCCACAGGCAACTGACTGGAGTTAGTCCTAGAAAGAAGCTACGTTGCGAAACCCGCATCCTTTGGCAGCGAACTGAACAGAGGTGACTTTTCTTCGAACTCTGGATTTTTAATTTAAGCAACAAGGGTGAGTACAATTTTGTACTCACAAGATTTCGAGTGTATAGAAAAATCCTATTATACATGCAAGGTAATCAAGGAGGGCTGACAGGTTCACTAGCACTAGGCTGCATTTTAATTAAATTCATCATTTTACACATATTTTGTAAATTAGTTTGATATATTTAAAATAGACTGACCATACCAAACATGACTCACCATTTCCCATACCGCGTTAGGTCCTTCGACCAACTATATCGGTCCAAAATGATTGAACCGGTGCATGTGATATCATTCAAGTCCATACCAAGTTTTCAAAAAATAGCTCTATAACCGGCGACTAGTCCAAGTTGCTCATGACCATGAGTACGGCTATTCGAATAGTTTTTAAAACTCTGCAAAGTTTGTACACTTTACCCACACGACATGCTCCACTTTGATGCCATCGCGAATTGACACATTTCCGAGATGTGTCGGCAAGCGAGCATGACAAAGCTGTTACATCAGTCAGACCCGACATAATGCTACACAACAGATTGTAGGAGCGCCTTCGTACATCTGCCCGGGTTAGCTACCCCGACACCGACGACATCTCGTGCTCAGACGGTAACATCACCTTGGGGCCAACTGACTTAGTAAGCTAAGGCCGTACCCATTAAGCACATGTGGTTGTACTGTAACACTTCGACTAGAAGATGCCAATTTCCGATCCTTAATTTGACACGGGTGAGAATCCCTAAAATGCGCCGGAAACACATATAGGACCAAGTCATATCCACCATTCATTTTATCATCCATCTTTCTTTATCCTCATACCATCAAGACCTCTAGACCATATTATCACCCACATCTACCATAGAGTTTTTATTTTTCGAATATAAACCATATTTATCTTTCAAATCATCCCTCCCAAGTGATGCTATTTAAGTGACCGCGTATTAGCTCTAAGCAAACTAAGCATATGACACCGAACCGAACGAAAAAACCATAACCTTATGGCAACAAGGTATAAAAGGTTTAAAATAACAAGGTAGGTATATGCATTAAAGTAGGATGTGTCTACCCGGTACAAAATGACATTTGGACTCATAAAATCATCATCGCATGCATATAAATCACAAGCTTAGGCATTTAAATAGGAGCAAAGATGATCAAGGGGGTGCTTGCCTTGTTGCTGATCATTCATGTTCTTGAGTATTAGATCAGAGCCTTGCTCGGCATCCGGCAAAGTATCGAACGGCTCGTCGCCTACTCGAATTGGACGAATGTAAGGTACATGCAAAAGAACCAAATAAACAACAATGAACAACTATATAAACACCATGAGATGATAGAGCATGATTTTAGAAAATTTTAGCAGAAAGAATCAAGTTATTTGAAGTTCATATGAGTGAGATATACAAGTTTGAAGTTTTGATATGAGATTAAAAAGAAAACATAACTATTCATATTAACTTCGATTTTTCCATCATTTTTGTCATTATTTACGTCGTAAACTCATATGAAGAGGTTCTATTTCATTGACATGACATGTATTCTTAATGTATTTCTCTTTTTATTTTCCAACAGGAAAATGATGTCACGCTTAAGTCGGCATGATGTCACTGCCCTTTTTAAACAAGGGGAGAGCAACGCGAGTGCGCAGGGCAGCTTGGTCTGGCGGCACCACGTGGGCTGAGCGCGGGACGGCCAACGACACAAGGCTGCGGGGCGGAGCGGGCGGCTCGAGCTGGGCGGAGAGGTGAGCGAAGGCGGCACAAGCGCTGCGCACGCGGCTGGGCGCTCGCAGCGGAAACTAGCGGCGGGAGTCGCTGTGGTGGCGTAGTGCGGCGGCTGGGAGCACGGCCGTTCGAGCAAGCTCGTGGCCGTGGCGCAGAGCTGCGGCAGCCCATTGCTGTGTTGCACGCTCGAACGCGTGCCCGAGTGCGAGTGCGTGCGCACACGGCGCCGGTCGTGACAAGCAAGTGCTCGTGGCCGTGCGCGTGCCGACTTGGCTGTGCCATGGATACGGCCGGCGGTTCGGTGCGCTCGGTCTCGCGACGCATCAAGGCCATGACGGGGCCAGGTGCGCCGTAGCGGGTGGCCGAGCGTGGAGAGGCCAAGCCTCGTGATTGTGCGGTTGGTGCTTGCTAGCGTGGTGACGACGTGGTGTCCCACGGCCGCAACACGGCTGCGGCAGTGTGCGGGCACTCGACTACGCGAGTCCGCGGCGGATCAGGGTGGCCGGCCGCGCGGTGCATGGTCTCGCCATGTCCGTGGGCGTGTGCGAGTGCTGCTCGCGGCATCCCGAGGCCACGGCTGAGCGTGAACGGCGCGGTGGTGTTGTCATCCTACAGGAGACGGCCAGCTCGAAGGCACGGCAACACAGGCAGGCTGGCAAGGGAGGAGGCCTCGGGACTTGGCTCACCGTGGGACTTGGAGAGGACAGGGTAGCGACGCCGTGGCGAGGCGTGGCCGTGACGGCTCGGTGCGGTGCAGGCAGGCCCGTGCTCGCGGTACCCGGCGACGGCATCGACGGCGTAGGGATGGTCCGAGCTCGTGGTTGTGGATGGCGGGCTTTCGGTTCCGGACGTCGGCGAGGTCAGCGTGGAGCGCCAGGGGGGTCGTCGTCACCGTAGACGTGCAGCTCCGGCTTCAGGCTCGGCGGCGTCTTCTCCACCTCAGTTCCTCGTCCTTGCGGCCGGCGGCATCGTCGTCGTTCCCGGCGTGGCTTCAGCTTCACCTCGTGGTCGTCGTCCAAGCATTTCGTCGAACACGTGTAGGGCAGTAGCTTCGGGAGGCCGTTGAGACATTTTGCCTAACACTTGCGGGGCAAGGATGACGTCGCGGTCCACCGCCAGCGCCGGGGATGACATCGGCGCGCTGGCGACGATGCTGCTTGGCCGCGCCGCCGTTGCCTCGTGGCCGCTGGCCCGGTCGCCCGGAGCCTTGCTGCTGCCAGCCGTTGGCCTGGCCGCGCTGGGCGCCCCTGCCCCGCAGCTAGCTGGGCCGCGCGAGCCCTGCCACAGGCTTGGGCGCCTGGCCGCCGGCCGCCGCTGGGCCTGGCCCGCTGCTGTGAGGAGGATGGCGCTGGAGAGAGGGAGGTGGAGCTGAGGGGAGAGGGTGCTGCCGCCGCCTTGCGTTGCTAGGGAGAAACAGAGTAGAGTTGTGGCGCTGCTGCCTGCTAAAGCTGAGAGGAGGATGTGGCTGCCGTGCTTGCTCGATTGGAGAGGACAGCAAAGGAAAAGGAGGAGAGTGAGAAGGGATGCAGCGCTGGGTGTTGCTGCCTGCTGGTTTGCTCGGTAGAGAGGGAAAAGCAGAGCGGAGAGAAGCTGTGTGTTGGTGGTGGCTGCCGACAGAGAGAGAAGAGGTGAGAGACAGGTGAGTTGGACAGGAAAAATAGGACAGTCATGTCTTCTAGCTCGGTCAGATGCTGATCCTTTTTTTTTATCCGCCGATAGAAGGAGAATGAGAGAAGTTTGTTGTGCGCACAGAGAGAAAATGGATGAGTGAGGAGCTGTTGATATATTTTTTGTATTACCATTTTTTATGTCATTTTAAATATGCTCAAGGAGGGTTCTTAATGCATAAAACATAAGAAGAACCAAATAAAAGCCAAAACAAATTTTATTTATTTATTTATCTTGATTTTAATTCTATTTGAATTTTGGGCTGTTACAACTATCTTCGGTGGTTACTGGCACAAAGCAAGTTCTAGCCTAGGTAACCAGGACGAGATACGTTGTAACTTAAATAAACTTACTAGCAGAGAATGCACGTGCGACACGCACGTGTTTTTAAGAAACTTAGTAAACAATGATTTTAATTCATAAAAATCTAGTGAGTCATAATTTATAATTATAGCAAAGATGGCAATGATGTCTTTTCTTAAATTTTAATAAACAAAAATCATGCTATTTTACTCTCAAAAAATCATGTCATTTGATCAAACATGCTATTAAAGCAAAATTTAAATTTGATAGCCTAAGCGCACTTCAACCCAATAATTCCACCGTGTAAGCTTCTACATTAGGGTTATGCGAAAGCTTCATGCTATTTTTAGGTGTTTTGTTTCGCATTATCTTGACTTGCATCTCCATAAGCTCGTATTAATACGATACTGAGAATTGAGTCTGAAAAGTTTTGGACCACTAAACTGAATTTTTGAGCACTTAGTCCTAGCTGACAACTCTATTTCTTTTTTTTAAAAAAAATCCAAAGATGAAACCCCGTACATTCTCCACATCACCAGTTGGAGGATGACGATCCATTAGAAGAAAACAATTGATGCGTTATAAAATGGCACTACAATATTATAGTAAAAGATTAATCTGCAATAGAAAAAAACACTTTGAGTACTAAATTTTATGTATTGCAAAATACCGTTCGAGGAGGAGCACTTGCACAATAACGTGCCGACCTGGCCTCTCGCACTGTATGCTTGGACTTCACGCCTTCCGGGAGCCCCAAGAGGTCCCGGAACGTCGTCGCCCCTAATCTCGTGCAGACGGGGGAGAATTACCGACATGCGGGCGTGCAAAGACAGTCGCATCTCTGGCACCAGCGAAGGAGGGCGAGCGGCCAATGAGCAGTCGGGGATAGATGACCTTGCAACGACGGCGGCGCGTGGCAGAGCCAGATAGAGCAGAGGAAGCAAGGCGAGGCGCCGTCCTTCCAACTCGCAGTGGATCAAACACGGAGTAAGTCATGGGGTGAAAGAGAAAGAAGAAGAATGGAGGTGTGATCACCTCGACATGGAAGGGAAACAATGCGTGATGATGTGAACCAAGAAAAATGAAATGGAAGTTTTTTCAAGCATAAGAAAAGGAAACACAGTGTGATGTGATTTCAAGCAGAATTATGCTGACTAATAAAAAACTGGAGGTTGCATGTGATGCGTGTTAGTTCAGGTGCCGCCAGCATTAGCGAGATAATAAGAAAACAAACTGAAACACATTTGGGACAATATATAAACTAAATCTATACTCACCTGCCTGCTGTGACCGATCCTCCCGGTGATTGATCACCGCTCTACACTTCGGTAATGGTATATATGCACCTGCCGATCGTATTGATGATTTCATGCGCAGCCATCGTATCCGGCCTTGGGACGTCAAGTCAGACGTGATTGGAGCCTGCATAGCAAGGGCCTTGTTTAGTTCGGCGAAGTTGGCGTCGCTAAAATCACTGTACGGCACTGTAGTACACTGTAGCGTTTCGTTTGTATTTGTGAATTATTGTCCAAATATTGACTAATTAGGCTCAAAAGCTTCGTCTCGCAAAGTACAATCAAATTGTGCAATTAGTTTTTAATTTCGTCAATATTTAATACTCCATACATGTACCGTAAGTTTGATGTGACGCGAAATCTTCTTTTTGCGTAGTGTCAAAGTTTGTATTCTGGGGACTAAACAGGGCCAAGATCGGCATGCAAACAAGGAAACAAGCACCTGCGGTGATCCCGTACACACAAGGAAAATGCACCTGCGGTGATTCTGGAAATAAATTTGCTCATGCGCCAGTATGTATAGCAAACAAGGAAACAAATTTTGCACTGGGAACCTAATTTGTCGGGTGGGTGATGGAAATTTCAGAGTGGGTACGGCGGGTGGGTAATCTAAAGTTGAGGTGAAAAAAGTGAGAGGGAAACAGCAGAGTTCTTTCCAACACTTTCCAACCCATCAACCTAACATGCGGATTCTCTGTGAGAGGTACAGAAAAATTATTTTGGGTGAAAAACAAAATTATTTTCAATTGTTTTGGATATATAGATAGATCGATCGATCCATCGATAGATAGATAGATTATTTGATTACTTTGCTTGTACTGGGCCTCGCGTGAAGCACAAGCTTCTTCTCTCAAGGCACACACCCTACCCTAAGAGCTTCTCTACGGCCCAGGTACTCGGCCACCCTGCCTGCCCCCACATCATCAAACACTTGCGGCCCATATTATTACAGGCCGGCCCACAAGACATTGTGACGCGGCCTATGTCACGTTTTTCCTTTTTTTTCCCCTCTTGTTTTCCCTTCTATTCTCCTATCCCCACCCTTGTTGTTTTTCCTTCTTCTTCTTCTTCTTCTTTTTTCATTCTTCAATTGTTCCTTTTTGGCAATACAAGTCTCCAACGACCCACCAGACACCACTTGCTATACTAGTAGTATATTTTGAATTTTCTACGCCGTTTGCCGTTTCAAACCGCTGCATAAAACAACTCTTGGAAATTCGGAAACAGAAACCATCTCATCTGACGCGGACGTACGACGACGCTGTGCACTGCTGGAGCTACAGGCCATTGACTCCTGAGGTCGTCCTGGCCACAGGCCATTATGAAACCCGTCAGCCCAATCATCACCTGGTGCAGAGGCATGCAGTGAAGTGGTCATGTGGGTGGCGCCATTTAAGATTTTAACTCCCTCTGAACCGAACCCCGATCGACGACGTGAAATTATCAAACTTATCCTGCTCGGTCACGAGGCTGTCGCGCAACAAATCAAATCTCGCCGCTACGTAAACGCGCCGTGCCCTGCCACTGCCATAGTGCCATGCGCCACCAACTTAATTATTATTATCAACGTCATGTGATCGACAGGCCGCGACTCGACTCGACTCGACTCCCCCACGCCGCTCGCTTACAATTCGGCTCGATTTCCTCATGTAGTGACATGGACGGGCAGACAAGACCGGTTGATCAAGTAATCCGTCCGCCGAACCTGCAGCTCACGGGCACGGCCCCTTGTTTAATCCCAGGCTGGCTGCGGCTGGCCTGGCTCCCGACGATTGCCGCCGGAAGGGGATCGAGTCCTCGGTTCCGGAAACGCGAGCCGCGACTTGTCCCCGACCCTCGACGGCTAAGGGGATGTTTGGAGAGCCACTTTAGTCTATTTTAGCCCCCAAGCTTTCCAAACAGGTGGGCTAAATCTTGTGGGCTAAACTTTAGCCCCCCACTAATCATTTAGTCACTTGGGGGTAGCTAAAATGGACTAAAAAGTGGTCCCCCGGACCACTTTCCCCCTGCCCCCTCCCCTCTCTCTCCTCCCCTGTCTCTCTCTCCCTTCGCCTCCGCCTCCCAGACCTCCGCGCCGGCCCCGCCGCCTCCACCTAGCCCGCCGCCTTCGCCGCGCCGCCGCCGCCGCGACCTCCGGCCGGCCCCACCGCCGCCACCTCGCCCGCCGCCTTCGCCGCGACCTTCGGCCGACCCCGCCGCCGCCACCTCACCCCGCCACCTCCACCTCGCCCCACCCCGCCGCCGCGACCTCCGGCCGGCCCCGCCCGGCCCCGCGCCGACCCCGCCGCCTCCGCCGGCCCCGCCCGCCCCCGCGGCCTGACGGCGCTCGCGGCGCCCGCGCTGACGGCGCTGCTCGCCGGCACCTCTGGCTCATGCCGCTCCTCGTCGGGCGGCGGCGGCGGCGGGAGGTGGGCAGCGCAGCTACTGCTGTAGTGCGCGCGCGCCGTGGCCGCGCGCGACAGCCAGCGCGTGCAGCAGCTCATGTGGATGCTCAACGAGCTGGCCTTGCCGTACGGGGATGTGGACCAGAAGCTGGCGTCCTACTTCCTCCAGGGCCTCTTCGCGCGCGTCACCACCTCCGGCCCGCGCACGCTGCGCACCCTCACCGCCACGTCCGGCACCTCTGGCTCATGCCGCTCCAGGGGTAAAAGGGTCATTTGGTATAGCAGTTGCTAAACTTTAGGCTCCCTCCCAAACACCCCCAAAGGCTAAAATTTAGCACTCTTTTTGAGAGGACTAAAATTTAGTCCAGGACTAAATTTTAGCACCCTCCTCCCAAACAAGACCTAAACTATTCCGGCACTTGCGCTTAGAAAAAAGCTCGCGGGACGCATGCGTGGCCACTTGTGCGTGGGGGATGATTGGTCGGCAGGCGCGATGGGTGGCCGAGACGGCCGCTTGCGTGGCCGGCCGGCCGGCCAGATTCGGGCGGAGCAGTCAGCAGCGGTGAATAGATTAGTTGGGCAGGGCGGCTCGTCGTCAAGGCCGAAGAAGACCAGCGTGTTGGTCTGGTCCAGGCGACGCTGCACCTGATGATCACTGCCCCTGGGTTAGACGACGAATCTGCGTGTCCTCTGCGTATCTAAATTCAAATACGGCGTTCTGCGTGCGTTCATTACCAAACGAAAGGTCAAAGGGGTGTTCGGGTACTTAGTTGCTAAATTTTAGCAGTGTTACATCAAATATTCGGATGCTAATTAGAAGGATTAAACATGAACTAATTATAAAACTAATTGCAGAACCTCTGAGCTAATTCGCGAGACGAATCTATTAAACCTAATTAATCCATCATTAGCAAATGGTTAGTGTAGCACCACAATATCAAATCATGGACTGATTAGGTTTAGCAGATTCGTCTCGCGAATTAGACTCCATTTGTACAATTAATTTTGTAATTAGTCTATATTTAATACTTCTAATTAGTATCAAATATCCGATATGACAAGTGACTTTAGTTGATGGTATACAAACACCCGTTAGTGTAAGGTGATGTGAAACGGAGAACGGCGACTTGCGGATTTGGAAGGCATGCACTGATGCACCTGGGGATGGCTCGTTCGAGGAAGCTGGCAACTGCAAGGATGTGGCGCCTTTTGTTGGTACGGAGTTGGTTATGATCTTGAAATCTACGGCCAGAGCCTTCTTCTCGGTTCATAATCTGTGCCTTTTGGTTTTGGCACGCAGCGGCGGCAGGACAACACATTCCCCTATTTTTATTCTCTTGTAGGCGGATGGAGATATATACGGGCCACTTAGTTTGATTGCTCTCTCTCTAAAATCTACTACTAGACCAAGCCAAGTGCCGACAGGAGTACATCGATTCTACTTCGTGCATTGTACGTGCCGACTAGCAGTATCAGATTATTTTTTAAAAAATGTATTTGCTCGTAAATGACGGCCATGATTCTTGTCGACAGGATTAGATAGCGGGGTACAGTTTTTGTCGCGTGCATCCAGTTTCAGAGTAAGATGCTAAAAATGCATGCAACAAATTGAAAATGGGAGCGTTACTTTCGCTTCAATTGCGATTTGTGGGGGTCACCTGCACCTCGATCGGTCTCCTGAGCTCATCAGAAGAGTAGACCCACTGTCAGCTGCCCCGCTGGCATGCAAACTCGCAAAGCTTTAGGGTTGATCATTCGATCGATCGATTCCCGGCCCTAACAATGTGTAGACAGTAGTAGATCAGATAGCTAGTCGTTGACTTCCGCTATTCATCAACAACACATGCACCGTACGTCTTCCTCGTCCACTTATCCAGTCGTCAGATCGCTAGTGGAGGATCCACGTATATCTGACGTATCAGTAACGTGCAAGTGGGTTCCAGATCGCGCATAAACCAGCGTAAAGTTGACTAGGGAGTAGGGAGGCACACTGACGTACTGGGACGAATTAAACTAATTTCACGTACGTACGCCAGTAAGCTACGGAGTAGAAAACTAGCAGCAGCTTAGCTAGCCGTGTAAGATATACTATGCCAACTTGTTGCTGCAACGGAATACTGAATCGGTGTGGCCTGAGCATATGCCAGTGTTCTTATATACTGTACTCGTATATCCCCACCTACTCCTCGATCCACACCACGTAGGCAGGCTCCTTATCACGGCCAGCGCATGCATGAAACTGAGATAAGAGAGATAAGCATGCTGCTCTCACAGTTCTTGTTTATTCGCTCTGCTGCAACATATAGTAACACCCACTTGCGATAGCTGGTATGTACAGTATACATCGATGTACGCGTGGTGTTCAACGAATCAGGTTGCCTGCCGCTGCCTCAGCTCTAGACAGCTCCGAAACTAGTTACGCGAGAACTAGCTACAGGGCCGGGGGAAAAACGTGTTACCAGCAGGCAGCAGCCGCGGTGCGTGGTGAGGAACAGGGGATGTCGGAAAGGAGAGGAACCCTAAGGTTGTAGCTGGGGCGACATGGTTTGTCACAGCTCGATCGCGCCGTGCGTGCATGCGTGCCCATCCATCCGTACAGGCAACTGGCCTCCGCTTTTTGTTAAATTTTGGTGCGCAGCTAGCTAGAGCTATAGTTGCTAGCGCCTGCATAGCCTTTTTAATATGCGCGATTGATTATTGGGCCCGTCCGTGAGGTGACGAGCCCGAGCGGACGGACGCGACGATTTGCAAGCAATGCAACGACCGACGACGCAGCACGCAGCCGCGTCACCCTCGACCTGTACTGTACCCCTCTGCCCGGCCGCCTGCGGACAACAGAAGAGAGGAGCGAGCGGAGCAATGCGCGCTAGCTGGAGCGGGACCACGGCTGGTCCATCGAGCTCGAGCGAGCACACACCGTCGTCGTCTCGCAGCCTAGGGACGACGACGACGACGTCCCATACGGTTTTTGCTTGGCTGTATTGTATCTGTATACGTGCGTCGTGCCTGCAAAAGGTTTTGGGGGCACCAACCAGCGACGATTCTCTCACCGATTTGGGGGAGAATTCAAAATGGCGCGCAGTGCAACCGATTCATCTGGAACGGCGACGGCAAAGCTGGTTTCGACGAGTTTGGTCGCTTTTAATCTACTCCATCCCAAATTACTATTAGATGTATCGTTTTCTAGATACATGTATTTTACTACATATCTAGCCATAGCATATATTAAGGTTCGTAGTTTAGCTAAAAAAATCAAAACGAATAGTAATTTAGGACAGAGGGAGTAGATTCTGGTATGGAACAGTGCTACTACGCTTTATTTTCGTTTTTTTTTAAAAAAAGAGAAGCTACGCTTTATTCATTGACTCCTCCGTACAGCACACGCGTGCATCGCCCGAGAGTAGTCGATGTTGGCATGGACGACAGGCTTATCGTTGCGTCACTGTCCGATTCCGCCTGCAAGCTGGTGCCTGGCGATAGAGCACAGCACACACACAGACACAGTCGTCGTCACACGTACGAGCGCGCGGCTGCCTTGGTGCCGGGGAGGCAGCCTTTCCCGGCGTCACCTCCAGCCTGCAAGCTGCATGCATCGACCGTGACTACACTCTGCTGGCACGAGCCAAACAACGGAGAAGATTCCCGTGCAGACTCCTGTTTGTATCTTCGTGCGCACAGGCCACAGGCACAGCAGCAGCTACGTTCCGGCCTTGGGCCTTGTTTAGTTCCTAATTTGGGATTGGTAAAATTGGTATTTTGCCATAAATGCGCAACTGTAGCGTTTCGTTTGTATTTGTGAATTATTGTCCAAATATTGACTAATTAGGCTCAAAAGATTCGTCTCGCAAAATACAACAAAACTGTGCAATTAGTTTTTGATTTCGTCTACATTTAGTACTCCATGCATATACCGCAAGTTTGATGTGATGGAGAATCTTCTTTTTGTATAGTGTCAAAGTTGGGAGTTTGGAGGAAACTAAACATGGCCTTGGTTGGTATCTATCACATCGTCGCCCGGGCCTCTACTAGGCTGTACTGTATACTCAAATGCAGTGCTGTGCACGCTCCTGCATGATGTATAGCATAGGGCAAACGCAAGCATCTCGATTCTTGAAGGAAGGAGTCGCTGTGAGAAAAATTGCATCGAGTCGTCGATGCATGCGGCAGTCAGGGCGACAGGTCAGGGAGGCTGGGGATGGATGGATGGGTCTGATCGATTTTGATCAGCATGGGAACAATTGGTACCATCTGGCTGCTGTAGCGACAGGCTGGGCGTGCCTCGCGGTGGGGCAAGAAAATTCAACTTCCGGTCAAGCACTGATCGCCTTCCACATGCCGAGGCGAATCGACGCTAACCGCAGCTCCTGGCAATCAAGGGAGGCACCCGTTCAATAGTTCACCGTCGTCAATGGAGACCGCTACGATAGCTAGTCAACAGTCACCCCCATACTCGTCGAGCCAGTATTACTCCTCTTCTGTCGTCTCCTGCGCAATTTGACCATCATCTCGGACTCGCTAGCTGCTGGTGCTGAACCCATGGAAAACGTGGCGATTCACCAAGATCACGTACGCGCCTTGTCTATTTCGGTAGCTAGCTAGCACTTCGCGCTGGTAGGTCAATGCTGTTACGTAGGGGCAGTGCCTTGTCATCTCGTTCTGGTCATCCTCGTCGATTCCACGGACTAAAGTTTAATCACTGTCACATCAAATGTTTAGATACTAATTAGAAGTATTAAACATAAACTAGTTACAAAATCAATTGCACAGATGGAGTCTAATTCGCGAGAATAATCTATTAAGCCTAATTAATTCATGATTAGCATATATTTATTGTAGCATCACATTATCAAATCATGGACTAATTAAGCTTAATAGATTCATCTCGCGAATTAGTCTTCATTTGTGCAATTAGTTTTATAATTAGCTCATATTTAATCTTTCTAATTAGTACTCCCTCCGTTCCAAATTGTAAGTCATTCCAAGAATCTTGGAGAGTCAAAGTATCTCAAGTTTGACCAAATTTATATAATAATATAATAACATTTATGATGTCAACTAAGTATCATTAGATTCTTTATCAATTATATTTTCATAGTATATATCTATTTGATGTCATAAGTCTTTATATTTTTCTCTATAATTTTGATCAAACTTGAGATGTTTTGACTCTTCAAGATTCTTGGAATGACTTACAATTTGGAACGGAGGGATGTGACCGGGACTAAAATTTTTTCCGTGCAACCAAACACCCCACTTTACCCACCGCACAAACACGCGGACACGCCGCCGGCGGGGCAGTGCTGCGGCAGTGACGGCCTCTCACGTCTCACCCCTATTCCAGTGGCTAAACCTAGAGACTGGAGATTTGACGCGATCACGTAGCCCACCGCCCATGCACCATCCCCTCATCCCACGGGTGAATGAGGCAATGGGCACGCAGCTAGCTTCTCCATGACTTTTTTTTAAACTAGCTTCTCCAGGACTCAACAAGCACCGCAGCTAGCCAGCTAGCAAAAGCATATGGCCATATGAGGGTAGGCCGTAGGCGAGAGAGGATGGTATGCAACTATGTACAGACATCCCACAGTGATGCCGTTTTGGAACGAGCACGTGAACAAAATCGGGATTAGAAAATAGCAGCTTGTAAAAGCCGCCGTGCTAGCGTTACCAGAAATAGGAACGTATCGGACGGCTCAGATGACATGCGGGCCGAACGCGCACAACGAATCGGACGGCCCGGACTGACTGCTCTCCGTAGAGGGACCAGCGGCATGGAGGCGGTTGGGTCTTGGTTCATTCGTTCGTGGAGGGCTAGCTTAGCTTTCTGGGGTCAATTATTGAAGTGCGTGCTCGCTTCCCTGCAATGTCCATCCAGCCTTGCATCCCCGCTTGGACCGATCTATGGCAGGGTAGCACGGCAAGGTGAATGTAGGACACCTGCTGGCAACAAGTAACAGCCAGCCAGCCAAGCGTGGTCGTACCGGTCGCTCGTGGGGAGCGCCGCGGGGCCGGCCGGCCGCCCCGGTCGGTCCAGCAATCCGTGAGCAATCGTGTCTGCAGCGCGCGCACGTTTTGCATGGACGGGCGGGGCGCTACGTATGTATGCCTGGCGATCGACGAGCGGGCCCGTACGACGCCGCCTCGAGTCTTGCTTGGCCACTCGCGAGTCGCGACGCGCTCCGGCTGGCTGCGGGCAGGCTGGCGGGGTGGCCGGTAGGGCACCCCGCGGCCGTCGACACCGGCCGATGGGGGGGGTCTGGTGGTCTCGGTCCCCCCCGGAGCGCGCGCGGCCACGCCATGGGATGCGATGCGATGCGATGCGGATGCCAGTTCGTCCCGCGGGCGCACGGGCTAGCGGACATTGGCCGCCGCCCGCCGGGGCCGCGGGGGACGCTGGCGCGGAGCGAAAGGGATTATGGGAAGCCGCCGCCGCCACCACCACCAGCCCCGGCAGGCAGGCACCTCGGCACGGCACGCATCCCCCACCCGGCCGGCCGCCCGACACGCGCATAGTCGCCTAGTTGCGCGATTAGGCCACTCGCCCAACCGTCCGTCTACATTCGCCCATCGCCCCCGCGCGGCTAGGACCCCCGCCCCGCAGGCGCCAGCTCTCGTTCGTCCAAGCCCCCTTCCCCTCCCGTTCCCGTCACCCAGCAGGCCAGCATGCTCTCGAGAGCGCGCACGACGAGAGGAGAGGAGGTGGCCGTGGCCGCCCTGTGCCCGGGGCTTGGCTTGAGCTGATGAGCGAGTGCCGGGCGTTGGGGCTGCCATGCCCATGAGTGGGGTGTGGACCACGCCGCTCTGTCACGACCTAATCTGGTCGCTCTCGCCATCAAATCCTGCGCATTTCCCTTCGCCACCCCATTGACCCCGGCGCCCCCGGTGCGGGGAGTGTGTCAGCGCGGTGGTAACGAACGATCAAGGGCTCTGCTTTTAACTTTACAGGGTACTCTGCTCACCCTCACTCTCAACTCTCTCACCCGCGGGTCAATCTTTAGTCGCCGTCCGAGTGCGTGAAGCCGGATTTGGCCGGGATCTCGGTCCTTGACAGGAAAGGCTTTGCGAGTGATACGTCGTGCTGCTGACCTGATTAGGTAGATAAGCTGGAGGATTGATCCACTCAAACAAGGTGCTGTCAAGGCCTCAAGGGGGGGTACTCTCTATTAGTGAGAGGCTGAAGCTTGCAACGCTAGCTCAGCTGCTAAAATTGTGAAGTTGCTTTCCCCCTGACGTCTTCCAGCAATTTCTGGGGGAATAAAAGTTGAAGCCTTCCAGGCACCAAAAAGTCGCACTATGAATCGGTACTTTATACGTTTTTTTAAAAAAAATCGGTACTTTACTCACAAGTTGTAACGTTTTGCCTTCCTGAGACTGCGTATCTTTTAATTGCCTTTTGATTCGTAGCCCTAGACAGTAGTAGCATGCATATGAAAACCAGTTTTCTACACTGTTTTTTAGAGTAAGTTACACTGATTTTCATATAGCCAGGCGATCGAGCAGCTTGTTGTGTTCAGAATACAAATGGCGGCCATCTTCAAGACTTTTCTCCGGAGTCCAAGCATCATCATTTCCATCTTTAAAAGCCCTTAGTTGGAGATAACAGGAACATCACATCCCACCCCAGATCTAACCATGGGCGCTCCGAAAACGAAATACCGCCTGCAAGGCTGAAGGCTGCAAAGTCCAAACCTTGCAAATGTTTCGTCATCGTTGTCGCCGTCTACATGACTGCCAGTCACCGCCTTGCCCGTTCCCCGGATTCATCTCCAGAAAATGTATTTGCAGCTACAGATAAGGCATTTGCTTTGGGAATATGCCGTGCACGGCATATCGTAGTAACCGACCAGGCAGGTCACTGCAGATCATGCAGGCCGTGTGAAAAAACTGTGAAACGTGGAGTGCTACTGTGCTAGTGCAACTACTCTCCTCAGCTCGCGAATGATTTTCTTTTTGTGCCTTGTTTTTCAGCGAGAAAAGTTTTCAGCAACAACTAAACGGGTCCAGAGGAATGGGATAGGGACCGCAGCGCGCGCGCGCACCTGTCTGACCCGTCCAAGCTCTCATCCGGCATCGGAACAAAGCCACATCGCGTACACGCTCTTGTCATGTCGTTTGGCCTCTTCCTATTCATTCTCATTCATTCCAGTGTGATGTGCTCGAGTCACCGTAGCTCCATCGGTTACGCTCTCCTTTACAGCAACGAGTTAGCCATTCCAGAGCCGACGCACACTTCGTTTGATGAAAGATGAAGCCACCCGTTTAATATGGAAAAGGAAGTTTTCAAGTGCACTTCTTTTTCTTTGGTAAAATTCAAGTGTACGATTTTAACCAGAAAATTTTAAGTGCATGCTTGTTATCATCATAAGAGAGAAAGCAACTCTTTGACCTATTGCTCGTGTAGACATTGTTACTCTACCCTATCAAGTCAATTTGTACCTCGGTGGTAGAGTGTAAACAAGAATAGCCTAAGAAATATGACAAGAAACAAAAGTTGACCGAATTGAGGGAGACTAATACCTGACGAAGACCTCCTCTGGAATGCGGATCTTATCTTGAATCATTTGGAAATTCAGCTGATTTCTTCGTGTATTTGTATGAAATCCATATATTACACTCCAAAAAAGCCCTAACTCAAGGAGTATTGTTACGTCTATGCAAAATAATGCCAATACTGTCAAAGTAAGAAGGTCATTAGAAAAGGTGCTTTTCTTGCAGGTTGGGTGAATCGAAATGGGTGGAAACTGATTTAAGGGACCGAACAAAGCCCTACGCCACCACAGGTCGCACACAAATTAGGATTGGCAGAGCCCATCCTGCGCCCTGCCTTGCTGGCTCTGACCTCTCTCTCCCCTCTCTGGTCGCTCCCCTTCTTCTTTTATTGGGTTTTTTGTCTCCTTGGATTTGCGCTTGTGCTCATGTGGGCGCGTACTAGTTCCCAGCATCAGAGAGAGGAGAGAGCTCTGAGCTGATTCATCCAGTCTGCAGGATAGATTAGATTGGGCAGAGCTGCCTGCCAGAGAGAGAAAAAGAGAGCTCAAGGGGGGCATAAGGAGAATTTTTTATCCAGCTTCCTGCTTGATTCTCTTTGATCCCGGAGAGCAGCCGCCAGTCCAACTAATCCTTGCTGTTCGTGTGCCCGGGCTTTGATTGCTCTCCAGATCCGAGCCACCTGCTCGGTGGATTCCAGGAATCGAGCACGAACTCGACAGGGAGTTCTTAGGGAAAAAGGTGAGGCCCTTTTCTTCTCCCTCCTCATCCGTCCACCATTGCCAAACTGTCCGTCGCGTAGTCTTAGCTCCGATTGGTAAGCTTCAATTGTTGCTTCTTGATCTGTTTTTTGTTGCTTACGCTGGACGACGCTTGATGCATACGAGATGATGAGTTCGATGCAGTTTCTTGATCCCTGCATACGATCCACCAGCTCAGGCGCATAGAAATTATTGACTTTTAACTCGCTTTGATTGCGTCTGTTGTTTCGGTTGCACAGGGGAAGAAGAGGCTGAAAGGGCGGTGAAGTTAGGAGCGGGCTGGGTCCCTTGAGCATGCCGTCAAGAAACCGCGTGGAGGGGAGGGCGATGAGATGAGGGATGCTGGCCGCAGTGATGGACTACTTCAGCTCCTGCTGGGGCCCGCGATCTCGGGCCGGGCACCGGGGCAAGGGCTCCGACGCGGCCGGCCGGCAGGAAGGTCTCCTCTGGTACAAGGACGCCGGCCAGCTCGCCACCGGGGAGTTCTCCATGGCCGTGGTGCAGGCCAACCAGCTGCTCGAGGACCAGAGCCAGGTGGAGTCCGGATCGCTCTCCTTGGCTGACCCCGGCCCGCAGGGCACCTTCGTCGGCGTCTATGATGGCCATGGCGGCCCGGAGACGTCCCGATTCATCAATGACCACCTCTTCAACCATCTCATGAGTAAGGGCTCTCTATATGCGAAAGTTGCTGCTGCTGATTTCTTTTCCTTTTTCCCCCCTTACTTAGTTTTAGAGGCACTGATGATGATGCAATGATCTAATCCTAACTTTTGCTGTGTTGATTTGATTATGGGTTGCATTTCTACGACTATTAGCATGATGACGATGTTGACTGTATGTCTCGAAAAGTGCATTGGTACTTATTGCTTTCACCGCAGAAATTATCATTGGTTCGATAGATCTGATTGGTAAACTTGCATATCATGACCAGATATGGGATGGCAGTTGGAATTGTGTCAGGTTTTTGCAAGAAATAAAAAGACATCGACACATCGATTTATTTGCTGATACTGTCTTGAGTGTGTTACCTTACTTATTATCAGTTTTCTTTATTTGTTCGATGTATTAAAATTATTTCTTTTTCCAGAATTTGCAACTGAGCACAAGTGCATCTCAGTGGATGTGATCCGGAAAGCTTTCCAAGCAACTGAGGAGGGCTTTCTTTCTCTAGTCAGCAGGGAATGGGCTTTGAAGCCTCAGATTGCATCAGTAGGCTCCTGTTGCCTAGTGGGTGTAATTTGTTCTGGGACTCTCTATGTCGCGAACCTCGGCGACTCACGTGCAGTTCTTGGAAGGCTTGTTAAGGCAACTGGGGAGGTTCTGGCCATGCAGTTGTCGTCGGAGCACAATGCGTGCTACGAGGAAGTTAGACAAGAGCTGCAGTCAGCACATCCTGATGATCCACAAATTGTGGTTCTAAAACACAATGTTTGGCGTGTGAAGGGTCTCATCCAGGTAAACAAAAATCTGTACTCTAACATCAGGTTGCTAGTTTGCCACTTTATTGGGTAGGCTCATCTAGCTAATTAGTTTTTGAAAGCATTCGAACTTTTGACATCATCTGTTGTTCTCATTATAGTCACACTTTCCTCATTGTGGGGTATGGATAATTACTTTTGTATTCGCATTATCTCATAAGTTAGGTATTGGGTATGGTCTCATTCCTAGAGCTAAAGTTATCTGCATTCTTTATAGTTACGTCATCATAAGGTCCATTATCAGCTGTCAATAATCATGCAACATACTTGTCATATATCTCAAAATAAATGTGGATGGTAAGATGTAACCTTTGGGCCAATATACTATGTTACTGCACTGATAACACTTGTCCTCCTATTTGTGCTTTCACTTTACTGAAAGGTGAGTGCACCATATACAGGAGAAAACGATGTATTTAGTGTTGCTATTGATTAATATTTTATTCGTTTATTCACATAACCATCAAGCTAATTTAACACTTTGAGTGCGTTGGAGCCTTGTCAATATGCTTTATCCATGCTATTGCTTATGTGGTAAGGTCATATCTGCAGATCTCAAGATCTATCGGAGATGTATATCTAAAGAGACCGGAGTTTAACAGAGAACCTCTTCATAGCAAGTTTCGGCTTCGAGAAACCTTCCAGAAGCCAATTCTTAGCTCTGATCCTCAAATTACTGAACACAGAATACAGCCCAACGATCAGTTTGTTATATTTGCTTCTGATGGGCTATGGGAGCATCTCAGCAATCAGGAAGCAGTTGACCTTGTCCAGAATAGTCCCCGTAATGTATGACTTCTTCTCCTCTGCTACAATTGCAATGGGTTGGAATCTATTTGTCAATATTGTTCCATTTACTGGATAGATAAACAGATGTTGAATTATGTTGTGCTTTCATTGGATTGTGTTTTCTCTCTTAAAATGAACGTGTTAGTTTTTTTGGCGTTAAGTGAAATATATGATATGAGGCTTTTCAAATACTATAATTGTTTGAATCAAGCTGAACTGGTGGTGACTTTTTTGGGTGTCAGAATACAATATACATCTAAAATCTGGATGTAACTCACAACTTAGAATGCAGAGCTTAAGCATTGCACAGCACTTGGTTCTTCACCACTGTTAAATGAATCCTTCATTGATTTGATTTGTTATATCGAACCCACTCATCGTTTTATTGTGATACCTTAAACTTTCTAACTGCCACACATTTCTCCTGGATGCCTATTTGTTCATTTGGAGTATTCTTTTGTTCACTTCCTCCTAAATTCAAATGCATTCCAAACAACATAGCACAAGTCAATTCAAACTATCAAAGCAAAAAAAAACATAGCACAAGTTGCTTTCATTAACCATATCACAGCTCTGGATTGCTACCTCTTTCTTTGTCGAATTCATGTATCTTTTGGCTTGGTATTGTTTGCTTCCTACTGTAAAACATTGTGATTTCCTTCCACCAGGGAATCGCTCGAAAGCTAGTGAAAGTCGCGATGCAAGAAGCAGCCAAGAAGAGGGAGATGAGATATTCAGACCTCAAGAAAATCGACCGCGGGGTGAGGCGGCATTTCCATGACGATATAACCGTCGTTGTGATATTCCTTGACTCAAATGCCATGAGCAAAGCTAGCTGGAGCAAAAGCCCCTCGGTCTCTATCCGAGGGGGCGGTGTCACCCTTCCCGCAAAATCCCTCGCTCCTTTCTCAGCTCCAGCTCAGCTGAACAGCACCTACTGAAGAAGTTATACCGGAAAGAAAAGGCACGATGCAGATCTGCTGGAGATGAGAGCTGCTGCTGCAATCAAGTGTAGTGTAACACCTGTCGTGTTGCCCTTCTCAAAACCTACTGTCTAGACTCCGCCTGGTAATTAGCGTACTGATAGCGAGGTATAAAAATTAGATTATTTCGTAGCAATGCAAATCCTTCCTTTTCTTCTTCTTCCTTTCTTCTCTTTATTCTTATCCCTTTTCTCTTCATTATCCATGAGAGAACAGGTGGTTGTAAATTGTCCAGAACATGTTTTCCGTAATAGTCCATCATATCCCGCTTTTTCGTGTTGATATGAAGGCGGCAGCATCACTGCTCAAGATAATGTTTTAGGACGCATGGTTTGACTAGTTCGGATCCAAAACTTTTGATGATGTGCTGTAGCAGCATGTTGCTCTCAAGAAGGTAGGTACTGAGCTGCAGTGTGTCCTTTTTCTCGACATTTTTTAATGAAAGATCTGGACGCGTGGCTTGGCCATTCATAGGTTGATCCGGTTCGTGATTTTGCTCAGACAGCTAGCAGCATCAGAGATTTGACATGTAAGGAACATCACACACAGTGACACAGATTTTTGTGACCCTGAAGGTTAGTGGCAGGTCGGCACACGAGTGTAAAGGGATCAGGCATTGCTCACGGGACAGCGATCTACTCCACAACCTGTGGAGTACGAAACTAGGCTTAGGCGTTTTAGCTTACAGGCTGTGGATTGGCCGGGGGATAGGACTTGTTCGTTCCAGCTTGCAGATCATCACAACCTGCAAGCTGCAATCCACAATATGCAAGATAAAACAAACAGGTCCTTAGCTGTTTATATGCATTATGTGCGTTATTAATTGAAACACAAATGAGTCCACATAGTTGATATCCAAGGAACCCATTTATTTGACAACAATCCATGAGACTGGATGGATTCCGAAGTCATCTCAAACAAATACTCCTTTCAACCATGCTAATGTCTCAGATTCACATTTTTCACATCTTATCACTATCGCAAAGGATACAAAGAATCTTATAAAGTAATCCAGACATAAGTTGATGCGAGAAACATGATCCGATCTGACTTTTGAGGCAAACCTGGAGCCAGTCTCGGAGGACTGCAACCTGCAACTAATCTTAATTGAAGTGAAAGATAACAGTTTCAAAGATACTGAAAGAATAGCAGCTGTATACAAAGTTCAATGTAAATGGGTTGCTCATATGACCAAAATCTCCAGCCATGAATCCAGCACCTTTGGCTTCACCATTTTCAGCAGTGACATACCAAAGAATTAAATGCTTTGCTTTGATGTCAGAAAAATGCAAATTTACATTGAAACCCGTACAAGCTTCTTTCAGAAACACAGATTGAGCTTGATAGAACTAGATACAGGTGATTTTTATAATCGACAAAGATGTCAATATATTGTTTGCTATACACATCTGCTTCCATCTGTGGAGAATAGCAGTTTCCTGACTCTTCTTCGAACATGATATCCATTTCAGCTAATTACATGCCAGGTTGACAGCTTGATTTCAGATCCTACCTAACAAATAGTGATACCAACAACTGGGAGAAGAGAATAAATTCGCTGACAACGACAGCAGGGGAGTGGATGCCTAGAAAGGGCACGATATCAACCTGCAGGAAATTCTCCACTGCAGATCCAACAGTCGCACCAGCTGCAAGTCCCCCGACGGTGATCAATGCAGCCTTACCTGGATAAAGGACCACAAAAGGCTTTATTATCATGCTAAATCTATACATGAAGGTTGGCAGAAGAGCAGCATTAACCTAAATGTTGAACCAGGTTTCCTCCCATAAGTAAGCAATGTCATAAAATGCACAAAAGCAGATAGGGGTTTTCTGGACTTCTATGCCAGCGAAACCCACATGCTCACTCACTATCAGAATTCTTTTTTTTAAAAAAATAACTCACCATAAGAATTCTACACATGCATTTCAAAATCAAGGTACTCCATAGTATAGTATAGTCACCAGACATCTGATCTACTTTTTACTATTGTACCTGAATATCTGTATTTGTTTCTGATGGGCTAATACTATGTGCCCTCTTGAAGATTAGCTAAACTTTTCTTTTCATCAGGAGCTCATAACTCTTTGAACCAAACCTCACTGTCACCTGAAGCCCATCAAATGGCCCGTGAGCAGAATGATTATAGGGACACACTACAGAAGACTAGAAGAATGGCCACACAAAAGGATGATGCAGCATGTTTGACTTGGCTATCCAGGCACCTTATCCAAAAGGCTGATATTGCATGAGACAGACTAGCATTGAATTATGACAGATATAGCTTTTGTCCAGTATAGCCTAATGCAAGCAATCTCTGCTTAATCACCCTTATAACCAAAAAGGATACATGCACCTTTCTTAGTAGCATATGAGTAGTGCCGTGGTGGGATATCTGGGTTCTGTACTATACTCAAAAATAAAAAATGACACTGATAAATTAAATGATTCATGACCAAGTACTAATTTGCGAGAAAACTACCATGACAACACAGCCTACAAAAGCAAGAAGATGATATAGGTTTCATATATGATGAACAATGCACAACTTTATGCCGCTCAACGATTGCACCAGGGCGAGCGAAACTGGTTTTTGCCAAAAAGGTGAATAATGCGATTAAAATGTCGGTGCTTGTATAAATTATGGAATCATTGCACCTTCAACTTTAGATGAACATTCCTATGCTTCCACAATACAAAATGTGCAGGCTTAAATTTTTTTGCTGTATACGTTCTAAAAACCAATGTCCAAATAAACCAACATAAGGCATTGGATATATAACTATGGAGCAAAAAAATAAACCAACATAAGGCATTGGATATATAACTACGGAGCAAAAGTGGTGGATCAATTTACCTAAGTTCATATTTTTCTTTGCCAGGAAATACAATGACGCACCAAATCCTGTTGCTAGGATAAAACCTGGAACATCAGGGCTAGTGTATGCCGATGGTAAAGATGTAGAGCTTCCACTAGCATATGTGAAAACCATCAGTGCACCATAAACGCATGACTGGATGCCCAAGCTGCTCGAAGATGGAGTCTCAAATGTAATAGGTGCATTCTTCATGGTTGCCTGCATCCACTGCGGGACAGTCCCTGCTCCTGCACTTTTTACAGGTTTAACATCAGCATAGCGGATGCTGTTATCAGCAACCTTTCCAGCCCTCCGCTGCGATAAACTCTGCATAAGCAACATGTCATAGGCAGCTTCCACCTGAAATGAAACAAGGAATAGGAGTCAAATATGGCACCAGGGAAGTGTATGAGATTGGATTTCTGTGTTCATTTGAGGAACAGCCGTAACTACTTGTAAAATTGTTTTGAAATAGACAGTTAAGGAATTAGGCAAGGATCTGAGGAACAGCCACAAACAACTGTACATGTCAAGAGGACGGCTTGCAGAAGAAAACAAGAAGGAAATAAAGCTAGTCCATTGGAACAAGAAAGGCTATAAATGTCATAAAATAACAGTAAGCTGCAACAAAAATTGAGCACTCTAACATGCAAAAAATTAAGTTACTGAAATTTTTAAAACCCTTCCATTCCTACGAAGCAGGCTACTACCTCAAAATAAGGCAATACATATATGATCATCTCCACCATGGATATACAAAGACCAATACCTCTTTTAAGTCTCAAACTAACCCACTGCATAGCTTTTTAGAGATCACGCATAATGCATCGCGAATCAAATTGCATGAACCAATGAACAGGCAGTCCATCACCAACTTAATGAGCCAGATAAAGTCATCACCCTTTCCCCCCACTGTATTAAGAATTGTATTCATAAACAAATTTTGCTTCTTCATTTGAGAAGCGCGCTAGGATATATAACAACAGTCCACATCGCTTCACACATTCCCAATTGATCCAGGCGGCTTCCAGTACTAAATTAGCAACTTCAATCGGAGGTACCAAGGACACAATAAATAATCGCCTTATTCCCCCTGAGCGGCTGAGCACAACAAAAGGCGGACGCAAATGGAATAATAATAAAGGGGTGGAGGAGAAGTAGTCTCGGGGACCTGGGCGACGGCGTCCTGGTCGTCCTTGCAGGAGGCGAGGACGGCGTTCTTGGCGCGCAGGATTTCTTCGAAGGACGCGCCCTCGGCGACGCCTAGCAGCTTCAGCGCGCCCTCCACCGTCATCTCGAACGGCGCCGGCGAGGAGTCGTCCGCGCGGGAGGCCGCCAGGCGCGGCTGCCTCCACCGCGAGCGGGGGAACGCGCAGCACCGACCCGCCGCCGCGGCCGTGTACCCGCGCAGGAGGGGAGTACCGCCGCCGCAGCCGCCGCGGGCGCCGCCGCCGAGGGAGAGGGCCGTCGCCGTGGCCATTATTTTCTCTTCGGCTGCGCTCGCTTGGAGCCTCAAGTCTCTGGCGTGCGTGCGCTGTTGCTGTGTGCGTCGGCTTCTGCCATCGCGGATGATTTTTTTGTCAAGGGTGGATTCTGCCCTGTGGGTCCGGGGGGTTTCGGACATTTCTTGGGGTTCTTTTCGGAGGAGTTTTTGGATAACCTTCCAAGGCGGGATTTGGTCATTTGGATGCCACATGGAAATATTCTCTTTCGTAAAAAAAGAAAACTTGGAAGAGTTCTTTATTAACGTGGGCCAGTGTACATGATGACTAAATAAAATGATAATAATTGGTCGAGATGTACATAAAAACTGTAAAATAATGTTGATAATCGATATTCTAAAACACAATAAGATATACCTTCAAGGGTATCGGTTATGAGTTTTTATTTTTGCAAACTTTATTAGTTTGTACTATAAGATATTGAAACAAAGCTTCAAGTAGAAAATAGTCTCTAGAGGATTCGGTCTCTTTTGAGTTTTGACAATTTAGCAATTCTACTAAGATTGATGTTGATTATGTGTGGGTCAATCTGTAACAAAATTCACAAGATCAGGAACCAAAAGGAATATGGAGTACACCATGAAGTGGATTATATAATATTGCTGTTGTTCGCCTTCTTTTCGTTTGTTTTTGATTTTAGGTAGCAGAGGAGTAAAGAGATAGAATACTTGCTTTACTTTGCTTACACGCATGAGAGAATTTGTCACCGTCGTATTTATGCAAGATGGAAGCATCCCCACGAGAGCAAAGTGATAAACGAGTAAAAGAACTTGAATACAGTGAACGTCAATCTCCTTCCAAGAATATAAGAAATGCCTTATGTTTACTTAAGCATGCGATAAAGAAGTTTAGCCGATGGCCAACTTTAGATCAATGCATCAAGTTTGATGACCCTAATATACTTCGTCATTACTCACCGTCTTTTGAATTGGTATTCACATTTTCTACAAAGAGAATTACAAAACTTAACGGTAGAATAAAACATTTGGATCATATCCGTGACAGGGAAATGCCATAAATAAAACACAGTTGCATCTCTCGAACTTTGACTAACAATATTTATAAAGACTTATTATCTTGATTAAAAAGAGTAAAGAGTTGTATATGAAAAGATTTCGTAGAAGATCTGCGAATTGGTCAACCTATATAATTTTTTAATATGTGTATAAAATTTAAAAATAGTTTATTTATGTCAAATCTAGATAAACTCATATTTCAGATAGGACAGAGTGGTTCATAAGACCGTTGATTTGCAAAATAATGATCTCATCTTCTCACCATTCTTATCTCCATATCATCTAAAATCTTTTGTGGCACGAGTGTCCTACGGGGTAATTGACGTATATCAATATAGATCCTTAATAAAAAGGTTACGAAGCTTACAAATTTACTATGACTCAATCACCCACGAGCAAGTTTTGCAGGTCCCTTAACCACGAGGAATACTATCTTCAAAAAAAACACGAGGCATACTCTACTCCCACGCGACACATGCTAAAAAAATTCTTCGAGAAAATAGATCTCCACCCGACGCGGTGTTCCCACCTTCAGCGTCACGCACCTCGACGGGCAGCGCACGGCGACACGGCTCGTTCACCGCCCCCGTCCCGTCCCGTGATCTAGCCAGCCGGGACCCGATCCGCCACCCGTTCCGCACGCACCCCCCACGACCAGGGCCACGAGCGGCGGCAAGGCATCTCATCGGCGAACGGAATATTTCGCGGTCGGACTCCGTCTCCACCGGAATCTAGGGTTTGCCACCCCGGCGTCGCCCCCGATGGTCCCGGCCGCGGCGCCGCCGGACGCCGGCGGGGGTGGGGACCCGGAGGCGTGGTACGGTAGCATCCAGTACCTCATCAACATCTCCGCCGTGGGGGCCGCCTCCTGCGTGCTCCTGTTCCTCCTCGTCAAGCTCCGCTTCGACCACCGCCGCATCCCGGGGCCATCCGCGCTCGCCGCCAAGCTCCTCGCCGTCTACCACGCCACAGCGCCGCAGATCGCGCTCCACTGCGGCGCCGACGCCGCCCAGTTCCTCCTCTTCGAGCGCGCCTCCTTCCTTATCCTCGCCGCCGTCGCCGGTGCGGCCGTCGTGGCGGCCCTCCCGCTCAACCTCCTTGCGGGGGACGCCGCCATCATCGACCAATTCGCCACCACGACCATCTCGCACATCCCCAAGTCTTCACCGCTCCTCTGGCTCCACCTCCTCCTCACCGCCGCCGTCGTCGCCATCGCCCACCTCGGCATCTCCCGGATGGAGGACGCGCTCCGCATCACACGCTTCCGCGACGGCAACGGCAACCCCAGCGACCCCAATTCCAGCTCCGTGGCCGTCTTCACCATAATGATCCAGGGCATCCCCAAGACGTTGGCTGCAGACAGGACCCCGCTCAAGGACTACTTCGAGCACAAGTACCCTGGCAAAGTTTACCGTGTTATCGTGCCATTTGATCTCTGCACGTTGGAATACCTCGTCCAGGAATTGGGTAAGGTCCGGAACAAAATCTCTTGGCTGGAGGCAAAGTTGGGCGCTCGTGACCTGTTTGATGACTTTGCACACGCCGAAGCAGCTCAATCAGAGGAGCATCGGTTTGTGAGAAGGTGCAAAGAGCTGTGGGTGATGGCATCGGAGAGGCTAGGTTTTACTGATGAGGAAAGGTTGAGGAAATTGCAGACTAAGAAACTTGTGCTTGGAAGCAAGCTATCGGATTATAAGGAAGGGCGTGCCCCTGGCGCTGGCGTAGCTTTTGTGGTGTTTAAGGATGTCTACACCGCAAACAAGGCTGTAAGGGATTTTAAGCTTGAGAGGAAGAAGACCCCGATCGGCAGGTTTTTCCCTGTGATGGAGCTCCAGCTCGAGAGAAGTCGGTGGAAGGTGGAGAGAGCACCGCCGGCTTCAGATATTTACTGGAATCATCTAGGTCTTAGCAAGATGTCTTCGAGATTGAGGAGGATTGCAGTTAACACCTGCCTACTTTTAATGCTATTGTTCTTCAGTTCACCCTTGGCAATCATCAGCGGGATGCAAAGCGCGGCACGGATCATCAATGTGGAGGCTATGGATCATGCCAAATCATGGCTTGCCTGGCTTGAAGGCTCAAGCTGGTTCTGGACCATAATCTTTCAGTTTCTTCCCAATGTTCTCATCTTTGTGAGCATGTATATCATCATCCCATCTGTGTTGTCATACTTTTCCAAGTTTGAGTGCCATCTGACGGTGTCAGGGGAGCAGAGGGCTGCATTGCTCAAGATGGTTTGCTTCTTCCTTGTTAATCTGATCCTGTTGCGTGCCCTGGTGGAATCGTCACTTGAAAGTTGGATCCTTAGCATGGGGCGATGCTACTTGGATGGTCCAGATTGCAAGCAGATCGAACACTACTTAAGCCCGTCATTTTTATCAAGATCATCACTTTCATCCCTGGCATTCTTGATCACGTGTACCTTTCTGGGAATATCTTTTGATCTGTTGGCACCAATCCCTTGGATAAAGCATATAATGAAGAAATTTAGAAAGAATGACATGGTCCAGTTGGTCCCTGAAGAAAATGAGGACTATCTAATGATGCAGAATGGTGAAGAAAGTAATAATTTGACAGCACCTCTGATGCCTGAGCGAGAAGACAGTGGCCTTCTGGATAGTATCGAGGGGCATGATCTTTCTCTATACCCATTAAACAGGAGCTTCCACATGCCAAAGCAGAAATTTGACTTTGCACAGTACTATGCTTTTGACATTACAATATTTGCACTCACAATGATCTACTCCCTGTTTGCTCCGCTCGTGGTTCCTGTGGGTGCAGCATACTTTGGCTACCGATATCTTGTGGACAAGTACAATTTCTTGTTTGTGTACAGAGTTAGAGGATTTCCAGCAGGGAATGATGGGAAGCTGATGGACAGAGTGCTGTGCATCATGCAATTCTGTGTGATCTTCTTCCTTGCTGCAATGCTGCTCTTCTTTGCCGTTCAGGGTGATTCCATGAAGCTACAGGCTATATGTACTCTTGGGATGCTAGTGTTCTATAAGCTGCTGCCTTCTAGAAGTGATAGCTTCCAGCCATCTTTGTTAGAAGGGATGCAGACAGTTAATAGCTTTGTAGATGGTCCCACGGATTATGAAGTTTTTTCACAACCTGACCTGGATTGGAATATGTATCAATCCTGAAGAAAAAACTCAAGATCAATACACTCTTTTGTTTTATTACAGTGACATCTTTTATCACTTGATGATGTCCCTAGTGTACCACAGTCGCTCATTCTTACTGTACAGCTATGTAGATTATCTGTCTTTTTCTTTGTCAGAGGTGACAGGCACATGCAATTTTGATCATGAACCTGGTCTATCTAAACATACTTCAAATTATTCTACACGATGCGGTCATCTTGATTCTTTTAGGGCTCGTTTGGTAGGGCTGCGGCTGTGGCTGCTTTGGGTTGCGGTTGTGGCTGCTTTGGTGAAGCAGCTTATCTGGTAGAGCTGAAGCTGTGGCAAAACGGCTTCTCCTTCGAGAGGTTAAATGTGGTTGTGTGGATTGTTTGTGGATTAATTATTGAATGTTTAACATTACTTTCTAATTTGAGTTCATTACAAATTTAAAAATAAATTAAAGGGATTGTTGTTTAAGCAATAATTAGGCAACCAAAGTAATAACTGACATGCTCCTTACAAGCTAACTGACATGTCCCATTGCATTGTCCCATACAAACTAATAGTAACAAAAATAGACATAATCCGTCCATTGCATTGTCCCGTACAAGCTAACTGTCATGTCCCATTCAAGCTAACAGACATGTCCCATTGCATTGTCCCCCATACATACAAGATACATGATCTAGAAAGGAAGATTGACGTAGCAAGGTTATCTCGGAATTTATCCATGCTCCTATCATCCTTCTAATTGGATGTATCTCCAGCATCTTGAGAAATATAATGCTTTCTATATCTTGAAGGTATAGTGGGCATATAATCGGGATTCCGATCGCATTTGTGGAAATTCTTGTCTTGTGCATGGTTCTCATGAATGAAGTTATGGAGACACATGGTTGCAGCAACGATCATCTTTTGCTTCTCCATTGGGTAACTCGACAAGAGAAGGATTCTCCACTTCATTTTCCACACACCAAAAGAGCGCTCTACCACATTGCGAATACTTGAATGCAAATGATTAAAATGCTCTTGCTCAACATTTGGAGCAGGACCTCTCCTCCAATTTGGCACATGATACCTTTCATCCTTGTATGGTGCCAAGTATCCAGGTCTATTTGGGTGCTCGACATCAACCATATAATATTTTCCTAAATACACATGTAAAATAATATTTTCCTAAATACACATGTAAAAATGAAGGTTGTGGGAGACATGCATTTCTGTACAAACATGAGAAAAAAGATAAACATAGGTCATCCAACATACCCTGAGGGGGTGCGGAAATGTGTCGTGATCATGTCGAAGTGCATGAAAGAGCACATTAGTGTAATGCATAGACCCGAACTGCCCAATAGATGTATAAGTGAACACGCCCAAATGTTAGGAAACAATAAAGCACTTGTCACCTATCAAAGCCAGCCTACTTGCTCAACTTGGCTCATGTCTGTGATTCAACTACCATTCACTGCCTAGAATGCAAACATTCAACTACAATTCCATCAAAACCAGTGAGCTAATATGACATATTTCAGTCAAATATGTTCAGCTACCATTCCATCAACCATCTGCTAATATGCCACATTTCAGTCCATTTCATTGGTACATTCATGCTACAAGCAAGGTCATACCTTGGATTGGTGAGGTCGACATCCACAGATGCAGGAGCAGGAGCTGTCCCAGCCACCGGTGGCGGCCTAGGTGCACGGCCACCTTGCCGGCGAGCTGAGGAGCCCTGATCCGAACCAAAGTTGGCCCAAACCGGCAGCCATTCATCACCCTGTTCGTCGCCTCCAACCTCCTGTGAAGCCGTCACATAGGTGGTCGGCGTCGACACTCCACTAACGCCGGCACGGTTCCAATCCAGCCCTAGAGCCACCGCCGCTGCTCCGACCCACCACTCCAACCATCCTCCGGGCCAGGCGCCGGTGGCCAGGCCCACCGTTGCTGGGGCGCTAACCCACGACCCAGCAACGTGGCCGGTCTGGGTCGCGCCGTCCGCACCCCCGGTGGTTGCGGCTCCAGCCGCGCCGGGGATGCCGAGCCATGCACCCGCGCCCATGCCTGAGGCCACTCCGCCGGCGACCAGCAGCGTGCCCAAGGGACCCGTTGGCAGGCCTCCATGCCACACGAACAGGGATGGAGTGCCGCCACTCACACCGCCGACCGCATCTTCGAGACCACCACCGGATCCGCCCCTTCCAGCCACCGGGGGTCCTCTTCCGGCCAGTGCCTCCGCTGCCTCGTCCTCCATTTTTCTGCCGCCGTCACTGACAGTGAGGAGAGGGAGAGAGGAATCAAGGCCTGGAGAGAGACGTGTGGTTCGGAAAGGGATGAGGCCGGGGTGGTGGCAATTTGCCTATAATAACTGCGACGTCCAGGGGCAATTTCGTACCCAGTCCTGCGCGGAAGGTGAGGAAGCCGTGGGGAGCCAAAAATTCCGGCTTCGCCTCGCTAGTGCAAAATGCACACGGGCTTGTGGGTGCTTCGCGGGCTAAGCCGTTTTTTGGTAGGGCGTTTGGTACAACTTCTCCAGAAGCCGTCAAAGAAGCTGTCCAATAAACCCTACCAAATGGACCCTTAATATAATCTAAGCTCCTGTGACCAGAAGAAATATGTCATGCTTGTCATCCTCTCTCTCTCATAAGTTTCCTATTATAATCGATAGTGCCTAGAAGAGATAAATTTATTTGGTTTGGATACAAGAGGCAATTTTTGCTACTGTGAATAATTTGTGACAGGTAAAATATGGCATGATCATTTGAAGTTCAAATCAGGCTTTACAGGCAATTTGTAACATTTTATGTACACTTTTATGGCATATTGAAGCATTGGCTGCAATTGTTATACTGCTAATTGATGTCCATATCCTTTTCACCTTGTATATGAAACTCAGGTACCAATATAAGATGATTAATTGGGTTATCGATGTGAGTTCTGATTAGTGTTTCGACGAGGCAACTTTCTTGGAGCAGCAAAAATCACTTTCTGAGTTTCTGATGTTCTCGTGCGGTCGTGCAAAACAATTCTGTAAATCGTCGCTTCTGTGTTCGTTAGTTCGTTACTATGATTTGTGATCGTTTTAGGCACTGTAAAACAATTTAGTAAATCACGGCTTCTGTCTGTTACTATATCTTGTGATTCTGTTGACGATGAAGGATGATAATTCATAAACAGTTGAATATGACCCTGTCGTTCTCGTTTTCGGTGTTAGAGCTGTGGGGCCCAACAGTCGGCGACTCCACCTGACCTGTGCGTACCATTTCTGTGTTCCATCCCGTGTGATCACCAAATTTTTTCGCTTGAATTCGACCCTTAAAACAATATTCAAATTTAACGTTTCTACCTGGGGAGAATCTTTCTTCTAGATGCATCCGGCGAGGATCTTGGAGACGAAAGTGAAAGGAAACAGCGAAAGAGAGAGGGAATCCAGGATCCGGAGGCGTGGCCGCATGTGGGCCGTCGTGGGCCAAGCCCCGGACTCAGCGTGCGTTGCCTTGCCGGTGCGGTGCGGGATTCCAAACCTAGGACTCTGCCTCTCCCACTGCAGCCAAGCAAGCACCGCGCCGCCGGTCCCCTCCCTCTACTCTTCTCCCACCTCTCCGCCGGATCCTCGCTCCGCCGCCGCCACCCCTCGTCTCTCTAGGTCTCGTGTTGTGGAGATACATCTGGACGCGGATCGGTTTTCTCCTGTTGGTAAGTGGCAAGCCTATCTCTGCCTCGGTGGATTGACACGGAATCCTTTGTTCTGGTGAGAGTTTGGTTTTTTCTTCTCGAGCGAATCTGGAGCTTCCTCTTCCCCCATTGAGTTACCTGTAGATTTGTGTGCCAAGTGTTGCGCTACTTCGTCGATAACGATTGCGTGGCGCGCTACTAATCTAGTGCATTATAATCCATCCTGTGTGCGTCCCCGGAATCAGCATTAGTTGACTCCGTAGGAGTTGTTAGCACCAAATTTAGGTGCGGGTGCAGTTTGTTTTCCAGATAATTTGGAGGTTCTTCAACTGAACCCGCTGCCCCCGCGTCATGTTCGCCTCTGGTGATGATGTAGATGTTTGTTCTGACTGAAAACCATTGATTGTTTCAAGCGGGAGCAGCTGTTTGTTTTTACCAAAAAAACTCTTGTGTCGGAAGACTAATTTCTGCCTGTTTAGAGGCTGTAGCCAGTTAATCCAGCCTCCTCTTGCTCTGTTGACTGATCATGGTATTAATGTGCACTTATTTTCAGGTCACTGGTACCTTACTAAGTTCAGGAAGATGAGCAAAGGCCCAGTTCCGTTCGGCAACATCGGGAAGAGAGCAAAAGGTTCTCAAAAAGTCCTTCAGATCTTAGTTTTCAGTTGATGCGCTTCATGCCATTCTATGCATTTTGGCAGACAATTTCTGGTGTGATACTTGGCTTGATAATTCGTGTTGTGGCTTGTTATTAGAATGCAGTTTTTCTCTCTCTCTAAGAATGTAGCATTTCTGTTCGATATGCATGGGGTGGTTTTAATAGAATGGCTTGTTAATTGGTTTTAGGTGCTAAGGATTCATACAACCATCACGAGGATTCTTGTGTAGCTTCATAGAGAACGGACCATTATCTAGTCGCTGTGATCTGCATGGATAGGTTATGGGCAGAGAAACAGAAGCCCAATTCTTTGTGAATGTGAATGGCTTATCTATCTCTTCTATAGAATGGCGTAAATGTACATCTGGACCTGTCTGTCAGCATATATTGTATGACACATGCATATACATTTTATTGTCAGATTTCTGTGCTTGCAAACTTCATGTGTTATTACTTCCCCTACTTACAGATCTCTTGTACAAGGACTACAACTTTGACCAAAAGTTTTCTTTGTCGACGTCTAGCAGCTCCGGTTTGGTAAGGGTTTAATGCTTATACTTCTCATTTAGTTCCTCCCGAAAACTCTTTGAGTTTATTTTTCTGATAACCTATGTTTTTGTCATAGAATCTCACGGCCACTGGTGTGAGGATCAATGAAGACTTCATTGGTGATATACGGACACAGCATAAAAGTGGTAGAACCACTGTTGATGTCATAATTGATAGTGATTCTAAAGTACGGTCCTTGTAAACTTTGTTTGTTTTTCTGCATTTGAATTCCTTTTGCGGAGCTTGGTAGCATAGGTTCTCTGTTTTCTGGATCAGGGCTGCTAATAGTGGCATTGTTGTCACTAAATATCTTTCATGAGACAAACATATCTTGGCATCAGAAATATTAGATCACTTGCTTCATATATGCTATAGGGATACATGCATCAGCTATGTAAGCAGCAAACATACACTGCTAATAAATTCTGTGGGCAGGTAATAGTGTTAAATTTAGCTAGTTGTAAGCATCTAAAAGTGATGCCTGTATTAAACTGGATCTCCTTCCATTTTTAGGCTAAGAAAGATCTGCCAACTTAGAACTAGTGGATTTCTGAATTTGAGTTATAAACTGATGCGGTTAATATGCCATTTCTACCAGCTGCATTTGTGCATTCATAATATTTATTGCTTCATATTCATGTTTGCTCTAGCCATGGTCTTCCTTCATGTCTGCATTAGATATCCTCACTTGTGTTCTTACTGGAGTCCTCTTGTTTGCAGGTGTCAACCACAGTCACTGTTGATGAAGCACTCACTGGTTTGAAGACTTCATTCAGCTTCAAGGTTCCCGATCACAAGTCTGTTAAGGTTAGTATCTTTTGAAGTAAGGAGGAAACATCAGCTTTACTGAAATACAAAATGAGCAGTCCAATCTTAACTGAACTGTATTTGCCTCACATATTGTGTTTATTGATTACATCAGTGGGCTAATGATCTGCATTTCAACCCACCAATTTTCAGTGAAATATTTTTTTTATCATTGCAAATACTTACTGTTTTTTCGGCTGACAGCTTGATCTGCAATACGCTCACAATCGTTTTGCATTGAATTCAACCATTGGTTTGACATCAGCACCTTTGGTTGAGCTGGCTGCAACTGTTGGCACGAGTGAACTTAGCTTTGGTGCTGAGGTTGGATTTGACAGTACTTCAGCTTCTGTTACCAAGTACAACTCGGGGATCGGATACAACAAACCGGATTTCTCTGCTTCTTTACTATTGTAAGCTCCACAAATTTATGCTTTCTGTTTAGGCATATATGGAAATTTGTGCATTGCTCTTGATGTTATAATCAGTTACATAATCTCTGGTCAGTGTACAAAAGTTAATCCATGTCTATTCTAGTTTGTCATTTTGGTCTTTTCCTTGCCTGAAAGATTTTGCATGTTTGGCAGACAAACAATATTTTCTTAGCAACCTCTACTTGTGGGCTGACCAATCTTTCCACATTTTTGGTACATAGAGCTGATAAAGGGGAGACTTTAAAGGCGTCATATATTCACCTTTTCAATCCGACCAATGGTGCTACAGTGGCGGCTGAGGTAACACACAAGCTGAAAACAAAGGAGAACTATTTCACCATTGGGAGCTCCCATGCCCTTGATTCTTCTACATCACTTAAGACGAGATTCAGCAACTCTGGGAAGGTCGGACTTCTCTGTCAGCATGAGTGGAGGCCAAAGTCCCTCGTGACTCTTTCAGCCGAGTATGATCCGAAGGTGGTGCGTTCGCCTTCAAGATTCGGCGTGGCCATATCAGTCAAGCCTTGATGAGTCCGACTTATCTCCTGTAAAACAGTACAAGCGTCACATACTGTCTCCAAGAACATAAGCTTTGGAGCAATACCTAGAACAGCTCTCCCATTTTAGCCTTTTTGGAAACCGTCTGGGAGTTGGACTTGTTTTGTGGAATGCTTCCATCAGAGCCAACTCCACACCGAGAATTGAAAATACAGAGGTTTGTATTAGAGCAGAAGCTTTTACTCTTTGCGATGTTTTTCCCTGTTTTGCTATTCAAGGCAAATTGATTTTGGGGGCGATTAAACGCCTAAGGGCTTGTGATCATGAGGATAGTTGACAACTCTGATGATAATGGGGACACTTGTACCCAGCGACCAAGGAGTAATTACTGGGATTGTTCCCTATTAGTCATTGATTCTTTTGCTGAAATTCTTGTTCTGAGTTTATTCTCGTGAAATTCATGTATTTAGATACGGCCTTAGTTTTGATTGCTTGCTGGTTCTTATGATAGGAGTTGAATGCGACTAGACTCGAGATGAGCCGATGGTAGCTTATCGCGCAGCTGGGGCGGAGGCCTGCGCTGCGTGTCCTAACGCTGCAAGTCCCTCGTGACAGCATCGGGTTTATTGTTCTCACGAAGAGCACTCACAGGACCACGCAAGCACTGGCGCGTGTGCTCGCCTCACTTCACTTGGCCGGGCTGTCTCCACGCCACGATCCCCCACATCCCCTTTTGGCCTTTTCCCTCCTCTCCTCTCGCCGCCACCTGCTCTTGTTCTATCGGTCTATCCCTCCGCGTCGTCGGGCATCTCACGACCGCCACGCCAAGTCAAAAAAGATCGAGTAGCCAGTAGGTGGTAGTTGTGCACGACAGCACGAGGGATGGTGGCCGTGCCTACCGCGGCGATGGCGAGCTCGCTTCTCCTGCGGCCGCGCGCCTCCTTCCGGCGGACGCTCCCGCCGCCACCTCCTTCCAGCCGCCGGGCATTGCCGGCCACGCTGCTCCAAGCCGCGAGCACCCAGCAGAAGCAGCCGGGCCTTTCGGCGAGAAGCTACGAGGGCGAGCGGCGGCAGCCGGCCGGGACGCGGCTCTACTCGCTGGCGCCCTACCCTCTCCTGCTCGCCGCGCTGCTGCCTGGAGGTATGCACGGAGCCTTGTTCTTTGCCTCGGTTTGTTCTCTGCGAGTGCGCGCTCGCTCGGTGGCCGGTGCTGATGGCTTTGCCCTTTCTTCGCCGGCGGTTTCGCTTGCCTTGTTGTGGACAGCCGAGCCGGTGACGGCCGTGTTCGCGCCGTTCGTGGAGCTGGTGAAGACGTTGGACCTCCCCGGCTGGCTCGTGCACTGGGGCCACCCAGGCAACATGGTACTGCGTCTTTCGTTCCCCTTCGTTGCATTCTTCACGTCTCACGTTTTTCAAGTTCCCAAACAAGTTTGGAAATCGGTAGCAACCTTTACTGTAAGAATGCTGCGAGATCGAATTCTGTGGCTGCCAGAGCAGCGATGTAGATGAACTGACAGAGCTGGATGAGCCTAGCTGGTTTGGTTGTATCTGTACCTGCCTGATCCTATCCTAAGTCTGTGTTCTTTCTTTTCAGGCTGTGGTGCTATTTGCAATGGGTGGCTACGGGACATACCTCGGCTTCAGGATCAAACTATCAGATGATCCAGTAAGTAGTATTCAATATTCACCAATATGGCCAGTTGGCCACTTACATAAGCAAAAGTGTACCTTTTTTGCCTTTTGCCTTCCATTGAGAACACTTTTAAAATTCGGGAATGGAACCTGCATACAGGAAGAGAAGGCCAAGGCCAAAGATCTCCATCCGAAGCTCCTGGCCGGCATGTTCTTCTTCTTCGCCCTCGGCGCTACAGGCGGTGTCACCGCTCTTCTTACCTCAGACAAACCAATCTTTGAAAGGTACTGCTTTTAGAACTCAGAATTCAGAATACCATCTTCCTTCTGCGAAGCTAAGGGTCGCCATCTGAATTTTCTGCGATGGATTCACAGTCCTCATGCAGTAACTGGAGTCATCGGCCTTGCACTCTTGACCATTCAGTCTATTCTTCCAAAATTATTCGAGGTAACTTGAGAAGATACATCAAATGATCACATCAGTTCAATATTTTGCTTTCGCAATTCAAATCTGGCTCATCGAAAACTACTGATCTTTTCAAGGAAATAGTCTAAAATGTCTGATGATTTACATAGCTAGCATGAATAACTTGTTTCTCTAATGCCAGGGGAACCCAGGGCTTAGGACTACACATGGTCTACTCGGCAGTGGCATCATGACTCTGTTTCTAATCCATGCAGCATTCGGCCTGCAGCTTGGGCTCAGTTTCTAACTTTTGGCTAGAATATCTTGGGGTTTGCTTCTTTCTGATTGTTTTTGGAGATTTAACCGACTCTTGTTATTATCACACGAGGCATCCCCTTATAAAGAAAAATAATGTAAGAGAAAGCAAATTTATTATCCTTGTCTTTGTTCGTGATTATAGTAAATGTTTTCGGCACATAGCAGTTGTATTCTGACAAATCTGAAGATTGGGTTCTAGGCTATCAATGATTAAAAAAAATCCTTGTAGTATACAGGTATGGCAGCATGCATTGCATGATGAATGCCGATGCAATCTCCATAAAGAAAAGAAAAGAAAAGGGGGTTTCTTCTTATGATTTAAAGCATCAATATGTAAAATATTCCATACAAGATCTTAGTCCTCGACTATCATATACCCATAGCAATGTATTGCTAATCTCCAGTCAGGAGGAATTATGAAATACCTGTCCAGCTGTCACCAACATAATGGCCCTGCTTCCAAGGGTTTCTCTAAGTATGGTCTTCAACTGCCAAGTAGCCTGTTCCTCCAAGCATATGTGAACAACACGATTACGACCAACAAGCAGAAAGATGAGGTAGCCCCAACAAATGGCCAAAAAGGACCTACAGCAGTGTTCTCATCACCATTGTGAGGCAGGTTCATGGCAAATGATGCAGCTATCAATGTGTTGATCGCTATGCCAAAGGATACGATGATCAGGGCCAGATGGAACTGAATAAGTTGATTGCGTTGGTTGTCAAGTTGGATGTTGATGTAGTCTTCTGTGTCAACAATATATTCTCGAACCTGTTAAATGTACCAAAGAAGAATTATCTGCATGATCAAGATAGGAAGTATAGCCCTCTAGCCAAAAAAAATGCTAAGCTTCCATCAGTCCAATGAAACTGCAACAGTTTACTATGAAAGTGCAAAGGAATTTGGCTGGATTTTCCATTTTCACTAGCTTGCTCCACAATAAATAAGAAGAAAAACCTTCTGGATAATGGCGATATGATGATATAATGGTGAATAAGCACAAATTTCCAAAAATGATACTGATTGTGAGGTATATTGTTGTTTCAAGGAATGCCTATGCAAACGCAGTACAGGTTGGGAGAAAGAAAAGAACAGACCATCACAATCCTGTTGCGAATTCCATCCAGCTGCATGAAATAGGATTCAAGTAACATCTCTAGGTTTCCAGCATCAGTGTCCAGTGGCGCACTTGTAGCAATGCCCATGGCTTGGTTGGTAATAGGATTTGGTCTAGCCAGGCTTGTCTTTGAAGGAAAATTGCTACTTACTGCAGCAGAAACCAGTAGAGCTTGATCCTGCTGATTTTTTGCTTGCTTCCATGATAGGGGTAGCTGTGCCATGTTTTCATTATGATCCAGAAGATACTCTACTTCATCTCTGACCTGCAAATTTAAGAAAACAATGTCGAATATTATGAAAAGGAAGCGGCTCTACACATCATAAGGATTATTACAAAAGTCTTTTAGTTATTAAAGAACAGATTGGAAGGCTTTGTGGAGTATGAGAAAGTCTAGTATGATATGAATGATAGATTAACTTTTGTCTTTCTGTGCCTCTTCAAAGATTCAAACATAGCTAATTTCATCAACGCAGATAAGTGATGTTTTGAACATCAGCATAGTCTCCAAAGTGCAATTTTGAAAGCTAATTGTTGATGTACTATAATTATGGAACCTGATAAACTATTACAGTTTGAAAACACTTTTTTCAGACAATGCTACACATTATCATTTTTCATATGCCTATTGCATAAACTAAATATTCATAAAGATATAGGCAGCAGAAGTTAAGCAAGTTTGACTACATGCATCCCAAAACTTCATTAATTATTTTATTAGATGGAGCACTTGTTATGTGTCCTGCTAATCAACAGCAGACACACATGCTGCAGATGTTATTCTTAAGAAATTCAAAAGCTACATGCACAGTGGGAATGAAGCGAACAATACCGGTACGTTTGCAAAAATTTGAAATGAAACGTGCATAAGACTTCAGATTTAAGATACAAGAACTCAAGAAGTGACCAAAATATGTATGTCTAACTATACCTTGTGCACACCAGCAAGCAGGGAGGTGAGATTGCTTTTCAGGCTCCGAACACGCTCGAGGTTCCTAGTGCTCACATTCTTAGTCAATTCATCCAGCACAAATACTGCATGCCTATTAAGATCAGATAGGCTGGAACGAAATGACGAGCATACAGCTTCTAGGGCGAGCTCCAACACCTGAAACTCAAATGGAAGCTCACACTCGGCACCAGTTTGAGCATGCTTGCCATCCAAATTATCCACTTGCGTGGCACCAACATCAACCACCATGCTCTTCAAAGGGAAATGGTGCCTCAATTTATCGATGAAAGGGATAACCTCCTGGGCAAGAGGTTCCAGCAGCAGGACTTCATCAGCAGTCACAATAGCTCTTATGAACTCTAGATTGATTACCATAGCCTTCTCTCTAGCTGCCAAACAGGCAAAATCTAAGGTTAATCTCACCAGTAACAAATATGACTCATGATATGCTAAAATATTTCTACGAATAACACTCCACGACATGCTAGAACGAGGATATCATATTATCATTACACATTAATGGACCAATGACCTGTGCCACACTATTTATTTTTGTGCAAGGCACGGATCCAAAATCTGAGAGCATCAAGTCATCAACTCACCGAGGATGCTGGGGTAGCGGGAGAGAAGGGGTCCGATGACGCGGAGTTCGCGCGTGTGCACGCCGGAGCGCTCCACGACGAAGGCCTTGTCGCACATGAACACCTCGCAGCCGCCCCACCGATCCATCCTCATCCACAGCCGGGCGGGCGCCTTATTCCTCCTCCTCCCGGCGAAATGCGGCGCCGGCGGTGCGAGGGGCGGCTTGGGAAGGGACGGGAGGCGGCGGAACGGGCGGGAGCGCTTGGAGTGCAACGACGACGAGAATGAAGCGGAGGGGGAGAGGAAGGGAGGCGGCCTCCTGCCGCCGCTGCCGCACAGCCTCCCCATCGCGGCGGCACGGCGAAGACCATAGTGGGGAAGGGGCGGAGAGGTAGCGGTGGGGTTTTTGGTCGTGCGGGGAGACGGGGGCGGAGCGGCGGAGGCAGCCGAGAGCGAGAGGTTTGGCCGCGAGCGGCGCGCGGTGACTGCCTGACTGGCCGTTGGGCGGATGGCGCGGCCGGCGAAGCCGACGGGGCGTGTACTTGAAAAAAAAATGGAAAATATTCATGGTTTAAGAGTTGACGCTGATCTCAGCCCAATTAGAGGCCCAAGATTTCCGAAATACATTGAACCCACCAGAGCCTATTTGCGTTTGTCGATCCACCGCGAAGGGCCCAGCTTTTTTATTTAACACAGCCCATGTACAGAAGCCTGTGGTAAGCCGAGTCTGCCAATTTCAGATGAGCGACCGAGTGTCACCGTCTCACTGACACTACTAACAAGCGTTGTTCGCAACTTGCAGTGACGCACTGTGACGTGGTATCACCATTTTCAATGCCCCAAAAACCAAATCAACCCAAGAAACATTTTTTCTAAGATTCTCCTGTCCGAGTGCTCTTCAGTTGTCTGTACGACAGTACCTTGATTCTTTGAAGGATGCCACTACACTATTATCCTCCATCGTACTGAAACTCTGAATCGCTCCATCCGTTCCGGTCATTTGCTGCAGCCTGCCGGACGAATCAATTCCTTTTCAGACGACGATAAGGAAGCAGCTGAAAATCCCAGAGCAAGCCAGCCAGCCTTTTCAGAACACCAACAAAACGTCGGGATGCTCCGTCCCTCGGCGCAGGCTTCGCCAGTCGCCGAGCCGGGCCGGCGAGGCCGCAGGACGACGACCAACCAATCAACCGTGGTTGCTCGCCGATGCCCGCAGAGCGATTCGGTTCCACCGGCAAGGAACAACGATGCCCGTTAGGAATTTCTCGGTGTCCGCGATCGTCGAGCCGCTCGGCGATGAGCCGATGACGACGTGCTTGATCCCATTGGAGGTGCACGAGCAATGGGGCGACGCCACGCGAGGTGAGCTCCATCCATCGGAAAAGCGAAAGGAGGAGGCGGCGGCAGGCAGCCGGCAGCGCGCGTGGACGGGTGATTGGCCGGCAATACGGTGCCGTCGCGGTGGCCCGTGGCGCGCGCGGGGCACGGCAATTTCCAAGTGTTTTTACGCGGCGCGCACGTACGGCGGGAGCGCCCCTGGACTCTGCGCACTCCAAGGCGATCGGTCCACGAGCCTCGCGACGCGTGCGCCCCTGATCTTGCTATACTACTCCTACTGTGCTGTGCAAACTGCAAATCCACTGGTCCCTGGAACGAGAAAAGGCAAGCGGCCAAGCGCACTCGCCACGGGCACTCCTGCTTCTCGGACTCTCCCTAGCTCCCTGCCTCATCTTTCACCTTCTACAGCACTGCCGGCTCATACGACTGTAGCTGTACGCAACGGTTTTGCTTCCGAGAGAAATTTACAAGCAATTGGACGGCTGTTGCATGAGTATACGAGCACTCGACATGGAGTACGTATCTCCCAAGGAGGAACAGGGGACACAGGGCGCGTCAAGTACATGAGAAAATACAGATACAGTAGGGTAGGGCGCGACCTGTTCCTCCTCGGATGCTGAAGAGACACAGGCAGCAGGTTGCAGGTACCCGTGAAACGAGGAGGGGCTTGCGGTCCCACCGCGCAGAGGGGCGCCTTTCTTTTACCTTCTCGAGCGCCTCGGGCTCCGTCTCCGTCGCCCTCGCCTGCGCGGCTGCGCCGGTGCTTGTCCACGCTCTCCGGCTGCCTGCCGCGTGGGCCCGACCACCGCACTGGCGGCTCCGTCCAGGCGGGCCCGCAGGTGGCGCTCGCGGCCAGAGATACAGATACGGAGAGTCCTACCCGTCGTGACCCTGACTAGGTGGGTGGCCCGCACGTCGGGGCAGCCGCGGCGGGGGTGCCATCATGGGGAAGGTACGCGAGGAATGAGTGGACGTTTGACCCAGCTTCCGGCGCCGCACGTGCCCGGCTGGGCCTGGGCGGCTGGCGGCGGCGCGCATTTTTGGCGCCAAGTTTTGGCGGGAAAGGTTCGGTTTTGGCGGTTTGAGCGTCCGGGGGCCGAATCCGCGGCGGAAAGACGGAAGGAAAGGGTTCCGTCCGTCCATCTCTCTCTATTTCTATCTGGCTTTCACCATGGGCCATGGACCGTGCCACCATGGTTGCATTTTCAGTCCTTTCACGTCTCACCGGCAAGCGTCGTGTGCTTCGTAAGCCTGTCGTGTTCACCACGAGCTAGAAGAGTACATTCCTACACGTACAACTGTAGTGCAAGCACTGACGCGTGCAGGTTCTACGACCAAAACTTTGTACGTACATTTCACCTCGACGAAAATGGACACAGCCAGCGTACACTGCATATACACGCCGCATACCATGTACTACTAGAGAGTACAATGCAGCGATTGTACTGGAGCTGGCTGCAGGCATCGGATGCCATGCCGTACCCAAAGGCCAAAGCCTGCTGCTGCCGCAGCCTGCACCACCTGGCACATTTTTACCACAGACATAACCCTTGCTCACTGCTAAATTCTAAAACTCAAACTCGAAAGTCCCCGGGGGCATGCACGCATGACGCGGTAAAGCCATTTCGGCCGTGGGAAAAGGCGGCTTTTCTGCTCATCGGCTGGGGTCAGCTCCCAAACGTGGAAAGATCGCAGCTTTTCAACACGGGAAGGGAACGGGACAAAAACGAGCAAAGGCTGTCAGTGGGTGGGGCCGGCCAGTATGGGCAGCACAAAAAAAAAATCACCGTCAGGTCAACAGCATCAACAGGGCGCGCTGCGCCAGCTTGTGGCCGTACACCGACACCGTAGACCGTATCCTGATCGTCCAACAGCATAGGCAGCTTGGCCTTGGCGCTTGCAATGGGCTGCTACCTCGAATGATCGCTCAGAGCTCGTGCCAGCTTCAAGAACTCATGCTGCGAGCCGGTGATCTCGGCCACCTCATTTGTTCAAATGAATCCCAGTTACCATCGATATGTGATCTAAGCATCTAGACAGATAGCTGCAAGCATAGGTTAGGTTCTTTGCGTACAAGTAGTCAAGTAGGACCTGCTCACCCCGTAAGAGTTTTCGATTCGGCGTTGATGTTTTTGTTTGGGTTTTTATAGATTGTTCAAGGAACTGAAATTGTGGTATTCCTTTTAATGGTAGATGACGGGTCTGTTGACAGCGATGAGATTGTAGTGGTTCGGCCTTTTCGAAAGTGTATGTAAGAGACTGCGCCTACACTTGACTCAGAAGAAACGGTAGACAGCTTCTTCTGGAGGTCGTGGAAAAGGTTAGAAAGCAATCATGTGATCCAGATTGTCTCGTATTTTTACATGTTCGAGATGGATGGAAGTTTGAACTTGCGAGGCAAAAGAAGGAAAGAACGTTGGTTTTGGTCATGTGATGATCACAGTCCAAGAAGAGAACCATCGGCGATGGATGGGAGTGAAATCTATGCATGGATGGACCCCCTTTTTTAACTGATGCAGCCAGAGAGAGGACGCGGGGCACTCACCAAAGCGAGGGGAATCTCTTTGAAACTTGCATCATTCCGATAGGACACAGGTCGTGTCGTCTGGTACGCATGCCATGATGGGGGTGATGTGATTCCGGTGGGTACGACCTGCTGTGTGCACCAATGCGATATTCCCCGACCCCGTAGCACAGTGTCATGGTTTTGTATATTAAATTTGATCAATTATAGATAAAAAATAGATAACAAATAAATACCATTAGATTAATTATGAAATGTATTTTCATAATAAATTAATTTTGAGTCATAAATATGAATAGTATTCACTGGTCAAACGTGAACTACTTTTGACGGCACGAAACCCGTAGTTACATTCTTTTCCGGACAAGGTTAGTAGTTGGTACGGGAGGGGAGAGTTACAATTTAAGATCCTCCTAGAAAGGCTAATAATACAGCTGGCTGTTGGCTGTGAGTATCTTTGCAGCCTATCTCTTAATCTACTCATATACTAGTGAGCTCTTAAATATCAATATAAGGCTCACTTATCTCTCTTACAAAATTTTTTGGTTCTTGTGTCTAAGCGGGCTGTAAGTTTACAACCTGCTTCTCCTCTCTCTCCTTTCCTCTCTCCTCCACCTCAGCATTTAGCCTACTTACAATCTGCTATTATACTTTAGCTCTCGTGGACGGATGGATTGGTCCATTTTGTAATGAATTCAATTCATCTGTATTTTAAAATCACTGGTAGATTAATGAATGGATCAATGGAAAGCGTTGCCTACTATGAGCCCGTTCGCTTCAACTCATAAGCCGGTTGAAAAGCTGAAACGGCTGATTTATTGTGAGACGGTTGAATAAGCTTAAGTGAACCATTTTAGCCGGTGGGAAGAAGGGTGCAGCAAACTAGGAAGGGCACGCGCATAGACGCGCATGCATGCATGGCACATCGGCCTTGCACATCCTGCCTGGTGCCTGCACTGCGTGATGAACAGGGCGCGGTGCCATCGGATACCTGACGCCGATGGCGCACGTGGCGACGATAGTAAACAGAACCGTCAGGACTTCAAGAGCATGGTCTCTCTCTCTCGGCCGCAACTTTTGACGTCTCTCCCTACGTGGGGAAGAGTGCACGTGGCGAAGCAAATAATTGGCGCCGCAGTGACCGGGATGCTGCGGCCCGTGTTCTCTTCCCTGAGGACCCGTTTGTTTCCTTGACGGCTAAACTTTCCCTCGTCTCAATATTTGATACTAATTAGTAATATTAAATATAAACTAATTATAAAACTAATTGCGGAGGCTACCTACCTAATTCGCAAGATGAATCTATTAATTCTAATTAATTCATGATTTGACAATGTGATGCTACATCAACTATTTGCTAATGATGAATTAATTAGGTTTAATAGATTCGTCTCGCGAATTAGCCTAAGTTTTCTACAATTAGTTTTATAATTAGCTCATATTTAATCATTCCAGTTAGTATCCGAACATTCAATACGACAAGAGCTAAACTTTATCATAAGATCCGTTCACGCCCACCCTTTACCCTTTGTTTTCTTCCCCGTCGCCTCCTCCGGCCGAGGGGGGCCTCCTCCTTCCAGGAGCTCCGTCAGCCGCGTCATCGGTTCAGAGGGCCACGGATGATCCCCATGGCCGGCCGGGGCTTTGTTTTTCTACTGCACTTCCGTACGTGCTCTCTCTCGTGGAGACCGAGGCGGAGATGCCTTATTAACTGGCGTATTAACTGTGGTTAATACGAAAGTCAGAGCTTTGCAACGGGCAGATTGAGGGATACTGTATGTTTAAGCGCTGATGGGGTTGGGATCCTATGATTCGGCGCCTCGGGTGCGCGGGAAGCTTATTCATCAGCGGCTGAGCTTGAACCACGTACCGTTAGTATCTACTGATCGACAAATTCTGTCAAAATGTTCGCGTTCCAAGTTAGATTTGAATTGTTTGTGGGGTCTGTGCCAAAGTTGCATTTTTCGATTTTGTTGATGTCAAAAGGTGATGTGGACTTAGAACAAGTCGCCCGGTCACTTTATTCTCTCTGTTTTTTTTTTCCTTTTCCAAGATTGGAGAACAGAGCTTCCGGTCCATGACGTCAGTTTGAAAGCTTTCCAGGCAAGGACAGATGGCAAAAACTATGGCTAACCCTACACGTTGTTTAACATCTGCTCCACTTGCATGCACCAAACCTGCGAAAAGTGCACTCGGCAGGATTATTGCTAATGATCTGAGTTAGCATCAGCTAATTGTGTGCAAGCTGGGAAGATAGTACTACTGCTATTTTACCCGCAAAGTGTGGACAGTTGCGAATAGAAATTCTTGCTGTTTTTCTTTTTCCCATTCACCAGGCACGTCTTAAGAAGATGCTGACCATATAACTAAACGTTTGCATATGCTGACCATATAACTAAAAGTTTACATAGATTGATAGCACGCGTTCGACATTATTAGATTCGTACGTATAATGGAACACATACTTTATATCACCTCCGATCAATTTTCAGATGATGTCAGAGACATCAAAGTTAAACTGCATGCAGGTCAAGTTTACCAACAAACATTATTGGTTAAAAATGCAATATCAAAGACTGCGTTGGCTTCGTGCCTACCCACTGTAGCAGTAAGACTGGTATTACTCCTCGGCTCCTACGGAATCTGCCTAGTTTGACATCGGCCGCAGGCGCGCAGCCGAAGCTGAATTCAAGGAGGATCACACGGCACTGTGTGAGAAAAGCGCCGGTCACGTCGGGGCCGGGCGGCGAATGAGGAGCCGGCGGGATCGCCGCGGGCAGGACGGCCATCAAGACCACCCGAGCGAGAGCATTAACTCCACTACTGCTGCCAGAACGCCCCAGGCTACGTAGGCAGAGTACTAGAGTACGCTACGCAGCCGTCGACGAAAAATAGTTGGGTGCCGGACGAGCCGTATCGCGTGCCCTGCCCGTGGAATTCAAGTTGCTACAGACGGCTGCGTGCTGCGAGCCCTGGCACGGCCCGTATGCGTCTCTTACAAACACGGAGCATGCGTACAATTACTGCAAGGTTAATCAGTGGCCTGGCCCTACGGGAACTGGAAGTGTGTATAATGGGCGCGGTACGGGAAAAGATCCCGAGTACCGGCCGAGGGTACATCCCGGCTTGATTGCGCGGTGTTACTGCTCTTGGAGTCTAGCAGTGGTACAAGCTACTACTGTACACCGGCTTTGAATTCGGAGGCACCGGTCAGCCGATCATTGATTGAAGACCCTTGATGAGCTTGATCCGATCCCTCTGTGTGAACTCTAAACCTGGGAGAGGCTACAGTGTTCAAAAGCTGTGGAGGCGAGAGACGCACGGGCACTGTGGGGCCCCAAGTCTGCGAGAGAGGAATTGAATCCCGACCACTGTGACACGTTTCGTATAGGGAGGGGCCTTCGTGCGCGTGCAGTAGCTACTGATCGCCCCCCTATCTAGTCGTAGGCCGGTAGACGGTGGTACTACCAGCAGCGATGGCAGTGGCTTCAAGCCCTCAACTCCAAGACCACCGGGGCCCTAGGCCAGCCAAACCGATTTCCATGCAGCCCTCTGCCCTCCCGCTCCCGGTGCTCAGGGCGCGAGCGCACGAGCGCATGCATGAACCTGAACTGAACCCGGGCCCGGCCGAGCGGCTCGGAGTACCGGGAGCACGGGCAGCATGGTGCACGGACGGCTAGGCCGCCAGCTCGGGAGACGCAAGCAAGGGGGGTACAGGGTAGCCGGTAGGTGGGTGGGGGGTAGGGCTGGGATGCTACTCTGCTAGCAGCTGCGGCGGCCCGGGCGTCGTATCAGGGGAATTGAAGCCGGGAGGACTGACGCGAAAGGTTCAATTATGGGCCATTCGGCGCAGTGTTTTCGCCCAGTTTTTTTTTTCCTGTTTGGATCGGCATCCATTACTGGTGCAGTACAGTATCGAGATAGGAGATTCCTATCCTACCTATCGTCGTCTTTCGAGTTCAAATCGGTGGGATCGCACGTCCACACAGCCAAAAGTGGTTAGCCAACAATGAGGCCACAAACGTGAGGCGCCACAACATTCTTAGTAGCCAACTGTTTAGTTCTCTAGCATTTTTCATCAACCAGCACTTCACGCCCCAAGCCTCTTTTGCGGTGCCTCCTCCGCTCAGCTGTCTCTGTGCACCGACGGTTTCCTACTTGGCTACTTCTATGGAAGGATCCTCCGTGACGGCGACCTCCCCGTCCCCGGACACCTTTGCTCTTGCGCATGTACCTCCAAGTAGGAGTCTGAGATCCTCAACACATTTCAGTTCGGATGCTAATTAGGAGGACTAAACATGAGCTAATTATAAAACTAATTGCAGAACCCTGTCCTAATTCGCGAGACGAATCTATTAAGCCTAATTAATTCATCATTAGCAAATGGTTACTGTAGCACCACACTGTCAAATCATGGACTAATTAGGCTTAATAGATTCGTCTCGCGAATTATACTCCATCTGTGCAATTAGTTTTGTAATTAGCCTATGTTTAATACTCCTAATTAGCATCTAAACATCCGATGTGACAGGTGTTAAACTTTAACAGGGTGTTGCCAAACACCCCCTTATTCCATGGCATAAAAGCGGAGAACGTGCCTGCAATCTCTGTTTTTAGAATCGATCGCGGCGGCACGTGAGGGCGAAGGAACGCCAAGGTAGAAGCAAAATTTGGAAAGGAAATCAGAAAGGAAGCAGAGCATCGCCTTTTCCCCAGGGACACCCCTCCCTCCCCGACGCTGCCAACACGACATCCCCTATCCTCCCCTGTGCCGGCCGGCCCCCCTCCGCCACTGGAACCCCAAAAACCCAAGCAACCCCCACGCGGCAACAGGCCCTCCCCACCCCTGCCCCGAGAAAAGAGAGAATCCCCTTTGTTTCTCTCTCTTACCTAAGCCCAGCCGCTTCTCTCTCTCTCTGACTCTCTCTCTAAATAGCATCGCCCGCCACCGCGCGGGACACCACCCGTCCTCCCGCGCCTTTTCCCGCTAGCCAACGCGCGGCACCGCACCACAAGGCGCGCCCTCCCCCCTGCCCCTCTCTCTCTCTCGCCTGCAGCGCCTAGCGAGCCCTCGTCTTCCCCTCCCCATTATTCCCGGGATTCCCCTGTTGCTGCGACTGCGGCCCGCCCCACCCACCTACCGCCGCCCGCCTCCTCCTTCCCCTCGCTTCCGAGCAAAGAAAGCTTCGAGCGAACCGCGAGAGCAGCAGGGGGGGGGGTTCGGTTCGGAGGACGCACGGGACCAGGGCCATGGGGAAGTACATGCGCAAGGGCAAGCTGTCCGGGGAGGTCGCCGTCATGGAGGTCCCCGGCGGCGCGCTGCTCGGCGTCCGCACGCGCTCCCGCACGCTCGCGCTGCAGCGGGCGCAGAGGCCGCTCGACAAGGGGGAGGTCGACCAGGCCGCCGGGGAGTACCTCGAGCTCAGGAGCCGGAGGCTTGAGAAGCCGCACAAGGAGCAGCCGGCGGCGGCGGTGGCGCCCGCGCCGAAGAGGGGTGCCGGGAGGAAGGCGGCCGCCGCGGCGTCGCCGGCCGCGCTGGCGGAGGACGAGGTCGAGGTCTCCTTCGGGGAGAACGTGCTCGACTTCGACGCCATGGAAAGGTGAGATTTTTCGACCTCCTCTGTTCCGGCCTTCCTCCAATTTGTTCCTTTGCCGCGAAAGGGGATTGGTTAGGGTTTACCTTGCGCCTTCAGGGCTTACGCTAACTTCTCGGTTCCACTCCATTAGCGCCGCCACGGGGTATCTAGTCCTTCGAATTCGCAGTTGATTGTGGCGCCGAATCCAATGTTTTCGTTTCGCCCCCATTATCCTAGCCAGCGAGTGCAGTGCTCTGTTGTATCCTTGGGACACCGTTTCAGCCGGGAAGTCCACTCTTTGGCTGAAATTGAGCACCGCAGTCACTCGTTCCAAGACTTTTCCTCACTTGTTCCAAGGATTAAAACGTACTCCTACTAGTTAAGACCGGGTGCTTGCTCACTCCTTGCATTCATCTCAGCTTCTTAAGCGTCCAAAAATCACTTGTACTTTTCGTTTTAAAAATCACTTTAACCACCCCCGCCCCCCCCCCCCCCCCCCAAAAAAAAAAAGAAAAAGAAAATAAAAACAGAATCAGTTTGTAGGATACTACCTATCTAGCTAAGTTTTTGTCGAGTAGTAGCTTAAATATTCCCAAGTCTTGTTCGTTGCAGCCACGCCATTTGTTTCACTTAACCTGTTCTAAACTTCCAGTGGTTGGAGAGGTAATCCAGTGTAACTCAAAAGAATCTCTAGCTTACTGATAGAAACCTAGGCCTGAAAAATGCACCCTTTTTTTGCTCAAAGAAACAAGTAATCCTCAGTTAGTTGCATGTCAAATCCTTGCATTTTTGCACCCAATCCAAACTAAAGCACCCCTCTTAGTGGAGTATCTCTAGTGGCCGTTGCTATTCTTTACCCATAGCCGGAGGGGAAAAGTTGCCTCCTTTCCCCTGGTTCTCTCCCCTTCCCTACACGCGCAGCCCTTCCTTCTCTTGCATTTGCCCTTGTGCTATCTAGTTGGGCCTCGGTTAGTGGTGGGGTTCGGCAGTGACCCTCCCAATCTTTTGCCAATCAAAGGCCCTTTTGCGAGAAATTGCAATCGCCCACCGCCGGAAAGGCAGCACTCCTGTCGCACTCAAGATCCCATTTCGTGCGTTTCTGCTCACTTGCCACTGGGTTGTGTCTGGAGGGCAGCTAAACGGCAGGGCATCGGTAAGCAGCTCATCATTAGCCGTGTACCAGTCTACCAGAGGTCACCACCATTGAATTCCTCCTGCTTGTTGGCTGCCTGGGATCACTGGGCCTTGGGATGGACCACCTTTCTTGTAATGCAAACATGAAATTGAGTTTTCCCTCCATTCCTATTCTGGTGCATCAACCACTATACTTCTTCGAAAAAATGTCTACTGGAAGCCCTTAGAGCAAGCCCAACAATGGTCGAATCGCCCGACACATCAGACTTGCATGCGATTTGGCGGGGAGAGAAAGGTGAACTTGGCGCTGGTTCCGTCGACTAGCTGAACGCAAACTCCAAGACTCACCATTTCCTGCACATGCTAAATGGGGAGAGGTAAAAAACCAACTGAGTATGGCAGGTAGGCCCAACACAATAAATGCTAAGTATCCGAGCCCGTGAAGCGCCAAGTTATTGTATAATTTAAGTTCTAAACTTGTCTCTAGCTGATGTGGATGGAGCTATAGCCAAGCACTTGGCTCAACTATTAACCCTGCTCTAAGGGAGGGATGAAAGATAGGACTTTTTCTGCTATCTGCTGTGCAATGTGGTGCCCTGGCTTCTATAGCTTTCCGAAAAATGTTTCTGTGTCATGAGTGAAAAGATGTGTAACACTATTTTAGTGGCATATTCTTGTGTGCATGGGTCCATTGTAGCTAGCATATGCTTGTTGAAAATTCTATTTAGCTCAGTTGTCTTTGTTAGGTCCACTTGCTGTTTGCCTGTATTAATGCTTGCTGCAGCATAAATTAAGTACCACATTGTGGGGCATATGCCCGAAAGAGACAAGAGAGCGTCTTAGGAAGGAGATAATGTGCTCAATTATTTGCCATTTGTTGTCATGTCGTTCACCAATCCAGCTTGCAGCTTGCAAGTGCCACGTTTCGGGTTTTGAAGCTCTTGATTTGGGGATTAGGGATGGAGACAGTCTAGTTCAGTTTTGTTTGCTCGATAGTACGGTTTGCATATAGTAGTGCACTAGTACAAGGTTGAACAGTAACTTGAAGGACTATGGTTTTTGAATAGTGTGTCTGTAATACTTGGCCGGCCTTGATGTCTGCTTCTGGGCCGCTCCATGGGATTTCAAGTTAAAGCCATGTTTAGTTCACCCCCAACTCCCAACTTTGGCACTATGCAAAAAGAAGATTCCCCATCGCATCAGACTTTCAGTCGTGCATGGAGAACTATAAGCATTGGAAGTATAGAGTAATTACAACCTTGGATGATGATATTATCACTTAGTCCTCGAGAAACACGTGATAAAGCCGGACACAGCATACATAGAGAGACACAAGGAAACATGGTCTTGGGAATAGTTCCCGGTTGAGTCGTAACTGAATGGCATAAGACGATAAATTTGAAAACTT
>NC_028458.1:56605325-56694554 GCF_000263155.2 Setaria italica | reverse complement strand
CTAGCGTTTCGTTTGTATTTGTGATTATTGTCCAAATATTGACTAATTAGGCTCAAAAGATTCGTCTCGCAAAGTACAACAAAACTGTGCAATTAGTTTTTAATTTCATCTACATTTAGTACTCCATGCATGTACCGCAAGTTTGATGTGATGGGGAATCTTCTTTTTGCATAGTGTCAAAGTTGGGAGTTGGGAGTAACTAAACATGGCCTAAACAAGGCCTAAAGCTAGGAGAGAAAAATTGTACATTGCAATGGTACTTGTGCATTTATGGCCCTTTTTTTTATTTGAGTTTTTTTTTACTCATGTCTCTTTTGGTTGCAGGAGTACCAGAGAGACGACACCTTGCAGTTTGATTAGGAACTCAGAGATGATAAGCACCCCAGGATCCACAACTAAAAGCAAAAACAGCAACTCGATGACTTCCCGTCGCAGAATTGAAGCCTCGATCTGCCGGTTCATACCGAGTTCACTCGAGATGGAAGAGTTCTTTGCAGCGGCTGAACAACAGGGGCAGCATACCTTCAGGGAGAAGTACGTCTCGCTTTGTTGTGTTTGTGACTTTTAACATTACCCCCATGTTAACTTTCGCATTGGCTGACATTTGATTACAATCTTGTTCTGATCAGGTATAACTTCTGTCCTGTGAACGACTGTCCTCTGCCGGGACGGTATGAGTGGGCGAGGCTAGACTGCTAGATTTTCAGCACAAGAGCTCCATTGATCTGATATGTCTACAACAATGACTAGTGCCGTGGCCGTGGCGCAACCAACTGGACTGCACTAGCTTTCTTGTCTCTTGTAAAAATTAGAGTAGTTAGCCCGTAGCTGAATGATCTTGTGTAACGAACAGGTGCAGCGCTGAGTTACACCCGGATCCCCAACCTCACTGTAACGTTAACTGCTCGATGCTCATGCTGTAACCGAACCATCTCATGTAGTGTAGTGTTAGGCCTAATCATCTGTTCCTAGTCCTTGAATTAATTTAATGAGTTAGAGTTAGATTTGCATGGCATTTGCCTGATGTTTTCAACTGTGATCTGCCACAAGGCAAGCTCATTCTCTGGTCCAGAAATTGGCATTGCACCACTTTGAACGTGGAGGCCTCATCATGCCACTGAAAGTGAAAGGTCACTGCATGGATGGAACCCGTGGGGCTTCACATGACTTGCATTTGATGTATTGGTGATGCCCCTTTTGAACCTTGAACTGGTTTGGGTTCTCTCCATTGGGAGTTCGGTCTTGTGGCGTGAGTCAGGCACTGTGTGTCGTTTCCTTTGAGTGGTCACTGCATGATGCTTGCCATATGATGCCATGGTGGTCTCACATGGGGCGGCCGATGCATCAGCAGTGACGAATCATTTTTGGAATGTTGCGGGGCAAATGCTGTTTTTTTTAATTTTTAACTCAGGTAACTGGTAAAGTTCATCTTTTCAGTCAACTAGCCCAGCTAGGTCATTGGGGAATTTTCGCTGCCTGCTCCTTGTACCTTTCAGACAAATGTCATTTTTTTCACTTCATCGTTGCCGCTTTCCCGTTTAATCAGTGATAGCTTCCAGCATTGCTGCCTGAAATTGCTGCTGGTTATGGGTAACCTGTTCTTAGTTGCTGTAACAGGCTTTGCCACACAAGGCATATGCCACTTGCTACTGTATCGCCCTTGCGATCCTTTCCTGCAGTGGACTTGCAAATTGGTGCCCCCGGAGTCAAAAGCTGCCGCAAGTTTCCAAGAGCATCAATTATGTTAAGAGAGAATCCAAAACCCAAGCAGGAGCATGCATTTCCTATTCTGGTTTAAGCTAATCCAGCTGGCAAAGTTTAGCTGATCTGCTCAAAATGCTCTCATTTCAGTCAGAAAAAAAGTTTGCACAGTACCCCTCTGCTGTCAGTACTCAGTAGACAGTAGCTTACCCTTCAAAATGTGGCGCCAGATGTTCTTATCATGCTACACTACTTTCCAGCTGGAAATGTGGAGACATTTGCTTGGGAAAGATGCAACAATCCTGTGCCGCTGTCATCTGAAACAAGCTGCTATGTCCTGGCTGCGTATCACGCGCACACCAGCTGAGCCAAGGATTTTGGATGCATCAGACGGCAGCGGCACGGACCTGTTCTGCGATGGTTATCCGGAACAGTCGTTGCTTCAAAACGGTGTGCTGAGGGAAAAAAATTAGGTGGGGACCGTCCGCAAATTCATCGCTGTGCGGCCCCCCGTCTCGAATACGTCCACTGGCGGATCGACGTCTCCGCACGCGCCTCGCTCGCTCGGCTCCTCCACGCATGCCTCGCTCGCTCGGCTCTCCCGTCCTCTGGTTCCGCAGGGGCTAGCTCGCTCGCACGGCTCGCTCGTTCCTCTGATTCCGCGCCTCCTCAATCGCTAGCTCGCCCGGCTCGCTCGTTCGTCTGGTTTTCGCAAGCGCACCGCCCAGTTGCTAGATCTCGCGACCGTCCTCCTCCTCCGTCCACCGCCGGCCACCCCCGCCGCCCTCGAGCCCGGCGGCCGCCCCCGCCACCGTCTCCCTCATCTGCCGGCGTCTTCCTCCGTCGTCCGCCGCCGGCCGCCCCCGCCGCCCTCGAGCCCGGCGGTCGGCCCGGCCACTGTCTCCCTCGTCCGCTGGCGCGTCTTCCTCCGTCGTCCTCCGCCGGCCGGCCCCGTCGTCCTCCGTCATCCGCTGCCGTCTTCCTCCTTCGTCCGCCGCCGACCGTCCCGCCGCCCTCGAGCAAATGAAGGCAACACTAACCATTCAGATCTCAGTTCACAACACTGAAAGAGCACTATGCTGTTTCAGGAGAAAGAAATATAAACGGTATGCTTTCTTGATTTTTGACTGTACGAATGATAATGCTATTTTGCATCTCTCCATCTAATCCCAAAACAACAAATTTATTAGATAATCTGGAACTAGTTCATGAGCCAGAAAATACTGCCAGATCAAGTGGTGAGTTTCTCCAGAGAAGTATGTCAGCAACTGATCTAGATATAACTGAATTGGCACCACAGAACACTCACCATGTTGCTTCAGAAGACGCAGATGTTAAAGGTTTTCCCCTTTTCTTTCTGAATTTAACGTTTATACACATTTGCTAACTTAGTTTAATTAAAGGACTTATCTGTTACCCCTGTCAGATGTTCACGGGGATATCTGTGTTTCACAAGCTGGTGCTGATTTCGAAATAACTGGTGAAGTTGAAGGTTGTATTAAGAAAATTGAAGCCATAGGTGACATGGGGACACATAAACTGGTAGTCCAAGATCCGTCTGATGAGCTGGTAATGCAGAACATTACCAAAAGAATTTCACTGGAGAGGAAACAGGTGAACCGGACTGCGACTCCTCAAGCATCTCATGGAGGCATCTGCTGTCAGAGCTCCCTTTAGTATCTTCGTGGAAATCTTGATATGCAATGCTGAGAAAATCCTTCAGCTCAGCGAAACCATCATGAGCACCGAACCGTGATGCAGAGGCCATTCTCATTCCTTCATGATCAATTGACTGGTTTGTTCTATCCTGCAACAATGCCAAATTCACTGTCAGCTCACAAATGTAGGTCAGATCAACTCTTGTATGCACATACAGCATTGCATCAGGATATGCGGACGGAATATGATACTTACCTCCGAAGAATTCAGCCATCTTGCAACAACAGAGTTTCCCGATCTTCCTAACTGAGGGCATATAGACAATACAGCAACTACACTGACAACATGATTTCGCCTATTGGTTATTGAACTATATATAGATGCAGACAATGCAGCAATACTGAAGATGATCTCTCCAGATGGTACTATCACAAGATGGTGTCCTGCGTCAGAAAATAGGAAGTTTGCAACCTAGATTTTCTTATGCAGTTGTAACATTTTCCACCATTGTCAGATTCTTGTTGTGGCTCCTTCAATTTGAAACAGATTAATGTTGTAGTTTGTACTTTGTAGTAATCACAGATGTACATGATGATCAATGTATCACCTTTTCTTGACATGATCAATGTATCACCTTTTCTTTTGATATGAAATATATATGGATGTGTTGGAAAAAAATATATACTGTCTTAATGTATGAATCTGGCTCAGTAATCCTCTTATGTGGTATAAAAAAGAAGAAAAATGATGGCAGAAGAGGGTACAATATGGTAATCTTAAAAAACAAATTATATGATCCCATAGATAAGTTCACATGTTCCAACCGACACAGCTTAGATGAAAATAAGCATCAGTAAAAATAAATTTCTGCTGTAACACAACTTTGATGAAAATTAAGCATCAGTGAATAAATTTCTGCTGTAACACAACAAGGTTACATATTTTCTTTATTTGTCGGTCCATCAAAATCCAATTTTCTAGCAGGCAGCTGCATTGTGGCAGCTTGATCAACCCCAAGTAAGAGACTTGTATATCCTCCTCTAATATATGGAACACTCATGACAGAAGAATTCCCGTGCATATTGAAGTGTGGTATTGTACTGTTAGCATCAACGCTACCATCATTTAGGTCCTGTCATAGAATATGAAAATGTTTATAAAAATAATATGTAAGCAAATAAATATGAAAAATAAATGCAGTCAAAGCCAAAAGTCTTACAATAAATTTATCTGGACTAGCACCTTCATAACTATTTTCCGCTACATTATTTGATTCTTCTCCTATAGTCAAACACATATAGTTAATAATACAAGTATAGAATAAAATAATAATGCTAGAATTGGTACGATCAATACCTTTCTTTTTAGCAGTTTTCTTCTTCTTGCCTGTATTCTTTTCAAGGGAGATGGTCCCTCGTTTACTCTTTGCACCTTTTACCACCTCAGGAACTCTAAACGATATTGTACCTTTAAATGTATCTGTTGCGAAGTCAGCTGAAACAAGAGGAGCCTCATTCGATTGTTCTTCCATCTTACTTAGATAATTATCTGCATCCAAATCCAACTTATCCATAGCTTCCTCCAAAAGATCAAGAAGTTCTTTTGACTTTGAACACTTCAATGCAATAGATGTTGCCTTCCGTGAGATGCGTGCGGCATGGGTTTTTAAACTTTCCTCCTCAGATCCTTGTTTCTGAATATAAAATCCTCTCTTTGCATATTTTGTCCATCTGTGCTGGATATATTGTGAAGGCAAAATGAAAACATCGTTGACATTGAAGACTTTGAAGGCATGCTTGCACAATATACCTATCAGATATGAATGCCATGTTTCAACAATTTGTATTAGATGCTGTATTATTGCAATTTCAAATTTGAATATATATATATATATATATATATATATATATATATATATACGTACCTATGGATTCGTACTTCCTGCAAGCACATGTAATGGTACTGTCTGCTTTGTTGAATATGACAGTTGCTCCATAATCAGAATGCATATGTGTAACCGTATATGTCAGAATTGACCCTTCGGCTTGCAACAACTTACAAGAGAATGAAAATTGTTTGTTAAATTCTTCCTCAAACTCTTTATACATCCTCCCTGTATATGACTCAGCTGCGGTCTTCAACAGAGGAATATGAGTAACTGGGCTCTTTCGACGTGAATTAAAATCTTCATCCAACTCATTATTACGAAGACTACTGGAAACCTTCTCACATTCTTCAAGAAGTTCCGAAAGACCCAGTTTTCTACGAAATCTTTTCTTGAATACATTATTCATACCTTCGCTCCTTTGGGTCGAGTTCATATCAGCTGTAAACGAGTCACGGTACACAGCAGCCCATTTTGCCCTCAAATCATATAGGTTTTCCATCCATTTGTTGTCCTCAAGGTTGTAGTCACGCAACAATTCATCCCACTTCTTTTTGAAGTAAAACTCCGATCTGTCTTCATAGACACATCTCTTAAAATCAGGTAGAAACTTGTCAGGATGCTTTTGAATTACATGGCCGAGATGTTTAGCAGCATTAAGGTAAATATGCCACAAACAGAGGCGATGACTTGTGTTTGGAAATACATAAGCAATTGCTCCTGCCATGGCCGCGTCTTGATCAGTAAAGATTGTGCTAGGATGTTTGCCTGACATTGCCGTTAGAAAGGTTTCAAATAGCCAAACAAATGATGGTATAGTCTCGTCAAACAACAATGCAGCTCCAAAAATGATAGTTTGCTTGTGATGGTTAGTTCCGAGGAATGGAGCAAAAGGCATTTCAAACTTATTAGTCTGAAATGTTGTGTCAAATGACACAGCATCACCAAAGCATGCGTAATCCATGATAGATTGGCCATCTGCCCAAAAGAAATTAGCTATCCGACCATCTTTCTTGTCTATTTGCATGGCATAAAAAAATGTTGGATCCTCCATCTGCTTACGCTTCAAGTATTCCAGTAGTGTTTCTGCATCATTGGATTCTAAGTACTTCTTACGCTCACGGCCAATCTCATTGTTGCAATCCATCCGTGAGAATGGCACTTTGTCTGCTCCTCCATAAAACTCCTTCATAAACTCAAAAACTTGAGCTGGCTTCATCCCGGATTCCCTCATCTGCCCAATTAGCTTCCTGTCCGCTTCTTGAACACTTCGTTGGGACCTCAGCTTGCCCCTTTTATTTGGACTAGCAAGGTAATGGTTGTGATCAAGTATAACCTTTTGCACCGTCCAAATCCCCTCTTTACTAACACTAAACTGAACACGAGCATCGCAACCCGTCCTTGTAGTGTGCCTTGATGACTCAATTTCTCGATGACCTTCGTTACTGCAAACCAAATATTTCTGACGTAGAGTCCCATCTCCTCGTCGCTTTGTATGGCTCTTTCTAATACTAAACCCAATCTTACCAGCATAGGTGTTGTACATCTCATAAGCTTTATCCTCTGATTCGAAAGCCATTCCAACTTCAGGAACGATCATAGGTTGCACAACTTCATCAGCCATCTGTTGCACATTTAGTCGAGAATTAATGTGACTTACCTTTAGCATACAAAATAAATTACGCTCTCAATTAAATAAATTATTTGTAATTTAGTTACCTTATCTGGTGCTTCATCTCCTATTTCTTCAGGTATCATGCAACACACTCTAATGTTATCGTCGGAGTAGTTCTGTGCAATCTAGCATATATATGGTCATAAATCAGTGGAGGTCGAGGTCATGTAGCACGATCAAACACACACGTAAAAACTCATCGTGATCAAAGAATGTGAAAGAAAATATGTACCTGCGTTGGCTGCATTCCGTTGTGTGCTAGGGCAGGCACAGACGACACCATAGGAGACGAGTCAGGAACGTTGTCCTTCTCCTGGCTTCCTACCGCCATTGCAGCTGCGATATGTGGGGATGCTTCTCCTGCTGTGGAGTTCAGACTGCTATCCTCCTGGCCTCCTTCTCCCATGATAGTTGCTACGGTTGCGATGTTCATCGAAGATTTCTATGGCGGTTGTCCTTCTTTGCCACGGTCTAGGATCGCACAAAGATTGCTTCTCCTGAACTTGGATACGGCGCCGGAAACGGTGGCAGCGTCGGCGGCACGCAAGGGATGCGGTGGCAGACAACGAACGGATCCTCACGTGGAGACGAGAGATAGGGCGGTTCTCATCTAGCGGACGATGGTTTCTGTTTCTGCGCTGGTTTCTGTATCTAGCGGACGATGGTTTCTGTTTCTGCGCTGGTTTCTGTTTTCATCTGAATTTGATGACGAGCCGAGCGAGCTGTCGAGCTACCGAACCACGCGACCGAGCTGAGCCGAGCTGAGGTGTGTGCGGAGGAGCCGAGCGAGCGAGGTGCGCGCGGAGGCGTCGATCCGCCAGCGCAACGAATCGAGACGGGGGCCGCACGGGAGTATTTTGCGGTCCGTTCCCAGGCAATTTTTTTCCGTGCTGAGGGGGGTTCGGTTACTTTTGCTTATTTTTAGCACGTGTCACATCGAATATTTAGGTACTAATTAGGAGTATTAAACGTAGACTATTTATAAAACCCATTACATAAGTGGAGGCTAAACGACGAGACGAACCTATTAAGCCTAATTAATCCATCATTAGCAAATGTTTACTGTAGCAACACATTGTCAAATCATGGACTAATTAGACTTAATAGATTCGTTTCGCCGTTTAGCCTCCACTTATGTAATAGGTTTTATAAATAGTCTACGTTTAATACTTCTGATTAGTATCTAAATATTTGATGTGATGGGTGTAAGCAACCGAAGCAAACCAGGCCTGAATCTCGCCGCAAGTTGTAGTACACGCGTTGCAGGATTTGCAGTGTTGCAGGCTGATGACGGGACACTTCTCAGCTGGAGCTGCCCCAATTTGCAATTTCGCCGTCCTGAGAAAGGCTGTAGCTGGGATGCCATCTCAAATTTAGGTTTCGCTGGATTGCGATTACGAAACTGTAGCCATTCGCCAAATGTTTTTTTTTTATCTGTGACACATCCTCAAAAGATGGTTTGGTGCGCAGCACACTCTATTCCTTGATTTAGTCTCGGGGATACTGTGAATGTGAATGGGTCATTTTGTGCGTAACACATTGTCCCCATTAAACAACTCTTTTGCAGCCTGGGAGGTGAGAAAACAGCAGGTAAAAAGACTAAAATGCCCCTGGCTTTCTAACATTCAAGGGCCATCGGCCAGCCTTGCAGCCACAACATTCAGTCAACATATTTAAGGAGATAAAATTGCAGGAGACAAAATATATGTGGAATAAGTGACTAGCATGTTGTCACAAATTACATAAATTTAGCATGTCAAAAGAGATATATCATTCAGTTTACTTCCACATATACAACCACACACATCAGAAGTTTATGAGATGGTCCAATGCCATTCTTTCATGCACCTCAGCCTCCTCCATTGCAATTTTCCTAGCTCGGCTGTGAAAGAAAACAAAGATTAGGAAAAAAATTAAGTCTGGATGTTGATATCAATAAGAAAAAGATATAGATGTTTACCTCTTAGTTAATACCCCAGGATTACAGTTTAGATCAAACGGGCTAGATGGTGTTGTTGGCACATGCAACTTTAATGATGTACTTGGGTTGGCTGCTACTTCTATGATCACTTCCTTCTTCTTCTTCTTCTTAGTCCTCTTTCTTTTAGGTGTACTCGTGCTGGCTGATACTTTCTCCTTCTTCTTAGTTCTATTACTCTTTGATTTTGGTTGCGCAGGAGGTGGATCATCAAAGTCATACATCGTCTCATTGCAAGTTTTTTTTGCATGTGTCCTAACTGATCACATCTCCTGCATCTCTTTCTTTTCTTGCTGCCACCCTCAACAACTGATTTTATTCTCCTACTCCTTGGTCTACCTGCTACCCTCTTGAGTACTGGAGGCCACAACTTGAATCCTAGGTGTATTTGAGGCCATTGTGTCTTATTTGGTATTGGTTCAATCTAACCTTCATATGCTGATTTGAACTTTGACACAAAGTAACAACTGTCGATATAATCCTCCAACTCTAGACCCCTATAAGAGCATATCAAACTGATTGCATGATTACAAGGGAGTCTAGTGAGCCGCCATCTCTTATAGGTGCAAGTTTTTTGTTCCAGATCAACAGTATGTCTCCAAGGTGTTAAGTCCCTATAAACACCACTGATCTCTGCTATGTGACCAACACCTTTGTGGATTGGATATCCAACCAGTTCTCTACTCTTTGCATTAAGAGCCTTTCTTATGTGTGGCAGCACTTTACTATTCAACTTCATGGCTAGAGTTCTTCTCTGATACAACTTCTCCATGATTTTTTTGCCTAATTCTATCCATCAGTTTAATCACAGCAGTGACTTCTCATGTTTTATAATTGAAGGCTTCAGTGATATTATTGGTAATATAGTCACACTTGCTAGCTGTAGAGAAATAACATATTGCCCATAAGTTCTTGTGATTCTCCTCAATCCATTTCAATGCTTTTGTGATGACGCCTTGATGATATAATAGTGATTATCAAATATGTTCTTCCTGTAAGCTCTTGCCGCTAGCTACAGGTTCTTCTCAAAGACCTTTCCATGATATTTCTTCTTAAATTTTTAAATTTTTTGTACAGATGCCTCATGCACTCTCTATGTTGTACTCCATTGGTGAAGACTTTTGTTACTGCTATGTCAATATCTTTCCCAGCATCAGTTGAAATGACAAGTTCAGGTAGGGATCCAATTGCCATTGCAAGCTTGTTCATGAACCACCCCCAATTATCTTGTGTCTTTGATCCAAATACACCATATGCCACGGGGAACATCCAGTTATGCCCATCAACACCTATAGCTGAAGCTAGCTGCCCCTTCCACCTTCTAGTAAGGGCAGTGGAGTCAATGCCCCAATATGGTCTGCACCCATTTTTGAATCCATCAATACATAGCCTCAAAGCAACAAACATTATGCTAGATCTCATCTTGGACCCAACCTTTTCATAATCTATCTCTACTATGCTTCCAAGAGACTTTCTCTCTATCTCTGCGTTGAGTGCAAAAGCATACTCAAAACTATCCTCCCACTTGCCCAAGATCTCATCAAGTGCTAACTATTTGCTAGTGTATACAATCCAGTATGACAACTTGATTAAGTACTTCTCCTCCAATTTATTTTTCAAAGCAGAAGCTCCAATTGTGGGATCCTGCCTCAGCCATTGGATTACCTATCCCTAATCCAGAATTGATTAGCCATGCAATTGTTCTGTACTTTACTTGTGCTGTTGCAATAGTGCTTGTTAGGCATCTTCTTAATCTGCCATAAATTAAGAAACATCAATTAGAGAACAAGAAACATAAATTAGAAAATAGCGACACATAAATTAGGAAACATCCATGTAAATCCTGCAATTGTGATGCATGTATTCCCCACTTGCACTTCTTGCCTTTACAAAATCCTCTATACCTCTTTGCTTCATTATAATGAGCAGCAATTTTAATCTCATTCAGAATATCATACTGTGTAATAGCTCTCATGAAAGTGTCTCTATCTTCAAATGTCACACCAACAGCAATCATGGGGTTTTCTAAGTCATTTATATGCTCAACAACCTCACAACCTTTCTCATCATAAAAAACACAATCATCATTATCTTCATCATCAGTGTTAGGAATATAATCACAACCAATGTTAGAAGCAGATTTAGCAGGCTCATCATCTACACCAACATATTCTATTTCATCATTTTTACCCCAAGGATCATTAGTATGAGAAGCAGGATCATTAGTCACACTAGTAAAAAGATCATTAGGTGCACTGGTAATAAGATCAGTAGGTGTACTTGTAACAAGATCTGACTTGCTTTTAGTACTGCATATCAACAGCTGACTTGATTTCATATCAATAACTGTAAGGTCAGTACATAAACCGGTAACATCACTTGGCTGGTTAATGATTGAAACTAGCATAGGAAGCCTTCTGGTGTCCCAATACATATCAATTGCAACAAGCAATGAGGAATCAGAATCAATCTCGCTATACTCACATGCAACCTTGTCCCAAAAGCTCGCTGAAAAACTTTGGACACTGCCTCGCTTATCTCAGCATCTAAGTCAGCATAGAAATCCATTCATGAAATTGTATCCTTATCACAAACCCAATTCTTATCACAGGTGGCATGCAACACATGTGTACCATGCTTCTCATAGCTAGGGATGCGGATGGCAAACCTACTGAACAATGAAAAAAGAAGTATAGGTTATTCAATAGGACAGGCGAAATTGAACTAACAGGAACGACAAAACTTAACTCTAAATACTCCAAATTGTTCATGACCGCTAGACCCTCAATGAAAGCAACAAGGATACGCTTATCTTACCCATCAGGAACCCATGACAAGTCCAACGCCTTCATCGTAGATCCTACGCTGTGTAGCTGCTCCACACCGTTTCATAATAACAATATGGCGAAACCCAAATTTGGATGACATTCCAGCTAACCCAGACGGCGAAATTGCAAATTTCTCCTTTTTAGGCGCAAGTGAGCGCTGCGGGGCTAATGATTACTGTGATGACAAGCAGCTGCAGCCACTAGCCCACTACTGAGCTCTGGCAACTCTCTCACGAGCTTTGTACGGCAAGGCCCTCTCGGCCTCTCGTGTGCAGCAGCCGTAGACCCGTAGCACTTTGCATTTTACTAGCAAGCTAGCGTTGGTGAATGGAGCTGGAGCCTGATCCTGAAGGCAGGCAGTGTTGCTCACGGCAGAAGTGCAGGTTAGCAGCTGCAGCTTAGGGTTACATGAGGATTAGGCTCCCTGTTTCTGTTCTGAAACTCGTTACTGGATTAAATCTCCTGTCTAGCAACTACTATTAGTGTCAGATGATGGTCTCAAACCCTTGTGCACAACACAACACAAAGCTGTTGCACTGACCCAGCACAAATGTGGCCGATGCTTTTCTGTGTGCCTCTAAGGTATGTGTACTTGCAAGAGTCATTTCTGCAAAGAAAGGCGTATATTGCTTGGCGCGAAAAGTTTGAAAGTCACATTGCAATCAAAGTTACAGGTACCACGGAGTCCCATAGGATAAGCTGCTGATGCGCTGCATGCCTGCTGCCACAGCAGACTGAGCAATGCTCGTACATCTGAGTAGTCTATTTGACTGCTCTTGATGCATCTGCCACTGTTTAGCAGCTGTTTTCACAGCGGAAGTCTGAATAAACATTTACTATTACTCAAGTTTCGACAGCACCTCCGATAAGTTTCTACAGCACCAATAACAGTCCTACTATTATAAACGTAAGGATGTGAATGTCACTCCCTCCGTTCTGTTTTCTACAGCTGTTTTCACTGACACAGTAGGACTGTTATTGGTGCTGTAGAAACTTGAGGAGCTGCCGAATGGTGTTCACATCCTTACGTTTATGATCTTTACGTGTTCTGATGAATGGTGTGCTTGCCTGATCGTTTACATTGTGCAGTGAAGTCTCAACACGGCTGCCGATTCACTAGAAAAAGGCATTTGAACATGAGGCCGTAGCGCACTCACGGTACGAGCTACAGGATCCTTTTTCTGACTTTTTTGTGCATCCAAAACCCGAGATGGCCTGACAAGGAGAGGTACTGAGCGCCATTGACGCACGAGTTTCAGTTGAGCAGCAGTGGAGGGCGTAGAACAGTGTCGTCCTTGCTGCCGGTGTCTTCTACGCATGCAGAAAATTGTTTTCGTACCAAGTGTGTAAACGAGGCCACTGAAAACTGCTCAAAATATCAGCCGCTGAAAAAATTTACTGAAGGACCGACAGGAAGTGCTGCTTAGAGTTAGAGATCAGATCACTAACGCCGAGGTTGATCTCTGCAATAGAGAAAGCGACAAGGGCGACACTGTCACGCTGCACCTGCATGGAGTCGTCTCGTCTCTTCAACCTGTGTCGTTGCAGCGTCGAGCTAACCATGAATGCGTGAATTTACTGGGATGGATCGCGAGTAGTAGATGCTGTGTGAACCATGTACGACGTAGAATACGACATGCCTATCAGCTATCACATCGCCTGGCGTGGCGCAGCTGCTCCTGCTCACTGCTCACTGCTCAAGCCCGTCTCTAGCTCTAGGAAAAGAAAAGGACGGCGTGGTGTGGTAAGAAATTGCAGCATGGTACCCTCAAGCATCAGCATCAAATCATCAACTCCCGGTGCATTCATGCTTTGCAGTTGCAGTGAAGTTCAGTGCAGTGCGTGCAGCGCCTGAACCCTCGAGCCTCGAGTGCATTTCTTGCAATGTCTGCCCGTAGTCGAGGCCGTGTACACCCACAAGTACTAAACGCACTTTTAGACAGTTCGACATTAGCTTTCGAAAATGAATGCGCTTCGATTCACCTTTTCGTTCAAATGTCTCTCTCTCGCCCTTTTCTTTCTTTTCTTTTTGTCCCACAATTGTCCTTTTGGATCAAGCGGGCGTTTCCATCTCGAAGGAGGAAATAAGAACTGGCGTAGGTTTGAACGAAATAAGAAACTCAAATGCAATCGGAACCTTATATTTGGGGCATATGCTGGGATTCGATTCAGTGCGGAGGCTCTAATTCGGTCAACGCCATTCTGATTATTTCCCCTTTTTTTTAGATGACATTCTGCTGCTTTCACAAGGAAGAAGTAGGCCTTTTGGCCCAATCTTCCCGCAGTTTCGGCCCAAAAACCTCGGTCTTTACGGCACAACCACAACATCGATTCGATCGAGGCCCAAACGCTTGGGCGCTTGGTCAAAGTTAGGCGCCACGTGGTCCGCTGAGGCCGCCGAGGGAACGGCGGACTGGACCCGGTCCCCAACGTGTAAGTCAGTGGCCCGTGGAGTGCGGTATACTCAATGACACGTGGGTCCGTACTGGAACAGCCTGTTTTTCCCGCTAAACCAGGCTGCTTTCCGGTTACTTTATCAATATTTTCGTCTGCTAATTAAAAGCTAAAAAATTCCACGCGTGATCGGGCGGGACCCACGTACGAAATGCTTGGAGATGCAGAAAGGTCCACGGAGAAAAAGTAGTGCAGCGCGTTGGACGTTTTCGATTAGCCGTCCAATTTTTCAAAGATTAACGGAACCACCCGCACCACTAGCCTGCACGCACGAGGGATGATTTTGACCTGGAACCAAAAAGAATCTAGTGGTATAGTTCTTCTCGCCGCTCCCCTCAAAGAATCTGCAAATTGCGATCACACCCTTGATTCTTCGTCCAACTGAAACTAGTAAACAAATTTCTGGCGGGTGGCTCTGGGTACGGCCTATTCCATCGCGTCTCTCGGATTCGGCTCCGGAATTTGAAGTGATCGAGGGAGGAGGATCGCCGCCTTGTCCCCTTTCGACTCCCACCCACCTCAATCCCTTCGCCAGTTCGGTCGCTTGTTCGGAGAACACCACGATCCCGGGCGGTGATCCTTTTGCCCCTCCCGATTCGGCCACTTTGATCCCAATTAGGACCGGACTGGTGATCAGAGGGATCGAGGAGAGGACAGGATCCGATTTTGACCGGGCGATTTCGTTTTGTTTTCGGGGACCAAGCCAGCCAGCCGGAAATCGAGATCTTCCTCTTGTGCGGCGGAGGTGAGCGAGTTGGTTAATCTTTGGCCTTTCAATTTTGTAATTTTCTTACGTTGATGACCCTGTAGCGCCTGAATTCTGCAGCCTTGTTTGGGATTTGGGCCAGTAGAATTAGCATTTATTTGTAGGTATTAGTTTGCTTTTTTTCGGAGGAAAACTAAGAACTCCGCAGTTAGTTAGTATAGGAATTTGGGGTGATTTCCAGTAGATATTTTTCATATTTTTTTCTCTGATCCGCACGATTTGGACAAAATATCATTCAAATTTCTTCAACCTTTGTGGTGGCTGCGAAATTCTTCGTTTGTTTGATCAAGATTTTCATCCTTTTATTACTATCGCGTAGAACTTTGTGCCATTTTGAAGTCTCCCAAAATCCTTATTGTCACTGAGCTCTGAACTCTGGAGCATACTCGTTTTGATTAGTTGATTGCATCAGCCATCAAGCCATCGAGCACATACCAGTGGCTTCTGTAGGATAATTGTAGTTGCTCATATTGCTCCAAGCTATGCAATGTTGTGGTTAAAATAGCAAGAGATTTCATATTTGGATATTTGGTAATTGCAACAGATAAGCCGATTGAACATGACGTGGCAGGATGAAGGTTACGAAAGAGAGGGGGAGATTTAGCAGATTTATTCGCCGCATATCAGTGCAATGCCTGTGCTCTGGGCATCAGATGAACAGAATGGATCGAGCAGTCCAATTATCGGAGAACGTAGACATCAAGGATGGCCTGAACAGCCGGTACTCATCTCCAAATTTTGTGATTGAGCAGCCTGTCAACAATGCTGGTATGGAGGAAGCTGAGTTGTCCCTCCAGCGAGTTGGCTCCCTTAATTATGAGGTTGGTGCTCCATTCTATTGCTTAAAGAATCTTGTAACAACATAGTCAGCTCAAACTGTGCGTAATGGTTAAAAAATTTCAGGAAGCAAGGGCATTGCTTGGAAGGGTAGAATACCAAAGAGGGCATATTGAAGAAGCACTTCGAGTGTTTGATGGGATAAAAGTATCTGCACTAATTCCTGAGATGAAAATATCTATTGCCAGAAAAGTGGGCCAGCAAAAGCCTCGCCCATATTCCAGCTCCCCAGCACTGCCTTTCCATGCTGTTACTGTACTAATTGAGACTATACATCTTAAAGCTCTAGCACTTAATGATCTTGGAAGGTTTGAAGGTAGAGACCCAGCTTCTCTGCAGTCTTTTTTTTTCTTGCTTATTTTTTCAAGACTTTTAATCGTAACTCCAACTACATTTGATTTTGCAGAAGCTGCACGTGAGTGCAGTACAATATTGGACATTGTTGAATCTGCAGTACCTGAAGGTTTGCCATCCAACTTTGGAAATGATTGCAACTTGAATGAAACAATATGCAGAGCAGTTGAGTTACTTCCTGAGCTTTGGAAATTAGGAGGTTTTCCTCTTGAAACTGTCTCTTCATATAGGAGGGCGCTTGTTACTAACTGGAACCTTGATGCAAAGACCATTGCTAAAATACAGAAGGAATTTGCTATTTTTCTGTTATACAGTGGTTGTGAAGCTAGCCCTCCCAAACTTCGATTTCAATTGGATGGTTTATTTGTACCTCAGAACAATCTGGAAGAAGCTATTCTTCTTTTATTAATTCTTTTGATGAAGTTCAATCTTAGGAGGATTGAGAGGGATCCAACTGTGATGCATCACCTTACTTTTGCACTGTCCATGTGTGGGCAGTTGAAACCTCTAGCTCGTCAGTTTGAGGCACTATTGCCTGGTGTTCTGGAAAATAGAGAGTGGTCGTACAATGTTGCATTGTGCTACCTAGCATCAGATGATGATTTAACTGCACTGGATCTGCTTAGAAGAGTATTGAAGTCTGGAGAAGATTCAAATAGTCTCAAGGAACTTCTCCTGGCTTCAAAAATTTGTGGTGAGAGCGGCGCGCATGTTGGAGAAGGTGTTCTATACGCTCGTAGAGCCCTTGCCAATCAGCATGGTGGTTGTGATCAAATGGAGGTTGTGGCAGGCCGTTTGCTAGGCATATCCCTTTCCAATCAAGCTAGATATGCTACAACAGACATAGAGAGAGCTTCTCAGCAGCATGAAGCGCTAGAGGTGCTTGGTAAGGCTGGAAAGAAGATGGGTAACAGAGATTTCGGGATAATATACAGTCTCAGCCTTGAAAATGCTGTGCAGAGGAAATTAGATACAGCAGTTCGTTATGCAAAGAAGCTGTTGAAATTAGAGGCTGGGTCAGAATTGAAGACTTGGTTGCTTATAGCCCGAATAATGAGTGCCCAAAAACGATTTGAAGATGCTGAGTGCATCGTGAATGCTGCGCTAGATCAGGCTGGGAAGTGGTCTCAAGGAGATCTGTTGCAAACTAAAGCCAAAATTCAGATTGCCCAGGGGCAATTTAGGAAAGCAATAGAGACGTATACCCAGATTCTTGCTCTGATCCAAATTAGGATGAAGAGCTTTGGTGCTGGGGTTTCTATGTTGCAGGTGTCTATCTTTTATTTTAAATCGAATTTAGAAGAATTTCAAAAAAAACTAAATACTTTATGTGCTTAATATTTTTTCTATCTTATATTACCGGACCAGCTGGAGTACCATCTAAAACTAATTTCCAATATTTGTTAGAGAAAAAATAAAACATCTTTTATTATTCAGTTTACATATTGAATAGCAGTAGTCAGCTCTGAGTATATTTTCTGAAAGAAAAGGGAGAAAGTAATTTTGTTAGCTACCTAGTCGTGGACTTCAATTTGAAAAGGAAAACCATCTTATAGTCTTGCATAACATTTTTTGCATTGTAGGGTACCAAGACCGATAAAAATCTGGAAATAAAGACATGGTATGATCTTGCCCTTCTGTACCTAAGAATGCTGCAGTGGAAGGATGCAGAACTTTGCATAGCCAAGATAAAAGCTATCAGTCCACATTCCCCCTTGGCTTGTCATGCTACAGGTGATTTATCCATTTAATTATTATTGTCCGATTGCTTAGGGTCCTAGCATCATGTTTTTGTATTATTAGCAGGTCTATTCAATAGTTCATGATGTTACAGAATTATTTACCCCAAATCTTGCCTTTCTTAGTATTTATGAAGAAGTTTGCCATGCAGGAAAGCTACTTGAAGCCAAAGGTTTGTCGAAGGAGGCTCTGCGAGCATATTCAATAGCGTTAGACCTTGATCCTAAACATGTGCCAAGTTTGACATCAACAGCTACTGTTCTTCGACAGCTTTGCAAGAAACCCTTGCCTGCAGTGAGATGCTTCCTAACCGATGCGTTGCGGTTAGACAGAACGAACCATGTTGCCTGGTTCAACCTTGGCTTACTCTACGAAGAGGAAGGTGACAGCGCAGCGATTGAAGCTTCTGAATGTTTTAAGGCAGCTGCTGCTCTTGAAGAAAGTGCCCCCGTGGAACCTTTCAGATGACATCAACACTTTGAGGGACACTTTAACTAACCATGAACCAATCAGATGTTTTACAGGAACGGCACTGGCATAGGCAACTTTTCAACTTTGTTGCCACTTCCTCATCTCCCATTTGTAGGATGAGTCTGGAAAGTAGTGTGCAAGTAAAATGCTTAGAATAGAAACACATGTACCTAACATGTTATACTGTATCTGTCCTAAAACAAAATCACTCTAGTATTAAAAAATTATGCCATAAACAAAATCATTGTGTTCAGGACCAGCCTAGCAGGGCCCACCTTATTCATACTGATCCACATTTCATGGTGCATGGCGCGGTGCACACATTTCACTGTGGCCTACTGTGAGCTCCCAAACGACAGGACGTACATGCAAAATGCATCGGTTAGGAAGAAACCCTTGCCCCTCTTTAATTCATGACACTACGGTCAGTCTGAACGTACATGCAAAACAAACAAGTCTTCAAAAAGATATTTGTAAAAGAAAAACTCGCGCAGAAAGCTAAGTAGATGGCAAAGCACTCTCTTTAGATCGACGAAGTCGAGAGCTCAACAAAATGCGTCCACGTCAAAAGGTTTAATAAGGAAAAAAAAATAAACATCAACTTAAGAAGGAAAAATACAAACGCCAATCTAAGAGCGATGCTTAAGGATCTCACTTGTATCGATAATTTGGTATCCAGTATCCTATTATTCACCAAATATTTCATTCTACTGTGGAATAGCAATGTCCCATATTTCATTCTACTAATAGTACCACATTCCTGACTGAACATCTAAAGGCTCAAAAACTACGAGTCTCTACAACTGTTGGCACATACGTAAAGCTCATCTAATCGCTAGTCAGAGCCGCGGCAGTCTCAAACGCAGAATCACCTTGGGTATTTCTGCAAGTAGAGATCATATGGAGCATATCCAGCATACACGGTTCTGCTGCCGAAACGCCGTCCATGTAACGAATGTGCAGCCATGCATGCAGCCTCCTTCCGCATGAACTCCACAAGCACAGAACCAGGTTCAAACACGAAAGCAGTGTCACTGGTCTCAACAGCAGGTACTTTTTCTGCATGATCTTCAGTCACATCATCAGCATCTTGTTCACAGTCCCTTCCAGGTTTCTCCATTTCGTCTCCAGGCTCAGCGGGACTACAGATCTCTGATGTTCTCGGGTCTTGATGTCTCTTTTCTACTGCATCATCATCCTTTGCGGTAGTGGTGGCCTCCACTGCTGTATGTTTATTCTCATCTGCAGCTGCTTCTGTATGATCAGTTTCAGAATGTTGCGATATGGGGAGAGCAGCTCTAGTCTGAGTGCCATCTATGTCTGTGTGCCCATCTGCTACAGGTGCTTCACTCTCACAATGTGCTGCATTTGATGGGATGTGTTTGTCCTTCTGATCCTGACTCTCTGGAATAAGATCTCTATCTTTAGTTTCTGTAGCGTCAGAATGATTGAGAATATCTATGCTCTGATTCGGCATAGAACATTCTGATCCAGCCTTTGCAGTGTTTTCAATATCACCAAATCCAGGGCACTCAATCTTGACTGGCCTGTCTTCCAGCTCAACTATGTTATCCTCTGCAGTGTTGTCACTACGAGCAGCATATTCAACCACATTTACTGACTTGACGGCTCCAAACCTGTGAATCTTGTCCATAGTATAAGTTGATATCCACCATAATCAATGACACGAAATGAATGTAAAAGAATCGTACACACCTTGCACATTCGATACGTACATCTTCCAATGTCTCTTCCAGCTCTGATTTCGACAGTAGCACATACTCTTCATCATCAAACTACATATGTTGCACAGCATCTTTTTACAAACTTTAAAAATGTGAAAATCAAGTGATGGGTTGATATTTTTGTTCAATGACATAATTAGTGTTAGAATTCAGGATTGCTGCACCAGTGCATCATTCTAACAATGACAGGATCATACAATAACCCCCAGGATTGAATTTATTTGTTTATTTATTTGAGCTCATAAGATCTAGAAACAAATAACAGCAATGAGGGAAAAAAAATATGAAGCCACAAAATGTTTTCATTTGGAGGGCATTGTTGATTTAACTATAGGAAATTAAAGCGAAAAGCAATAAAACTACAGCGTACCACATCTTTTAGTTGCAGGACCTTAGTTGGTTCTTCAAGAAGTGATTTGGCATTGTCAGGGATACCATAAAACGGGGAGGCCTCATTAGCAGCCTGAAAATTCAACTAGAACATATTATTTCAAATAATGGAATAAATAAGGGTAACGAATAGGTTGAAATAGTGGTACCTCCACAGGAGGATCGGGAAACACGTGGACAGCAGTCAGTACACATCCACCAAGCTTCATCCCATTGAGGCCAGCACATGCCTTGGATGTAATGGAGCGATCGGCATACTGCCCATATTGAATTAATCAGAAGTGTCTATGATGATCATATGCTCTAGCTTATGCACACTACACTTCATACCTCAAGAAATGCACAAGGCCCACCAAGCTCATCATTAAAAAGAAAGCGGTATGCAGCCAATGGGCCAAATGCACTAACAATCTCCATTAGCTGAAAGAGAAGGAAATGCAGTTACTTGTCAAGAACATATAACTATAATATCCTCACGAAGCAAGAACAACAATAGTCAATACTCAATATATAAAGCACAGATACTTATGGCCTCTCATATTACCATCTCGGATGAGATCATTCCAGCAATCCCCGCTATGAAAATCTGTAAAATTCAAAGTGAAACATAAAGCATAAACATTATAACAACAAAAATCAACAGTCAAATCTTCTTGCGCTTGGCTATTTTGAAAATATCTGGTGTAAATATTAGATGCACATGCCAAGTCGCAACAACTACACTTCATTAAATAAGATAATTTGAGAAAATAAGAAAAGGGGAACAAAACTCAGTTAACTCTTTTTTCTGTGATGAGAGAAGAGATGGATTGACTGAATGTACAAGAGTTCTCCATAAATGGAAGTAGCTTTGAAATGAAACCAGACACAACAATGGAGTAACTTCATAGTTGTCAACAAGCAATTTTACCTCAACTGAGTTCTCGCAGAACAATACAACAGGCAGGAAGCCGAGAATGTCCAAAAATTTCTCACACAATTCTCTTTAAAAAGATAGAACAAGCAGAAACCAATTATGTTACCTTGTATGGTGAATCTGCAACTACGTCAGATATTAACCCAGTCTCTTCAGCAGGCTTCTTAGGAGCTACATTCTGCAGGGAACAAAAAGGTATGTCTTAACATTTAAAATGCAATATCTAAAATTCTGAATGTCCTCATATTTAAAATATATAAATCTCCAAAAAATCAATGTCGTAACAATCAAAATATAATACAGACAAATCAACCCAGTTACTTCTGTCAAGCAGCAAACATACTACGTATAAGTAAATAACACTGATATTTCAACAGCTAATGGTGATGGAAAGCAATCACTGTGAACTATTGTTAGGTGTAGAAGAAAAGTCTGGTTCATGACTCTGACTTGAACACCATAATACTAACAGAGACCTGATGTCACATGTTTGCATGATACTATTGTTAAGCTAGTCATGTTGGTGGTATACAGCACATTTGACCTGGACCGCAACCCCAAACAAGGCCATCTAGCCACGCAACCTAAGGTGCACCAACCAGGCCAATCCCCTCATTAGAACTGATGTGGGAGAATCACTATCCACTTCCATCTCTACGGTATTTGTTTGTGATGTTCCCTTATCAGCTACAGGTGGAACAGATAACCATATCTACCTATGTAAAGAAACTTTTGTGCTTTTGGAAGTAAAGAGGCCAGAGATAAAAATAAGGGAACTAAGATGTAAGACAACCTCCATGAAATAAACTGAGCAAGAAAATATTAGAAATGCAACACAAAAGAGCAAAATAGTAAAGTCAATTTTTGTTAAACTAAATGAAGAATAACTTTGAAGTTGTCAAAGTTTAAATGATATCTCTTGCCACCGAATTGCACTCAGCTGTAGATATTTGGATAATTAGGCTTAGCAATCAGCATACTCAATGTTTGCTAACAATACATTTACTTGAACCATGCTGTACAAGATGTCTTCCTAATGTTTCCATGAACTGAGCACCATAAGGACTCTGCCTGTCTGCCAGCACTGTAATGAGCCAATGAAATCTGGAAGTAGCAGCAGTCACATAATAATGGCCTACACCAGGAAGTCTGCTTTACAATTCCTTTGCTTCACGATGCTGCTGAACGTGAATTATGACACACCCAATTAAAATACCCTATTTGAGAGATTTCAATATGACCGTCAGACAGGAATTTGTCGAATGATAGAAATATATGTCATGAACAAACAGCAACTCTAGAATACTTTTTGCACCATGAATAAATCTGAATATATCTACTCCAGAATAATTTTCACAACATATTGCAAGGTTCACCGTGCAAAACAGAAATGAAGGTACCAATTGCAAACATATCAATACCTGATTCTCAATTGCAACACATAGGCCAAAAGTAAAACATGGCATAGTTGAACATAACATTCTATCCAGATATGCAAACTACACGCATGATCACTCTAATGGTATTCATTACTGAAACATTAGGATGCAAAACATGTCAAGTGATAAAAGAAACTGGGTAGAAATCTTGCCATTTTTTACAAGCATGCAACTGTTAAGAGACTATCAACCAAGCACAAAACTAAATGGAAAAGAATATGAAAGTTAAAGGAAGATCTTGCAACTAATAGTATGCTAATCTCTATTGCTAAAAAGATATCCATTTCAAAAGAGGAAAATTTCTTTTGCAGAACAAGAGTCCATATGTGTAGGAAATGTTTGAAACGTTTACAATCTCATACGCACTTCTCAACCAAGTATAAATCAGAGGCACATAAGTAATATTAAACCATTGCAACATTTAGCTTCACACAATGACATCTAAGAAATTAAAAAATTAAAGTGTTGCATGTAAAAGTCGATAAGATGCCCAGAATTAATTTGAGATATTTAACAACTTTGCGATAACCTAAGTCAAGCAGCTGACTTCCACACAGCAACGAAAACCAGGAGGCGGAAAATTGATACCAACAAGGTCAAGCGACACCTGATCAACAGGGTGACTTAATTCAAACCCAAATCAAAACATCAAATATCAGGTTCTCAAAATAGACTGGGAAAATTATGAGAGGTGGTTTCAGCAAGACCCAAAAGGCTAAATTAGAAGGTCATCCACATGAGGGGAAAAAACTAAACAGTATATAATTGCAACAACATTGATGGGGAAGGATGGAAATCTTACCACCATTTCAACATATTCTTTGGGGCGTCGAATTCTCAAAGCAGATCCATTTAGAGACCTTCCATCAAAAGAAAGAGCTGCTGTAGCATCCTCTGGTGTAAGAAATTCAGCAAATGCCTGACGTTTTTCCTTGTTTATCTGCATTGAATCAAGATAGGATATTAATACATGTTAGTAAGAAAATGTGACACGGTAGGAATGAAAGTGGCATGGTAGTTTTCTCACCGTACAACTGAGGCATGGTTTAGACCGCTGGGTGTATTTAACACCGGTAGACAACAAGAAGTCATTCAAGCAGTCAATCAACCTATCCTCTGTTGCTGAATCAGGTAAATTTTCAATGTGCAACCTCCTGAGTGGACGGGTTGCTTGTGTAAGCTGGACAGAATCTGCAGACAAACTATTCCCTGCCAATATTGTCTCAACTTTAGTTGAAGGGTCCTTTGGAGTAGATGGAGTCATCTGGCCAACAGTTGACTGCAAAGTAGTAGGGAATTTAAATTGGCTTGCTTTCACAGGAGGTTGATCCCATGTGGCTGATTTCTTTTCTGGGGATTGAATGACCGGTGGAGGAGTCTTGGTAGTTGCCTGCTCAGCTTGCGGTGCTGTTTTCCTTTTCCTTGGTGAGTATCCACCAAGCCGACTTTCATATCTCTGGTGTGACCCGCCACTGTATCCACCACTCCCAGATGATCTTTGTTTGTCAACTTCAGCATACTTCCTCCTTGATTTCTCCATTGAGTAGTATGGACGATAATTGCCCAAATCATGTCCATGGTAGTTATGTCTTTGTTCCCTTGGCGGTGGGGAGATAGACCTGCCATGTCTCTCTCGATCACGATCCCTGCTTCTAGACCTTCTCCTTTTCAACCTTGGCTCTCCGTGGTATGGTTTTGCATACTCATTTCTTCCATCATTTCTGTCAGAATGTTTGGAACCTTGGAACCATGCAGAGTCCTGTTTCTTTGACATTGGTCGATCAACCTCTGAACTCTTCTCATTATCAAAACTACGGTTTTTCCTCTTTGTCTCATTTCGAAGCTTCTCACTCTTATCCTTAATTCTATCATTGTCAACGGTTTCATCATTCCCTCTTTTCCCAGGTCCTTTCTGATATTCAGATCTCGTGACATCACCATTTCTTGCTCTGATTTCACCAAGGTTTCTATCTTTGCTTTCATCAGCTCGGCTACTCATGCTTGTGGTACGTTTCTGAGAACTACCAATGCCTTTATCTTTGCCAACTGAACGATACTCATCTCCTATGGAGGGCCTCTCTTTCATGGAGCCCCTCTTTAGTGCATCTCTCAGGTCTTCCTTCTCCGAGGCCTTTGGTGTATCTTTCAGGCCATCCATCTTGTAACAACCTTTTGGCCTATCTTTAGAGTTGTCCTTCTTGGAGACCTCCTTTGGTGTATATCTCGTGTCATCCTTTCTAGAGCCTTCCCTTGGTATAACTCTCAGGTTTTCTTTCTTGGATTCCTCCCTTGATGTATCTCTAATCTTCTTTTTTGAACCCTCCACAGGCATATCTTTCAAATCCTTTCTAAGTTTGTAACCTCTTCCTTGTTCCAAGTGATTAGATGTACCCTTGTCATTTTCTTGGAGCTCTTCCTTGGTTTTCTTAGCTTCTGATGCAGCCTTCTTTTCACGCCGCAACATAATGTCCTGAATGCTCAGAGGTCTTGTGCGGGCAGCAGTCCCTTCACTAGTGATTCTCTGAGAGTCATGTTCACCATGTATTTTTCTACTCATCTTGCTCCTTGAGCCAAGAATTTCGTCAAGACTCAAGAACAACGAGATCCTAAGTTATCTAACCTAGCATACACACAGAGCCAAACCAACAACAGCATTTGACGACATGTGGCTTCCTGCAAAGAATATAAGAAGAGGTGTGACAATCTTGCAGCATACTTTTCACTATAATAGAGGCATCACAAGAAATGGCAAATGTAATACAATCAGAGAGCCAATTATGACTGGCTGATGCAAATGTAATTTCATCGAAGAGCCAATAAAAAAACATAAAGGTGTGCATCTTTGATGAAGCCAAAAATCCTGATAGAAGCCATCAGCAGCCAGCCCAAACAATGTGATCATCTTCTTTTTAATCACATGAAGAAAATGGCCCTAATTGTTTGTCACTAAAGCACAATAAGTCATAGAGAATGAAATATTTCAGTGTTGCCCGCCTAACCCTTGCTAGTATATCGCAAAGTTCATTTTACTTTGAGGATTCTAAAATCCTGATAAAAGCCATTAGCAGCTAGATGTAAACAATGTGATAGGTATAGTTTTTTAATCTGGCATGACTACATGAGGAACCTGCCAAATTGTTTGCCTCTAGGACCCAAGAAGACAAGGAGGACAACATGTGTCAGTGTTATGTCTAATACTTCCTATATTGGCCTGGAAAATGTTAATGATGAAACAGCTTTTATTTCAGAAGATTAGCTCAAACGAACAAGTGCCGATAGCAATCAAAAAACTTGCATGATGTTTTGCTCTAGTTAAACCCAAACAAGGGGCCGGTCAAGTACAGGACATGGGCGTACACTTGTAAACCCGATGAATTTTGCACAAACTCGAAGTATCGTGCACACACTTAACTGGGTTAGATCCGAATACAACTAGTTTACGTTAGGGTTTGGGGTGCTCGGTTCCGCACAGCAGGAAGGAGAGAGAAGGGTCGGGAATACCTGGTGAGGGTGCTCGTCGCCGGCGAAGACCTGGCGAAGGGCGGCGGCGCTCGCCCACTCGTCGCCGCAAGGAAAGAAAGGCGAAAGAGAGAGAGGCAGAGGGTGAACGGGACAAAAAAAGGGGGGAGAGGGGAACGCTACGCTCGGGCGTCTGGCTGGATGGCAGGATGTGCCTGATCTTTATTTCACTCGGTTATTAAGTCTGCCTCCCCGGTGTAAATTTAAAATAATTTTTATTTTAATACTCGTATTCCTAATAAGTGAAAATGCATGTCTATTTTCAAACTATATTGGCTATTGTTTGTTTGGTTCGTGATTGGAAAGCGGCTATGATATATTCTTTCTGCTATGCTTCTTCTCTTGTGAGGGGTGTGTTGCTGCCGACTGACCACCTAGCCTCACTTTCTCGTCTACCTACTTTTTATCATTTTTATCAATCAATATCTATTTTTGCTACATGATTTGTTTAATGGATATAAGAGTTTACTCAAAACTTGTACTATGGATATATTGAGACAAATATTATGCATGATAGATCCACTAGTTCAACTTACTTAACTAAACTCATTGTATGGTTCTATGCATCTACGTAGATAAGACAGACTATATTGAACTAAGTTGTGCTTCCATGTATATCACTCATATATTAGGAAGATCTAATCCACATCCACATAAGTCATAAGCTATTAGCTGCATAAGCACCGAGCCACAGCCTAACATTTTAGTGACTCAAGGCCAGAAAAAGATATATAAATAAAAATGCTCTCATCTTATTTCTATATTTTGTACACATATTTTTATTGAAACATTTTTAAAGAATAGCCAAGAGAGATACTGATTTTTATAATGTATAAAAATATTTACATGAAATCTGAAAAGGTTCCTAGGCTAAAAAGAAAAAAAACATGAGTCTTATTTAAAATTACAAAGACAATACTCCAACAATGTTCCATTGAACTTAGCTCTATAATTGAATTAGAAAACATAATTTTATAGGAAATATTATAAGATAAGTCAAATATTCGAACTGAGTTGGAAGATTCCACCGTAGGAGTTCTCTTTTTTGCATGTACGTAACTAATATAATGTGAAAATCACTTGAAACATATAATACTTGTAATTCCATTAATTAATGGTAAAAAACACATAATTTGACTATTCGAAAAAAAACACTCATTGTGTTTTTGAACCATAGGGATGTTAATAAAAAGGTCCAAACTAAACCTACCAAATTTGCCTTAAGTCTGCATATAACCTCTAAATAACTAAATCGCACACCCGCGTAACTCCATCATGTTATCAAAATCACATAGAATCGGCGCCGCATTATCATGTTTTCCTATAGCAAAAGGTAGAAAGCATTTTGATCTTGAAAAATAGGAGTATTAAATATATTATTCTACTTTCTATGGTTTATTTAGGTCCATACCAAATTTGAGGAAGTAATTTATACCTTGTTTCTTACTTTACATGCGAGTTAGCATGAGCACGAACTCAATCAGTGAGCTAGGTTATTCCCTTTTTGGGAGTTTTGTTTCGCGGTTTATAAGAGTTCCACGTCATTTAAAATGGCTTAAGTTAATGAATGCAATAAGTCCTCCAATGCATAATTTTATTCGCAGTTTCATAGACAACCATACCATGCAAACTGCAATGCTGATTGGATGCAATAGGATGAAATGAAACTTTCTCGCCTTCAATGACAGCTTCAAGTATCGTAATATCAAAAATAATATGTGCCTAACTTTATCTTACAATATCATCAAATTTGTTGGTATTGAAGATGAAATCTTTATGAAAGCTCTACCGCTACCGGAAACGATCTTTGACACGGCTCAAGAATTAGTTAAACGTAATCCAAATCTTTGATTACCGAAGATTAATAATTAACTAAACCTAGATAAGGATGATTGAGGATAAATGTAGGTTATCGTTAGCGCCTAGCGGGGAACGGGAGAGAAGCTACACGCGCGCGGGTTAGGCGTCGCCATCGCCACCCCCAAAGGGCCAAGGCGTTGCCCGCGCCGCGCCCCCCTCCCTCCCTAGTGCGCTGCCTCAACGCGCTCGCCTGATTCGCTTGCCCGCGATTCCTCCCCACCAATTCTCCAACCCAACCCAATCCAGCATCTCAAAATTTCCGCAATCTTGAGTCGCCTTTGGCTCCAAATCCACCTCCTTCGATTCGGAAATCCCCTGCCCTCCTCCGATTTTGCGCCAAATTCGGTTAGTTTATTACTCTCAGAGCTTATTACCAATCGCGTGGGTAGATTCGGTTCGTGTTAGTTTTCACTTTCACGCTAAATTTCTGGATTTTCCCTTCATTCTGGTTTGATTTCTTGTCGTTGTTTCTCCCTTTCTGAAATTGAATTGGACGTTTTGAAATTCATGAGCAGACTCGACCTCAAGATCCGGCTCAGATTTTACCCTACGATATTCGCATCGAATACTAGTTGCCAATTTGAGAGGCTTCGGACGCGAGCCGCAGGAAGCGAATCGAATGAATCAGTCTCCTAGTTGATGCCACCCGGCGATGGATCGCCGCATCCTCAGGAGCGCGTCGTGCAACGGCAGCGGTAAGAACCCGCCCCCTTCCTCTCCTGTGGCGGTGTCACGGTCCGCGTCGGTCGCGGGCGCCGGCTCCAAGGACGACGCAGCTGCCGGCGAGCGCAAGGCACTTCTGCCGCGGCAGCCTCCCGGCGGCATGGCGCGGAAGGGCCGCAAGCCGTCCAACCGACGTGTGCAGTGGAAGGATAGTCATGGCAAGAAGCTCACCGAGGTCTTGGAGTTCCAACCTAGGTACGTTCGAAAGAGGCATCCCCACTTACATTTTACGTATACCTCGTTAATGTATTGGTGCAATTATATTAGATGATGATGTGTGGGATAGTGAAGTTCCTTTGAATCAGATGAGTTCTGCGTAACTTCTGCTTGTTTGGGAGGCTACATGAATTTGCACAAATGGAGTTATCTGGATAGGTACGAGTGCCCTGCAGTAACATTTGTTAGGAGTGTTGTCTATAGCAGGAAAGGGGGGAATGATGATCCGATTATTTGTCGGTAGCTGCAACTTCAACTTGAAGTGGTTTCAGTTGTTGGACGATGTGTTGTCTGGCAGGATATGACTTTAGAACATGGATTTGTTAAGGATGTCATAGTCTTCCATTCTCAGCAAGGCTAACGGAATGATTGAGCTTGGGAGCTTTCAATCATCTAATTCAAGTAAGTTGGTTCAATGTCTGTGGTTAGCTTTTCCTGAAGTAACTTGGCGACCTGACTAAGCTGCGGTTTGTCGCTATCTGGATTCAGGGTACAGAACATGTTCTAAACGTGAATTTCTTGCCTAATAGAGCATAGGCCAAGTTTGTTACTGAAGTCTAAAGGCATGGTCTATGTTGTTAGTTTTTGCAAGAAGATACGAAAGGATTGCGTAAAGCATCACTGCATCAGTAAACTAACTACTCCCTCATTTTTGCTATGCACCTAGATATAGTCTATGTCTAGATGCATAATAATATCTATAACCTAGAAAAGCTAAAACGACCTACAATTTGAAACGGAGGGAGTAAAATTGATTGTAGTCACATCGAAGCATGCTCATTTGAATGTTAATAACTGCAAATGAAATAACCTTGGGAAGGAAGCGAGGAGTTAGCTTTGAACTCTACTGCATATCTGATGCCTCAGCAACAGTAACGAGAGTTAGTAAAAGAAATGCCTTTGTGATGAGTTTATGTATTGGTGTCCATTGGTAAACAGGGCTTTAGCGATTAAATGTCTGCAAGTGTTATGATATGAATACTGTGCTATTTCTGGGTATCTAGTCAGGTGATGAGCAATGGAATTTAATGATTTGAGTCACTTCGTTTAATTAGATGTCTAGATAGATGAATTGAACTTTGTGATTTTCGGAACATTTATCAGTTACGTGCATGGAGCTGCTCATGTTAATCAGCTGTAGATTGTTGAATTCGCACTCTTTTGTCAATTAATAAATGAAGTTCCAGTACTTAGGAGTTAAGGCAATGAGTTCTCCAAAGAAAGAAAGGATCTAAGACAGCTAATGATCACTTTCTGATTTGTGTCATTTAACAAATATACAGTCAACTGGGCCAAGTTAAACCTGATCACATGTGGAGTATGCATGACAAACCTGTGCTGCACCCGAAGAAGACTTTTTGCTGCTCATGCATTGGAGTGGAAATATTTATTGTTTTTTATGCCATGCCTAGTGCTTTTCATGGGATTTGAAGTTTTGGTTTGCATTAATGAAATGGAAGTCAAAACTCTGTCCTAGTATATCTAGCAGCCAGCTGGAACTAGATGCGCTCACATGGCCATTGAAATTCTTATTCCCTGTGTATTTGGTGATCCAATGGAGCAAAGGAATCTGATTACATGGGCAAATCTTTTATGGGTTTGACCATATACTATAACCAAAAGTTGATACTCCACTAGCCAGGAAGAATTTTGTGGAGACCATCCTCATGGGACCTTATCACTAGTTGTCCGATTACGTTTATTTATCCAATACATCTGATTGTTTGGACCCAGAACAGTAACTCCTCGAGAGGCAGTTGACACGAAACTGCAGTGCTTGGTACAGTTAATTTGACCCTCCATTTTGATATTCCTATTTGATCCACATAGGAACATGTCAATTTTCAGCTACCTTACATTTGTAGGGTATAGTCTTATCTCCACAGATGAGCGAGTAGATTTTGGTAAGATATGGCAATAACATGTCAATGTCATAGTAGATTTTGGTAAGATATGTCAATAACATGTCAATGTCATGCTACTTGAAGATTCCTTTGTTAGCTTGATCTCAGAGATTTGGTGCTATCAACATGCATGCTAACCGTAACCAACTAAATATTTTCTTCTACTGTTAAATTAGTAACTGAACCCCACATCTTTGTGGTATTTGAGCAAATACTAGGTTATGATCTATACGGTCTGTAGGCTTGTAGCTTTCTAGGGAAGTAATGAGGCGAGTAGCATATCCTCAGGTTCTGTTGTGAGAAAGTTATTGCAGTTTGACCTTGTTAACATTTTTCAGGTTATGAATTTTGCCTCAAGATATTTGTTTTACATGTTTATGACACCATTTGTCGCACTTTTTAGTTCCTGGGAACCAGCTAAGTTAACAGCTATGATTTTGGTTACATTAGCGGAGTCCTTTATTGTCTTAGTAAAATCCTTAACTTTAGGTCCCTTTTAGGGATTTTTCGAGTTGATTCATTATTTTGGGATCCATTGAGTTCTTCGTTAACAGCTACAGTACGTTTTTGTTACGTTAGCAGAGTCTTATGACCTTTGTCAATTTTGAGATCTATTGAGTTCTTTGTAACTAGTCATGCTGTAATGCAATAAAAGATTATCTCTAGTGGGGCTAGTGGCCCTTTTGTCCACCACTATATTTCCCAACTGAGGATATTATGTTACCCTTTTGTGAAAACATTTTATTTCCCACTGTTGTCTTCTAACTTCCCAGCACAAACTATTATATTGCAGCACCACATTAGGTACTTTGAGTGTGATTTTCGATACAGAAAAACTGCTCTCCTTATTAGGTATAGGTAAAAGGGGTGGGGGGGCACGAAGCGTGTGCATGATTTTGTAATTATGTTTATAACAAATCAGATATATTTGCTCATTGCTCCTGTGTTTGAAATGCCTGGAGTGTCTCTGATCTTGTTCATGATGGCAGTTCAAGTGAAGTTTACTACTTCTATACGCTTTTGTTAATCTCTTCCGCTAACTACATCCTTTACATAATTTGCAGTGACTCAAGCGACTCAGATGACGAATATCTGGATACTTGCATATGCTCAATCATGTAAATAGCACAGAACTAAATCTCTGGGGCATCGCGCACAGGTGGATTCTATTATGTGTATAAAGAGCTGTATCTCAGTATTACTGTCTCCGGCTTGGCCCTAACAGTAACAGTCATGCATACATAAGTTCATTCCAACAGACTCTGTCTGTCCCCTCGTCGCAAGGAAGTGCATTTTGCAATGATGGCCAAACTGGTGATGAGCAGCAGTTGGATCTGTTGGACATTTAGCTGGCCTTAACTCGGAGTTACATCGAAGTCCTAGAATTGATCACTGGTTACAATAGTTAGGCAGGACAAAAGAAGCCGAGAAAGAATGCCTTTCTTTGGTTTATTTTTGGATCCCCACATCATCCTGAGTTTTTGGCCGAGTAATGATTTATATGATAAAGTCAAATGATATTAGAATGGTACACTACTAATTCTTATGCATGATTCAGATCGATTGTCAATAGTGTTTGATGTATTAACATGGGATGTTCCTTTTTGATACTTGCTGTCAACATCTGTTATTCTATTTACAGGAATTCATGTCCAGACTACTGTTAAAAAGTGTATTCTTCTGAACAAAATGATCAATGGAATTCCTTTGCATCTAATTTATGCCGCTTTGCCTGTACTTGAAACTAACGCTTTCTTTCTGAGATGATGACTGGCTTACCACAGAAGTGAAAAATCGCCGACCCAGCCGAGCTCTCAGATTTTTTTTTTTTTTTAGATCTTAGCCGAGCTCTCAGAAATGGGGTGAACTGGTGGTCCACGCATGACCATGGGCCAGGACCGGCCCATGTGACGCAGCCCGTTTCCTCGGTGGCCCTCGGATTCCTCCTGGTGGGGGGCGCTTTCTTTCTGAGATGATGACTGGCTTCCCACAGAAGTGAAAAATCGCCGACCCAGCCGAGCTCTCAGATTTTTTTTTTTTTTGAGATCTTAGCCGAGCTCTCAGAAATGGAGTGAACTGGTGGTCCACGCATGACCATGGGCCACATTGGACCGGCCCATGTGACGCAGCCCGTTTCCTCGGTGACCCTCGGATTCCTCCTGGTGGAGGGCCCCACAAGCTCTCCAACACGAGTTCCGTCCGTCCAACGGTCACTTGCCAGCTGGGTCAACTTGACCGTTACCACTCGCTCGCGGCGCTTCACCTTTTTCCTCAACGGCTTCATCCCCACCCTCTGTTTTCCTCCCCTTCCCGCTCCCCCAAATGCCGCCACCTCCTCATCACTAGTCATCATCAGTGCCCCGCTCCCCCTCCCACTCCTCTGCCGCATTTCGCCGTCGCCGCGGAACCCGATGGGCTGCTTCCTTGGCTGCTTCGGGGGGGCCAAGGAGCGCCGCCGCCGCCGCAAGCGGTCTCCGGCACAGTCCCCCAACGGCCGCGCCCGGGTAACTGACTCGATCCGCTTCCTACTTTGTTTCTCCCCATTGTTCGTTCCAATTTTAGGGTTAGATCGGATCATCTGATCGAATCTGTGTGTGTGATGGGGATCAGGCCGCGACGCGGGTTACGCCGAAGAAGGTCGATTTGGATGGGGAGGCCGTCTCCGCCGCCGCGCCGCTCCTGGCGACGCTCCTCGAGCTGAGGTTCGTGGTGGATGGCTGCAATGCAATTTCGATCTGCGAGATGAGCTGTTCACGTTGGGGAATTCGTCTCATGTCATGGTGCACTCCGTTTGTTCAGGGACTCCACGGATGACATGTGCTTGGCCGTCGTGAAGAAGAAGGTGACGTTCGATCCCAACGTCACCACCTACGAGGCGGCCGCGATCCCGGAGGAGGACGGCGAGGGAGCCGATCCGGAGGATGATGGGGCTAGCAGGGAGAAGGACTGGATGCTGGCGCCGGAGTGCGCCAAGTCCGAGGCCGTCCCCTTCAACCACAGGTACAGCAACTGCGCCGACAGTGACAACGACAGCGAGTACGAGGACGCCGAGGAGGAAGAGTACGACGAATTCGAAGACGACGAGGAGGATGAGGAGGAAGAGGACGGGCTCGATGAGTGCGCCATCGACGACGACGATGAAGAGCACGGTCTCCTCGGCATTGGGCGTAGCGAGGAGGAGGCCTGCGAGTCGCTCTTCCTGCTCCCGATCAGCAAGACGTCCAAGGAGAGCGGCGGCCAGGTAGCGGCGCCAGGCGTCGCCGCGCCAGAGGCCCCTTCGGTGCTTAACTCGGTGGAGAACCTCACCCAGTGGAAGGAAGCCAAGCCCCGCGCCGCCGCCGCGCCGAAGTCCTCGGACAAAGAGAACGTCACGCTTGGGCAGGAGAACCGGATGGGCCTCCTCGCCGAGCCAGCGGTGCCGGCCAAGAAGAAGGACGAGAGGCCGGCGGGATCGGACTACAGCTACACCCCCAGCACGCCGAGCAAGCAGGAGGCCTCCGTGGACGCCAGCCTCTCCACATGGCTCGGTTCCTCGGGAACGCCTGAGAGCAACTCGGTCCGGTCCTACTCGCCGATCAGCCGGGAGGACAGGCCGATCCTTGGGGCCCTGACCGTGGAGGACATCAAGATATCGTCGGCTAACTCGTCACCGAGGAGGTCGAGATCCCCAAGCCCGAGCCCGGATGACATGCCGATCCTTGGGACGGTGGGGGCTTACTGGAACTGCAGTGCTAAGGGGGCTGATCCGGTGACAAGAGGGGGGTTTATGAGGACCAGAACCAGATTTGGCTAGGTGAGCTTACAATCTCAGCAATCTGACTGCTGATGTACTTCATGCCTGCTGAAAGTATAATCTTCTAATGGTAAACATTTGCAGAATTTTGCAGGATGAGACGGTGAATTGCTAATGGACACCTCCCGCTGGGAGGATCGGTGGTTGTGCTTGGGAAATGCAAAGATACAGAGTCTGTGGGAGTGCGAGAGATTGTGAAACCAGTTACATTTCTGTTATCTGTCTATTCTTTCATATGTTGTAAACATTACATTGCCATCATCCGTACTCTAGCATGATGTTTTTGTGGCACTGTCAATATGATGTATTACTTCAACATTATTCTTTTGTCAATATGATGAATTGCAATTGCTCCTGTTCCCCCTTTCTGAACTATGCTTGCCTGTTACCCCATCTGAACTGCTTTGTTTGGTTCTCCCCCTGTATCTCTTCTTGTACAGTCCAAATTGACCTGTAAGGAGAGTTACATTTGCTGGCTGGTTTGAGAATTCAGGGACCTATTTTTCTACCCGGGATACTCCAAAATTCAGACTAAATCCCTTCCCTCGACCTTCATTCCTGCAATGAAAACTACAAACTGCCAATGATTTTAAACGTATTTGTTTTCAAGTACTTGTAATACACAAACACGATGTATATGCAAAATAAAGTCTGAAACACACTCACGCACATACTCTGGCCGCAAGAATAAAAAGATCCAGCGAGCCTAGTCAGCGGTTACCGCCTCTTGGGAAGCTGGAACGTGCGCTTCAGGAAGTGGCTGGCGACCTCGTCATCGCGGTGGCACAGCACGCGCAGGATGGTGTTTGGGTCCGTGCGACTCCACCACATGGTCGTCGGCGGCATTGGTAGCGGCTGCCTGGGGGAGACCGCCCCGGTAGTCTCGCACGCCGCGATGCCGAACTCCTCCACGAGCTGCTCCGTCGGCTGGCCCATGAGCGCGACGACGCCTTCTGCTGCTTGGGCCTCGGCCTCGACCACCTCCTCGGCCACCAGGCCCTCGCCACGCGTGCAGAAGGCTCGCTTCAGGCTCCGGAAGTCCTCCTCGATAATGGCGTGCTCCTCCGTCGTGAAGCTCCTCTCGCTGCCGCCGGCGAGCAGGACCATCAAGAACGCCTGGAACGAGGCCTTCATCACCTCCCGGACGGCCACCGGCTGCGCGCGGTCGACGAGGATGGAGACGAGGAACGACAGGTTCTGCTTGAGCGTGCGGAGCGCGGGGCGGATGCGGGCGTCCGCGACGGCGCCGACGTAGAGGCCGCCGTAGAAGGAGTGGTGCGAGTCCAAGAAGATGAGGCGGTACGCGGCGACCTCGGCGACACGAATGATCGCCGACTGGGCCGCGGCGCGGGGATGGTCGAAGTGGTTGGACTGCGCGAGGTGGCGGCCGGCGGCGGAGGACGTCGGCGAGCTGCACCTGCCGTGAGAGAAGAAGGACAGCGACTTGTCGAGCGCGTGGATGTGGCTGAGCAGGTAGTGGAGGGTGTTGAGCCGGATGTAGAGGCGCTGCGTGCCGCGGCTCGTGGACGGGCGCGGGTTGTTGCCGCCGGAGAAGGACGCGCTCTGGCCGTGGTACACGCCGCCGCGCGGGCTCGTCACGGTGGTTCGGCACGGCGACGCTGCCCTCCTCCAGAGCCTGATGATCCTCGAGTCCTGGTTGCACCTCGTCAGCGGCGGCAACGACGGGAGGTAGCTCTGCATATTGCCTGAAACACAAGGACTGAGATGTCAATATTACCGTGGGAAAAGCATCTGAAATGGTAGCAGCATCTGCAGAAGCAGCAGACACGTGTGATACAATGCTCGTGATCGTCAACGTACCGCAAGACGAGAGGAAGGAGATGTACTCTTGAAAGATCGCCCCCAGGCCGTCAGCGAGGTCGTGAACCATGCCGTCCCTCGCTGTCACTGGGATACCAAAGAACTCGTCGACGGTCGCCTTGGCCAGCTTCATCAGCTCCACCGCCGATCGCGCATATTGCTCGCCTTTGGACTTCGGTATCCAGCTCTACAATGGCAGCTTCGGTGTCAGACTTAAAACATTGGACGATCAATGGGAGCATGTTTGATTGACACGGTGAAATTGGGCAGACCTCGGTATCTTTGGCTCTTAGGAGGCACTCCTTGGCAATCCTGAGCCTCTCCTCGATCCAAGTTTTGAGGAAGCACAGAACAAGGGACTCGACGTCGTAGGGGACCACCTCCCTCACCACCGACTTGCCGCCGTCGTCGCTGTCCGCCACATCCTCCACCACCATCTGCACCAGGGCCTTCTCGAGCCTGCCCGCCGCGTGCAGCACGTGCACGAGCTCGTTGGTCAGGCAGGTGGCCTTGGCCAGGTACTGCTTGAGCACGACGCCATAGCAGCTGTGGAGCGTGACCACGGCGGCCGCGCCTGGGAACGGGTGCCACCGCTTCAGCACGGGGCTAAAGCTATCGTGCTCGGACCGCGCGAGCTGTTCGGTGTCCTTGGCGAGCCGTACCAGGATCTCGCTGGGCTCGTCGTCGCGGTTGATGATCATGCTGTTTCCTTGCCCAAGTTCGTTCTCTAGTACCTGCGGTTTCATCAATTCAGAGCAATCCTCAACATTTAGGCACATGATTGAAACTGAAACTGTGGCCAGGCCACGTATGCCGCTAACCTTGGTGAAGGCACTTCTCATGGAGCACCTCACGTAGTAATCGACACGGTCGCCGGCGAAGCTCCCTACGCCGCCGCCTTCGTGCTCGGACTCCGCGAAAGCGACGCCCATGCCCGGCACGCTCTCTGCGATGATCTTGCTCGTGGAAAGTGCCAGCGACAGGGCATTTTCCATGGCGCCAACGCCAGTGCCAGCCATGCCCTTCCCGTACCTCTCATGGTATTCTAGCAGCCGTTTCTCCGACCAGTCATGTATGGCCCCGAGAACGCTGGAGAGCACCAGGGCATACACCGGGTCACGGTTCTCCTGCTTGGCGTCGGTTGCCACGTCCGTGAGCATTATGAGCGCGGCGCCGGCGAGGTCCGGCTCGATCTGCCCCGTGGCCACGTACTGCTGGAAGAAGACCCAAGCGAAGCATACGTTATGCAGCATCTTATCCATGCCTAGCGTCGTCCAGGTCCGCTTCATGAGCTCGAGGAGTTCATCCACCTCGTCGAGCACGACGGTCGCGTCCTTGAGGTCAAAGATGGCCTGGAGCAGCGACACGTAGAGGAGCACGTTGAGAGGGTAGCCATCGGCCCAGTGGCAGGCCTCGCCGGGGTGCCCGGTGCCGGGAGCCGAGCGCCAGGCGAGGGCGAGCACGGCGTCGCAGAGGGCGCGCATGGTGTCCGAGGCCTTGCCGGTGTCGATGGCGCGGGCGTCGGCGGCCTGCATGATCTCCCGGAACCGGAGCACGGGGGCGTTGAGGCGGTCGAGGGGGAGGGACGGGTGGAGGATTAGCCCCGCCTCCAGGAGCTTGAGCTGCCGGCGCTGCCACTGGTGGTGCTCGCCACTGTCGGCGAAGTCGGTGAGCTTCAGCTGCCGGAGAAGCTCGAGCGGCAGGATGATCGTCTCCGCCTTCTTCCCCACCTGCAACCTTAACCCGTCATCAACTCTAAGCGTCCATCCAATCAATGGGGGCCGCCCGAATCACGCGTCAGTGTGGATGGACGGACCTGGCCGACGAGGGTACGCATGAGCGTCTTGCGCAGGCGGGCGTCGCTCTGATCCGTGACCCGCATCTGCTGCCGCATGATCTCGGCCGAGGTCATCGGCCGCCTCGCCTTCCCCGGCGACCCCGGCGCGTGGTCTCGCATCGAGCGCATACGGCCGGGCGACCCCGGCGCCTGGTCTCGCATCGCGCGCATCCGGCCGGGGGACCCCGGCGCGGACGACGCGCTCATGCTGCTCCGCACGGTGGTGGGCTGCGACGCCCGCCGCGCCTTGAGCCCCAGCGCCCGCTTGACCCTGCTGCTGACGACGTTCATCCCCGTGCCGCCTCTCGGCCCGGCCCCGATCGTCGGCGACCCGTCCCCTCCGCCGTCGCCACCCGCCGGGTAATAGTTTAGCCCTCCTCCCCTCCCGCCGGCCGCGCGGCACGACATGAAGAACACCTCGTACGCGGCCTCCCGGAGCTCGGCGCGGGAGAGGCCATCGACGCCTCCGAAGGGGCACTCGACGGGTTCCGCGGCGGCGGCGGCGATGGAGCCGAGGCTGCGCGCGTCGAGCTCGGTGGCGGTGGTCTCCGAGGAGCGTGCGAAGGAGGAGGCGGACCGCGAACGGTGCTGGTGCTGGAGGCGCCCCATGTCCTCTTCCCCGCCGATCGAGCAGCAGCGGCTGCTGGCTCTCTCGGCCCCAGGGAGAGGCGGGGGCACGCCAGAAAGGGGGAAGCGCGGAGACCGCGCGCGGGGGAGGGGGTGGCCGTGCTCCCGATCCCGCGGGCGGCTGGCATATGGCCGTGGCCGCTCGCCGCGCCGCCGTTCCAGGTGAGCATGACAGCTGGGTTCACGGATCTTTGGAATCCGCCGGTTATTCTTGGGACGGACTCGTATGGGCTTTATCGGCAGGACAGCCCAGCAAAAAGTCGGCAGCTTATATGGGTCCGTCTAAAAGGCCGGCCGTCCAAGAACGGTAAGCACACGGTCCAACGACTGCATGGTGCAGCCTAGTCCATCTGTTTTGGGCTAATGGGCTCAAGAGTTGGGTTCTAGCTTGGACAGAGTTTTGTCCTAGTCACCGGACCAGACACGATCACACGACAGGTGATTCACTGATTCCTCCCAAGAAAAAGAAAAAGAACAGGATGTAAAGACAAGTGATTCTTATCCCTTTTCACTGAGTTGTTGACACATACGATTTACATGGCCAATTGCTTTCGTGCATGCTTTTATCCTCTACCATTTGCACTAATTGCTCGCTGAAATAATGATGCATCAAAAGTTAATCAAAGAAGCAGAATTCCTCAGTGGTCAGAGATGTGGTGCTCATCCAGCATACCATTCAACACTGCGAATGAATGCCCCCGACTCCCTATGGGAGACTGACGAATGCATTAAACAAGGCCCACAGCCCCCACAAGCTTCTCAGTCTAGAAGGACCAAAACACTGTCGACTGACGATGGCATGAATGAACCCATGAATGTTCAGGTCAAAGAAGGACCAGCAGGAAACCGATACTAATCACGTTCGATTAGCACGTTCCGGCGGCGTTCCGCTATCTCTTCTGGGGGGCTAAGCGTACTGAAAATGAGGTGATCACGACGTCCTTCGCTTTGTCATGCATGTAATCTCTTCAGGGATACTAACAACGAGGTCTTCTGTCTACCACCTCAGCAATGGTAACTCGATTCAGTTGTAGTCATCACACGCGCCTGGGATTTCGTATGGACTGTTCCCTTGGTTCATGGATCGTTGCTTCTTGCTTGTTGTCTTGCATCTCAGCTCTCTCAGGAGTAGTAGTTTTCATCCATTGATCGCAACAGGGATATCAATGCTAGCTTCACTGTCATGGAGTCGATTTCTACTGCAAACAAGTACTAACACGGAATCTTGATGGATGAACGGGAGGTTTGGCTGGTGGCAAAGAGCCAAACAGCTGGCTTCGCCAAATGGCAAGGTAGAGGTTTTTCTCCTTGTGACGGCAACATCGACGATCTTGTCGATGTATACTTGTCAGTACTTTCTTCAGTCCATCCACCCAAAACGCACGTCTGCTCGCCAAAAGTCTCCGCAGACTGCTAGAGCCTGGTACGGTGGTACCTATCCATTGACGATTCATTGATTGGGGACAAGTGGACAACTGCAGAAGACTTTGGAGGATCGGGAATCACTGTCACTGGTTTGTGGGCCATGCTGATGAGGTACATGCTCTTCTTCCCTAGATGATTGTGAACTTACTTCGTTTTTAAAAAAAATAAAAATCCCATCTTTTCAAGAGAGATTTTCTTGCATGCATCTTTTACTGTGTTCTGCATTCTCATCGTTTTCCCTCGGGAGCCCGGCTTCAGAGTTTCAGACCGATATGATTCCGCCGTAGAAGCACTATTTGTGGAAATCCTATAGGTTTTTACGAGAGTGGTGATAGTGAAAGTTGTAAAATCCTATATGACGCCGCCTTCTTATTAATACAAAGATACCCGACTCTCTTCCGTCTTTGTGAGAGAAAAAAATACCACTTGACTTTCTTTACCCTAAAAATCTGTCGAATTTCTCGAGTCATATTCGCAACTCGAATGGTTGATATTTGAGGGAGCCATGGTGCACGCACTTGGGTGCGGGGACGAGCCCGACCCAGAACGTGGACGCACAAGACTTTTGTGCTTGTGCCGGTAGCATCCATGGCCCTTGTCGATGTACTCCTCCTGGGATTCCGACACACAGTTGCCTCTCAGGCTCACCAAAAGTCCCTGAAGACGACGACTCGAGCTACTTGCAAAGCCTGTAATTGTCTTCACTGGCAATTACACATTTGCTTAACAATGCTGGCGCAGTGGTGCGGGGCCTACTCATTTTGACTAGTGACCTGGCCACTTCACTTGAGATGTGCAGTGCCGTCGACTGCAGAAACTACTTGCTTGGCAGTCAGAGTGCCACTCGTGCCCCTTCGCTGTAGATAACAATTGCAGGAGACTTTGGACTTTTGGAGGATCCCATTCCCATCACGGATTTTGTGCGCCACATTGATCGATAAGGGATCGATGTTTGAGTGTGTGACCACACCGTCACGTCACAAATCAACCTATCCAGATGTCAAGAAAGCTACGGATCATATTCTGAAAAGTGTCATGGCAATGGCATGGATAAACCTTCGTGAGACTACTCTGTTTTCCCACTAAAATTGGTAATGATGCTTGGGAGGAGCGAACCAAATATGCACACCTCGCTTTTGCTTGTAAGTACAACATTGCTTTTTTCTTTTTTTCAGAATACATAGTATCAAGTTATAACGCAGGCTAGCCGGGCACACGCACACAGTTTTAAGCGCACTTGATACCTATACGGCTAACTATTACAACCCAAGAACAGATTCTAGTCAGTTGGACCGAACCACCTAGTAGACCTATTGTCCTTTCTGCCGGCCATCCCAAAGCAGCCATATACTTAGCTCCGGACTGAACCCGTAGTTGACCTTTCTTGACGCTGATGTTCACCAGTTGACTCTCGTTAATGCTAGGTCGGCTGTCAAAAGTCCTAGCATTCCTCTCTTTCCAGATGGTCCAGGTGATCAACATGACGACCGAGTCCAGGCCCGTCTGCAGTGTACAAGAGGATTCTGGACCGCGGTAAGAAATCAGAATGCCGCTGCTAGCCCCGATCGACAACAAGTAAGCAAAGCTCACGAACCGAGTTCCGAGCATTTCATTGATTAAGAAATGTGAGATTACATATAGTTTACAATGGAAGCATTACAGTGATTCACGACCTTGCGGAGATTGTCGCGGCGACATCACTCATTCAACCCGCGAGCGTTCCACACGAAGACATTATAGTTTTGCTGATCCATGGAACGAGAACAACCCGGCGAGCCGTTCGGCTATCAGCTAACGCTGATTGCGCCTCTGCCTGCACGGTCGCGGCCATCAGGTTAGCGTCGGAGAGGATCTGAGCCGTGACTCTCTGTATGCGTACAACATTACCCTCCCATGGCCATGACTCTCTGTTTGCGTACCTCCACTTTGTTGCCAGATATTTTTTGCAGGCAACTCTTTTGTTGTTCTTTATCCCCATTTTTCATGCGATCATACGAAAATTACCTGTTGGAATCCTGTGCTTTTTTTTCATAACAGCATAATAGTGGAGCCGCAAAGTTGTATGCTCTGCAGCTCGATACATGATCACGCGAGTCGCACCATGGCTGGAGCTTGGCTTCCTCTCTCGTCAACCCAATGGCTCCGCCTGGAGCTTGGCTTTCTCGGCCTCCAGGCCCATGGCAATGTCGACCGTCTCGGTGGATTCGGCCTTGTACCTGTACATGGCGCTTAGCGCGAGGAAGGCGAAGAAGTTGATGCCGCCGAGCACGGCGAGGAACGCGTAGTAGTAGTCGAGGTTGGAGGCGTTGAGGTTGTTGGTGACCCAGGCGTTCCCTCGGTCGCGCGTGATGCGCGTCACCGTGGACAGCAGGAAGCTGCTGAGAATGTTGCCGATGCCATACGCCGTCAGGGACATGGCCGTGCCCAGGCTCTTCATGCTCTGCGGCGCCTGGTCGTAGAAGAACTCGATCTTGCCCACTACCAGGAACGCGTCGGCAAGGCCCATCAGCACGAACTGCGGCAGGAGCGCGAAGATGGTGAGCCGGAGCTCGCCGCCGGTGATGTCCAGACCGTGGCGCCGCGCGTACGCCAGCCTCTGGCTCTCGATCGCCGACGCGATCGCCATCGTCACCACCTGAAGGAACATGCCGATGCCCATCCGCTTCAGGATGGTGATCCCACGCGGGTTCTTGGTGTACCGACGCACGGCCTTGACGAAGACCAGGTCGTAGACGACGACGGCGATGAGCATGGTCAGCGTCACGAACGCGCCGAGGCTCGCCGGCGGGATCTGGAAGCGCGGGCCCATGTGCCGGTTCATCGTCGCGCCCTGCTTCACGAACAGGGTGTTGGTCTGCGCGATCAGCGTGCACGGCACGAACATGGTCACCAGGAGCGGCACCAGCTTCATGATCTGCTTCGTCTCCTCCACCTGGGTCACCGTGCACAGGCTCCACTTCGCCGGCGAGCCGCCGTTGCCGACGTCATCCTTCACCTTCACGGCGGCCTTGTTCAGGAACCTCATGGTGTTGGTGGAGTCCATCCGGAACTTGCGCTTCCTGGTGTACTCCTCGACGTCCAGCTCGTGCAGCTCCTTGGCGTCGGCCGGGACGGGGACGTTCCACTTGCAGAGCGTGGCGGCGACCACTTTGCCCATGCTCGTGAACGGACTGCCCTGCGGCAACCTGTGGCGGTACAGCTTGGTGCCGGCGAGGAATATGGCGATGGAGACCATGAGACCCAGCGTGGGGATGCCGTACCCGACGGACCAGCTCACGTTGTCCTGGAGGTAGACGAGGACGGTGGAGGAGAAGAGGATGCCCAGGAAGATGGTGAACATCCACCAATTGAAGAAGGAGAGCTTGTGCATCTTCTCCCGCGGGTCGAACTCGTCGAACTGGTCGGCGCCGATGGTGGAGATGTTGGGCTTGGTGCCGCCGTTGCCCAAGGCCACGATGTACAGCCCGCCGAAGTAGACGCCGAGCTGCAGGGCTGAGACCTTCGGGCACACATCGCCGTGGCACGGCGGCGGTTTCAGCGCCGGCAGGGAGACCGACAGCACCAGCAACACCATTCCCTGCATTACATTGTCCCGTCACTTAGTTATTACTCGTTCGTTGCATTAGTGAGTAGTGACACTACCAGTATGTGATGATTTCAGGTAAAAAAAGTTTAAAAGAAAATGAGTTCGTGTTGCCTTTTAGTTTTCTATAGCACAAGGGAAATTATAGTTCTAGGATGATTTTAGGTCCCGTTTGGGAGGCTTGTCCAAAACCAACTTCTTAGAAGAAGTCGGAGCTGGTGAAAAAAAAAGTTGCTTCATCGACTCATAATTTATCCATTCCTGAACTCTCTTTTTGATGCAATGTAGCTATAGTGCTAAAGTAGGTGGACCTCAGGAGAAGTCGTGCCAAACGGGCTCAATAAGGCCATACAAAATAGAGCTAAAAAAATAAGGATTTATATTAATTCTTTTATTAGAGGTACCAGGAAATTATGTTAATTCTTTTAATAGATGTACCAGGAAATTATGCCTAAGTAGTCCCAAAAAAAAGGCTAGACAGCTCCCACCAGATTTTATTGAAAACTGTTCCGTGTCATAAATGCTTTAGAGGTGCCACAAAATTATACATAGGGAAATAATAATAAAAAGGACTCCAAAAAAACTATTAGAGCCAAACAGTCCTAGTAAGATTTTAGGGGAAGGCGATCCTTATCGTGAGTTCATTGGTACCTTATCGTGAGTTCATTGGTACGCAATGATTCAACTCCAAGGAATCTATGTTGGACTTAAGTTGATAGCTATTTCTGAACCTCCCTAGTCAGTGCACTACAAGATAACTCCTTTTCTGATGGTGCCCTTGCGTACTCATGCATCTTGGGCTCTTGGCAGATCTCGGTACAGACTACAAAAATTCCAAATGGCTGACGATCTAATAATACAGAAAGCAGATGCTGACGTGACAAGAAAGGGCCACGCTCGCTCGTGCGCATTGACTGTGGAGACAAGAACAGCTTAACATTTCTTTTTTTTATTAAAGAAGTCAGCTTAACATTTCACACTCATGATCTTCTTCAGAAAAAAAGAGAACACACAGGAGTGTACTGCATGATGGTTGCTGCACCATACATACTGACACTGGTCTAGTCCAACGTCCAAGCAAATAACGAAAAGCAAGGCCCATCTGCTGTTTCGCTGGATCACTGTAGCTGTGAGCAGGACACAGCATCCGTTGAAATGTCCCAAGTACTCTGCATACTGTCTCAAACCCTTTTTCATGAACAGTGCAAATCTAATCGCAGTAAATCAAAGATAATTTTACTAGCGAATTGAAGTAGGGTTACACTTACACTGTGCTCTGTAAATCACTGAACCTATCACGAAATGGTATGCTAATCACCATTCACCAGTCAGAGGCTACAGATGATATTTACACTTACACACGAGGTGGGTCCACGCAATCATGCAAGAGTCGAAAAAGATCCACGGATAGATCTGCTTGACTTGAGAGTCCACTTTGGGACCTGACGACCATACGTCCGACGGTTCGAGGCGCTCAACTGATCTGAAATTCTGAACCCGGGACAAGATAAAGGTTTGTCCGACCTGAATCTGTATGGCATACGGCATACTACCAGTCAATATCTACGGCGCCACATTCCTATCCCAGTAGCTGTTGGATGAGGAAACAATGCAAAGGGATATCATTGTCGATGCTTCTGTGGATAGCTCTGTTTGGTTATTATCACTGTAAGGCAGTACAGGCCAGCGTTGCGGGATGGCGATGGTATCGCTGATGATGGTATGATGATACCATTAATCCACTGATTGCACGTCCCTTCTCTTGTGGCGCCTTTTCCTTTTCTTTTTGTTGAATTAAACTCTTGCTACTTCCATTTTGAAGATTTAAAGCGAAAAAGAAAAAGGAATATCTACTGCTTGTTTTGCAATCATATGACAGAAGCTCCTATAAAGTTTGTCTTTAAGTCCCTGTTATTTTTTGGCCCCTTTTCTTTTTTTTCTTTTTTAAGGGACAGCTAAATCTCATCCGAGAAATAGAGCTCCTCCTCACCTAAATTTTTCTTCACCCCCATCCCTCTTTCTTCTCTAACTCCGGCGAGATTCTAGCGAGGTTAGGGGTTCAGGGGTTGCTGGGTGGGGCTGCTCACCGCCGGCCTTAGAGGGAGGGCCAGCGGCGGCAGGCTGGCCCGGTGGAGGCAGCGAGGCGCGGCGGTGGGGGCGCTGCTGGCCGGGCGGCGGAGGATGGTGGTTGGGCGGTGCCGGGGCGGGGGCGTCGATGGTGGCAGCGGCGGTGGGAGGCGGCGGCGGGAAGGGCCTGGGCGGCAGCGGTGGAGGGGTGGGGGAGGAAGAAGAAGAGGGTGGGGGGGAGGAAGAAGAGGGGGGAGATAAGGGAGAGAGAAAGGAGGGATCTGAGCTGCCGATTTTAGATCCAATAACTTAGAAATTCGTATGAGAAGGGACTCTGTTTCACTTGGGTGAGCTATAGACACTCCACTTTTAAAAAAAAGAAGCATAGCTCCATGACCAGACACGCGAGCTGTGACCATGGTTGGGCTATTGTGTTCTTCCGTTCAGTCAAAACCGTGTTCCAAAACACATGGTAATGCTTCTCTCTCCACGTTTAATAAGGAGCAGCAGCGGGAGCAGAGGTTAAGAACGTACCACGAGGTATATGGCGGAGCCGGCGACGAAGGTCCAGTACCTGCCGAGGTATGCGTCGGCGATGTAGGCTCCGAGCAGCGGCGTGAGGAAGACGGTGCCGGACCAGTTGGTGACGTTGTTGGAGGCCTCCACGGTGCCCTGGTGGAGATGGTCCGTCAGGTAGATGATCAGGTTCGACGCGATGCCGTAGTACGCCATCCGCTCGAACAGCTCGTACACTGCATGTTTATATATCGTCCTCACAAATTCAGCCTCTAGCTCCTCGCACATCGGAAAACAACTAGGAGAGACAAACTAACACACGCACCGACGATGAAGAAGCAAGCCGTCCAGCCGCCGCGCTCGGAGCGGAGCACGGGGTTGCCGCGCAGGTCCACGGACCCGTCCTGCGCGTACTCCTCCGCCCGCATGTCGCCGCCGCTCTCCATGGCCAGGCTCCCAGCAGCCCCGGGAGGAGACTTCTCGGCAACCATCTATCGGGTGGTGCCGTGGTGGTAACGTTAACTGCTCGGCGGGGACACGGTCGGTGACGGTGACTCTTGTGTCTTCTCCCCCAGTGTCACTCGCTCGTCTCCGGCCTTAAGCTCTTCTCAGCTCGTGGCAGCTGCTGCTCCCGGGGACCGGCGCATTTATAGACGCCCCGTTAGGCGGCCACCATCACTGCCTTATGGACGTCGCTTGTGCCCAGTCCGTCCCCACCACGGTCGCCGCGCTTACTGGTGTGGTGTATAGCCGCCTTCTAGACAAGTCCTCCGGGGACACCCGCACGGCGGCACGGCCTGCAGCTAGCTGGTGCAGGTGTGGTGTGGTTAGGACCAGTAAGGGAAGTGTGTCCAAGGCTACTGGTGAATGGTGGTGGCTGGTGGAATATGAAGAGAGAACAACCAGTGTGCTCATCAGTATTCAGTACTGCTGTGGTTGGAGTTGGCCAGCGTCCAAGCCTATTACGTCACGCGTGCGTCAGCGTCTACGACACTCTTGCGATCGCTGCGACAACACGCCGAAATCTAGGGTATCGAAGTCTCCGCCCTCGTGTTAAAACTGAAGCACTACGGCAGCATATGATAGCTACCTACAAGACAATGTAGAGACATAGTGCTGGCACTGGTGTGTATGTGTTCTGTATTTTAGGTAAGAGAAAACAAAAGAGAGGGGAGGATACAATTGACACTGCGTATGTTACATTGGTGGGTGATGTGCCACACTTCGATCGGATCGAAGCCATCTTTAGCCGGATCGGAGCTAAGTGAAGTGCGGCTGTATCCATCGGATCTTTCGCGGTCGAGAGCGAGAGAAACGGCGGCGTCGGGTCTGCTTGTCCGGCGCGGAGAGCCGGAGAGGAAAGGGCGCCGGCGCTTGCTTTCGGCCCGTACGTGGCAGGGACCGCCGGGTGCACGAGGGAGATCGATCGCCAGCCCACCCACGCCGCGGAAAACCACGCGAATCTCAGCGAGGATCCCCGCGAGGAACACGTCGGCGCACGCGCGGCGCCGTCGCCGTCTGCACGACTCGTTGTGCCTGGCTAGCTCGTGGCTCTCGCCGGCGGTCGTCGTCGTCGCCACTGGCTAAGCTCCTCGGCGTCGCAAAGTTGCTCGCGGAGAACCGCGGGGATCGAGCCAACAAAGCCGGAAGCCTGGAATATTCTAATTTCTAGTCTTATACGTACTAGTACACTAGACTAGATACTAATTAGATGCCTTACGATACTTCACAAGCAAGATATGGTTGAGGTTCCTACTCGGGTCCCTACTCCGGAGACCAGTCCCTTGTCCTGCGGGCGAGTAGGGAGGCCCCTGCTCGGTCGATTGGTTAATCTTGTTGTACATGTTCGTTTGTGTTCAGTGCAGCGTTGTGTCCAAGTTAGCTATCGTGTACATGAGTCAGCAGGCAGGCTTTGTGTGCGTGTTTGGCCGAGTCGTGCGGCCGAGCGTGGAGTCCGTCGAGTACTCGTACGTACGTGTGCTACTTGAGTTAGTTATTTTGATGAAGTGGTCAGCACGGGCATGCAGGAACGTGCGGAGTTAGCGTTGCATGCACGGCTGTCAGTGGAGTGAATTCCGGATTGGCGAGCTGTGTGAGCCTGTGCCGTTCGGCTATTTGAGTCATCGAATCTGTATTGCTTTGAGTGTCCTGAGCGAAAAAGTGAAACAAGTGCAAGTGCAGGTGCTGGTGTGCAGCACCGAATAGATTCTTTATGTGTGCTAGTTCTTCTTCCTAGAGTTCGTGTCCTTTCTTCAGGTGCGGCCGTGTGTTGCCGGGTGCATCATCTTCTCTGTAGAGCTGAGTGTTTGTGTGCTGTGCGTGAGAGCCGTGTGTGAGTGGGATCATTTCCAACATTGTCGTGCTCCTTGGCGCTGATATCTAGGGACTATTGCTGGAGTTAAGAGCAAAATCAACAGCACTAGAAAGTTAGGACAACCCTATTTAAGAAAGTAGGAGCTTCAAGTAGGGGCTATTGTCGGAGTTGCTCTTTCATGATTGTTTTACTGCACATTTGGCGATTGGCAGCTAAATTAACTTTGGGCCAATAATTCTAAGGGTCTTACTACAATGCTATTTCTCTTAACAATTATCACGAGCATGTGCTAATTCATCATGGGGGTGTTTATCTCCCACGTGCTAAAGTTTAGCACCCGTCACATCGGATGTTTGATACTAATTAGGAATATTAAACATAGGCTAATTACAAAACTAATTGCACAAATGAAGTCTAATTCGCGAGACAAATCTATTAAGCCTAATTAGTCCATGATTTGATAATATGGTGATACAGTAACCATTTGCTAATGATGGATTAATTAGTCTTTTATTGTGAATTAGCCTATGGGTTCGGCAATTAGTTTTATAAATAGCTCATGTTTAGTCCTTCTAATTAGCATCCGAATATCCGATGTGACATCGTGCTAAAGTTTAGCATCTAGTACCCGAAAGCAGAACAAGCTTACAAGCGAGGTGACATTCCGTGGCCACATGCATCAAGGCTGCGGCTTTTATGTATTGTTGGTCGTGGTCCTTTTCGTTTGATTTTCTGGCGTGCATCAACCACCATATGATGAATTGATGATGGCCCGGCTGCCGGTATACCCGCAGCTAGATGCATGGACTGATCGATGGATGGATTGATGCAAATAGAGCGAAACGAATCCCTATCCTACATGGCAGTGACCTTTTCGAGGCATCGGCCGCGTTCACACGACCGGACTGGAAGGGGTGCCGAACCTGATCAGGACATGTACGAGACTCCAAGTCCCTTCTTTATTTCCCTTGTTTGGTTGCCTACACGCACTCCCTGCTTTTTTCGTGGAGCTGAGTAGCTGATAGCTGCAGCCTGCCTGCAGAAGCAGGAGGCGACAAGGGAAGCCGCCTATTAGTTGCGTCACTGGAGCTGCTGCAGCTGTGAGCCTGCGGAAGTGCGGAGGAAGAAGACAGCAGGCGCAGGCGCGCAGCTAAGCTATGTGCGACCACGACCAACACGATGGCTGGGCCGTGAAGAGCTCCATGGTCATGATCATTCAAACCCTTACAAATTTTTTGATGAAAGTCAACGCAAAGCAGCACCAGTGGTCTAGTGGTAGAATAGTACCCTGCCACGGTACAGACCCGGGTTCGATTCCCGGCTGGTGCATCATACTTTTTTATTTTTGTCTTCAACATGTTTTGGGCAACCCCATTCCGCCGACAGGCTGCCTTCAACAAGTCCAAGAACCGCGAGCTTCCAACTGACCTCTGACCTCCCCTTGTTTCCCGGCCGCTGATCAAATGAACCTGAGCCCCAGCGATCTTTGAAATGGACACCTCGGCGGCGACCCCAACTCCTGCGTGTTCGGTTCTTCCTCCTTTCGTCATCAGACATTCAGCTTGGGCCGCTTATCCGTCGTCTCACGGGTTCTTGATGGGCCTTTTACTACTGGGCTGTTATACTGGCTTATTATTGGTGAGGAGACTTTCCTTATGGCCAATATGGGCTGTACAGCCCAGCTTTCTTGGTAATTCACAGCCTGTGGCTGTGACGACGAGCGGATAATTTCACCCGCCGCGAACGCAAATGCGGCGGCCATTCCCCACCAGAAAATCCTCGCTCGCCCGCCGCCGCCGCGCACAATGCTCGTCTTCACCGCTGCAGGAACCTGCCTTCCCTCCCCGGCGCCGCCGACACCCGCAGCCGGAACGGTGCCTCGCCTAGTCCTCCTCCCTCCCCTCACCTCCCGCCGCCACCGCCGCCCGTGCCGCGCCAGGCTCCTCCGGCCGGTCAGAGCGGCCCCGACCACGCCGCCGCCCGCGCCGTCCTCGCGCCCGGCGAGGGACCGCGTGATCGAGTTCGGCAAGTACAAGGGCCAGATGCTGGGCACGCTGCCGCCGTCGTACCTGCGCTGGGTCGTGGCGGAGCTCGACTACGGGGACACCGCGGCCTGGGCGAGCCTCGCGCGCGACGTGCTCGACGACCCCATCTACTTCGACCGCGTCGAGTGGGAGCACGCCCACCGCTTCCTCCGCGGCGACGCCGACTACGACTACACCTACGACGACGGCGACGGGCCGCTCCAGGAGATGGCCGAGCGCTTCGGGTGGGACCTCTCCGACGAGGAGGGATGGGGCCGCCTCGACCTCCGCCTCATCGGCACCTCCTACGGCGGCCGCATCCCGAGAAAGGGCGCCCGGAAGCAAAGCACCAGCAGAAGCAACAGCAACAGCTCCACCGGCAGCGCCAAGAACGGCTCCCTGTTCGACGTCGGCGCTGACCCGGACGGCGCCAGGGGGAAGCGGGACGAGAGGAGGGAGCGGATGCGGATGAGGAGGGAGGACCAGGTGAGGACGGCCAAGATGGGGATGCTCGGGGTGAATGCCGGCGTGCAGGACACCGGCGTTCCGGGGTCGTCGCCGAGGAAGGCTCAGATTCGGACGGCCAAGAAGGAAATTTTGGGGCTGGGTCGGGGCAGCCGCGCCGGTGAGGTGCTCGACGAGAAGAGGGCGGCAGGGAAAGGCGGCCAGGGCGCCAACCCCTTCCCCGGCCGGCAAGCTTTCTTGGACAAAGTCAGGAAGCTCAAAGGTGAAGATAGCTAGCTAGAAAAATCACGGGAACCAAGATGATTTCTACATGTAATTGTGTCGAAATATTCCTTTTGTTGAGGTTTGCGATAACGAGATCCTTCTGTTCTGTGCCATTGCTAGAACCCTTGAGATAACAAATTCAAAAACAAGTTTGTGCCGCCTCCCGACCAGGCCGAAACATGTGAAGTAGGTTTGGTTGGGGTGCGGCAGGCCCGGCCAGCAGTGCAACGGCTGCGCGACAGTGATAGTTTCAAAAAAGAAAATATGAAATATTAAACTGATAAGAACATATACTGCTCTTGATCTTCGCCAAAAGGCCGACAAAGGTACGCTTTGCGAAGGTGCCCTGGGTCGCCTCCCGCCTCCTCTCGTCACTTCGTCAGGCCAGGCAATGTGGGACTAAACGCACAAGCCACAAGGCGCACCGCGCGGCTGCTGGTTCTATGACTTCTATCTAGTCGGAAGAGCTGCAGCGGCATATGTGGGCTCGTTTCCCGTGCAAGGCCCAACTAGAGAACAATTCCAAGCCCAACGTGTCATGGATGCTAGTTCCTATTCTTTTCTCTATCTTTTTTTTTTTGTATAATTCGAGTTCGGTTTCTACACCACTAATGAAAAGGCAATCTGGTATATCTGCTAATACCAAATCGAGTTCGAATTGATTTTGCAGTGATGCATAATAAACTCTCAGACATTTTCAAGCAAGAGAGCATGCAGACGCCCTCACGCTCTAACGAGAGAACCTCTTCAAGTGCCAGGAATGAACGGCGTGGTCAGGACGCACACGGCTCGATGCGGCATGTTGAAAAACTCCAAGCCAGTTCGGTTAACTTAGCTCAAATTTATGTGCATTTCTCTTTACTTCAGACAATAATGATATAACTTGTGTTGAGCAGGTTAGCGATAAACTTGAGTATGCTCGATCACGGTGGTTTGGCATACTCGATCTAACCAATACCTTTCGCCCGGTCTCGAAAGAGATGGATATCACCAATTCACCGGGACCTACAGACAAGCTTACTGAAGGGGTTAAGCTAGCACGCCGCTTCCTTGATAGCTACTTTGATCAATCCAAACGGTAATTAGAATAATTAAGCAGTTGCAAAAAAAAAGTCTATCTTAAGAACGGGTAACAGGGTCCCAAACTCAATCCGGGAACGAAAACAACTCAAGTTGCTAGGACGTACAATATTCGTGATAGGTCAGAATCGACCCTCCCTTCTCACAATGTAAGTTGCAGTTTGATTTGGAAAACTCAAACTTTACAGATTGTGATCAACTAGGATCCTGCTCATGCGTTGCTTCGAGCTACAAAATATTTATATTGCAATATGCGGAACATACAACAAGACAATAATAATGCGAAAAAACAACCAAAGTATATTTTGAGATATTTCATTTACAATAGAAGAGTATCAATATAATCTCTGTCTTAACTCAGAAGTATGGCATGAATGTTAATGGTTATCATTCAAACTGCTAATGGTAGTAATTTTAAGTCCAATATAATCTCTATTTTAACTCAGAAGTACGGCAAGGACGTTTTTTCAAAAATCTAGTAATAAGAACTTAGGATTTATACATCAAACAGGTTTGTACCTGTGCATTGCTACGGGCTGTAAAATATTTATATGGAATACATAGAGCATCAATAAAACAATAACAGTTTTGCATTATTAATTCAAGCGGACAGAGCTCATCACAACAACACGCAACCAATCCAACTCGTTATCCGTATAATGTGCAACATGAGAAGTAAATGACCGTCCAAAAGACAGATCTGACAAGTGTTGAAGCCACAAGTGGCTTGAAATTTTTAACTTCAGTATCTGAAAGTTTGCATAGCTCTTAGATGGAAAAACATAAAGACATATCCAGAAAATTGAGTGTAAGATTCACGGTTTACTTTCAGGTTGACAATTTAAAAACAATATCCAAAGAAAAAATGCATTAGACCCCGGAAAAAGAGCAGTTACATCACCATCTCCAATTCTCCATAACAATAAGTAAGCTACCTCTTTCCCACCTTTTGCTACATCTGCTTTCTCTCAAAATTAATGATATATCATTTTATTTTTATTTATAAAATGTTCAAAATTTCCAGCATAAAACCAGCCGTGTTTCCATTTCTATTTTTCACATAACTAATAAATGGGTTCAGATGTTTTTTACTATATACTTCCTAAAAGAAACTTCATATATAAATTTACATCGGACACAATCATGCATGGTAGCAAGCAAAAACATTGCAGTTTTGGTGGCATACTTATGTGCAGCCTGCTAAAGAACAAAGCTGGCCGTCATCATCATATCAGGGCGCATTAGATAAAATAAGGAAATTACAGCAGCCTCAAATGGTCCAATTTTATGATTGTAACTGTGGTTTTTATTCAGAGGTTCAGAGCCTATTGTATTGATACTGCATTCAGACTTGACGTCAAAGAGAGTAGTGCCACCTAATGAAATTACCAGATATATATGTGAGGTCTTCATAAATTATGTGCACAATTATACTTGGAGCTGAAACTACAGGAACATTGACGTCAAATCATCAATTCATTATGTAATCCTCACAAGGAGACAAAATTGTTGGAAAAACACTGAGAGTAATTGGTGCTTGCTTGCCTGGAACGGAGAAGCTACGTCTTTGCAATAAGCCAATGACAGGATCAAATATTATTCAAACAAATGGCAATCACAATATTTTTAATCACAATTTCTTATACCAAGTTAACACAAGCTTGAGCATCAGAGATCATAAAAAAACAGGAAGCCTTCCACCATGCAACCCAACACAATTGAAGTCCTGTGCCGCTGATTGATTGTAGTCTAATCTAAGTTGGGACGAATCCATCCAAAATAACATCAGCAATCCTTATACCATCCATATACGTAGACAAACCAAAGGAATTTGCTAATCTAAGTCAGGTCGATGCTTACTTGGTCGGGCGTCAGACATAGGTTGGAGGAGAGGCGCCGGTCCGGCTCGCCAGCGGAGGTGGGCCATGTGCACCCGAGGATGGGATGGAAGGGCTCAACCATTCGACGGCTAGGGCATCACCAAATTTGCGTAGCCCCAACTGGAACCCACCCAGCGCGGTGCTAGCCAGAGAGAAACGTGAGAGGAGTTTGGAGATGGAGGACACCCACCTCACTGCTCGCACGCCGCCGCCGCCGCCTTTGTGTGTGGTTGCCACCTTCGCGTGGCCCTCTTCCTCCGCTGGGTGAGGATTGTGCGGTGCTGCCGTGCTGGCATGGTGGACGCATCCACCGACTGAGGCAAGTTGAGGATGGCGGCCCCCCTTGAAGGCGCTACCGAGCCTCACGCCCTGAGGCGGCCTCCTGTCCTCATGCATGGAGGGCGCTGGAGGACGATGGCGGCGTGCGTAGGGTCAGGGTAGGGCAACAAGATCCAATGGGATCCACCGAGCCGATCTGTTTCTACTGGCGATTGGAAAGCGGAGTGGAACTGTGCGTACCCACAGGATTGATGGACTCGGTATCTCGGTCCGTGGACTCCGTGGACCAAGGGGGTGCTATGGTCTAGGTCTATGATGCACTCATGCACCCACACGAAAGGGTATGATACCCATTTAATCTAAGCCATCGATTTTTGATCTAAAGGCGGAAGCCTCATCTTCTTCCTTCAATCCAGACCAACGCGACGACCACGACAGCGCCGTACTTGCTGTGCATGGATGGAGCTTCGCCGGAAAATCTAGGTTGAACTACGAGTGACAGATTTTTATGAAAAATGCAAAAACGGAAAGAGGAGGCATAGAGGATCTCAATCTAGGCATCATAAGGGTTCCACCACATGATCAGCAGAGACGACAACAGAGGAAAACGACCGCACCTTAGAGCCCCAGGCTGGAGACTGAAGGAGCCGGTGACTGAGGAAAGCGACAGGGCGTCGATGGAGGACGGCAGCGGGGCAACGATGGACCACGGCGGCAGGGCGTCCATGGAACACGGCGGAGGGGCGTCCATGGACCACATAAAGGTGTGAGCGAGCCGGTGGCGATTGGGGACGGCGTCGGGCGGTGGCGGCGGAGGGAATCGAAGCGTGGGGAGGCGGCATTCGGGAAAAGAATTGCGGAGAAGGCCAGGAACGATCCAAGGGCCTAGGATCGTCAGCTCCTTCCGAGGGACGTCCGTGGGCGCGGGGGTCCTCTCCTTCGATCGTAGGGTGCTTGGGCTTCCCTCGCCGCGTCTCACACTCACGGACGGCTCGAATGCCCTGGAGCGCGGGACGATGGAGCGGAGTAACCACAACGTACGACGTTTTAATCTCGATTTTGGTTTTTTTAGCTGTAGAGATGTAGAGAAGAGATAACTAGTCAGTTTTATGCATGTTTAGGGTATGCAAAAGTTGCATCTATATTTTCACATTTAAATAAGATAATGTTAATTTTGAGGAACCAATAATTTATTGTAATGGAATCCAAAGGTCGAATTCTATTTTGAAATACTTTCCCCTACCAAATTAAAGTATGTCCTTTTACATCTGTGAGAAAGGTAATACAGGATTTGACATGTTAGAAACTTAGAATATCAATTTTTTGTAAAGGCATATAAGTGATCATAATGTTAGACTTGGTGTGGATCCGGAGCAAACCCAAGCAACAAAATTTATTATGCAGATAAACCTAAAACTGATGTAACTTGTGCTGGATGGTCGAGATTCAAGAAGGCATGGTCCTGGGGAGACAAACCTTATGCTAGGTACGCTACGTGTCATGGAGTGTCGTTTTAAATTCTCCAACTTCCTACGCTGCAATGTTTAAATCCACTTAACCTGTGTAAACACATCACCACAGTCACAATCACAATTACCTATGAAGATGACGCCTCTAACTTACTACTGCAGTACTTAGGAAAAAACTTTGTAACAACAAATAATGTCAAGTTAGATGCAGCTACCCGCTCCTCATGTTTCACACTAAGTCTATTGGTTACCCACCTGGGACCCTTTGCACCGGACGCGCCGTCAACCACAACGCATGGATAGAGTAGTTGAACGTTGGGATTTTTTTTTAATTAGCAACTAAGTCTCCATAAGGAGGTCAAATTTGCTCCGGGACAACATTCTGGATTTATCTCTTCATGAAATTAGGAGTGCCAAACCGGATCAAGGCCGGATGATATGTACCCCTCCGTCCCAAATCACTGTTCGTTTTGGTTTTTCTAGATGCATAACTTTTACCATGTATCTAGAAAAACTAAAATAAAGAGTAGTTTGGAGCAGAGGGAGAGGGAGTATATTGGTAACCTGACTGTGACTTGTGAGAGGTTGTGCAAAAGAAGCGACGGGCACATGTGAGGTACCTTTCATGTGCAAGAGGTCCGGAAATGTAAGCTTCGGATTGGACAGTTACAAACCCGTGTCCGGGAAATGTAAGCTTTGGACTGGACAGTTACAAACTCGTATATTGAGCTTAGTATACTTTTAAGAATCTTTTGACTCAATTTATAACAACTTGAGAGCGTGTCAAAACAAAAACTTCCTTGCTTGAGAGGACAGAGGACTAGAGGAGGCTGAGCTCTCACTAAATATGGGCCTTAATCGTATGGGCTGCATAGTTTTTCCTCTTGTTCCCAGCTTGGCCCGTTAGAAACCCACGCCGCCGCCGTCAAAACCCCTCGCGCGTAAAGACCTCGTGACCCTCGCATTCTACACCAGTGCCCTAACGGCGCCAAGGGCAGTATCGTCTTTAAGGGCATGGAAAACCCTAGGCCGGCGGATCTATATAAGCAGCGAGCCAGGGAAACCCTAGCGATCGGGTCCAACACCAGCCGCCGCCATGTCGAAGCGAGGTAAAGCGTCCCCGTCTTCCTCCTCCAAACTCGGCTCGATTTCCTCTTTTCCCCGTCGATTGTCAATCTTGTTTTGCATCGCGTTCTAATCTAGTGCTTGCGTTGTTTCGTGATGTGATCCAGGGAGGGGAGGCACGGCGGGGAACAAGTTCCGCATGTCGCTGGGTCTGCCAGTGGCGGCGACGGTGAACTGCGCCGACAACACGGGCGCCAAGAACCTCTACATCATCTCCGTCAAGGGCATCAAGGGGCGCCTCAACCGCCTCCCGTCCGCCTGCGTCGGCGACATGGTCATGGCCACCGTCAAGAAGGGGAAGCCCGACCTCAGAAAGAAGGTCATGCCCGCCGTCATCGTCCGCCAGCGCAAGCCGTGGCGCCGCAAGGACGGTGTCTACATGTACTTCGAAGGTAGCATCTCGACCTTACTTCGTCCGTAAATGCTTAGATCAAGGTCGTCGATGAATTTAGACTAGCGTTAACTTACTTTCTGTAGTCCTCGTCATACTATATCTGCTATAGATGTGAGATTACTTTCTTTTTGACGGGAGCGCCGTGAGGCTCTCTTAACTTTTTTGCTGGAGCAGAAGTCAGTAGTGCCTGCATATTCCAGAGCAAACGTCATAGATTAAGCCTTCGGACGTTTGAGGATTTCCATTGAAAGGCTACTCTTTCGAGGAGATAATCCGTCAGAGGGCAGCCTCATATTCCATTGCCTTGTGTAGCGGCGTTGCTGCCCTGAAAATTTGGGACTGGCCATGAGGCGCATACTTTACACTTGTTTAATTGGGTGCAATACTGCATTCTTATCTTAGTGTTTAGCACAATGCGTTGTATGCTCCTATTCAATTGCTTGCAAACCACTTTGGTACTGTTAGTGCTCCATTGTTAATGATGCAGCCATGGTTACAATCTTGTCCTGATTTTGGGGCTGTTAAATGTTTTCAAAAGCAGATGAATGCATTGGAGACTCTCATTATTTTCATAGACAGTGACAACAATTTAAAGTTTGACGGAAGGGCGTCCATGTCCTTCAGCTTTCTTGTGGAGCAAACCACACATGTTTGCATATTCTCAAGCTAACGTCATAAAATAAGCCTTTTGATGTTGAGATTTTCCTTCTGGAATTTCTCCATTTGAAGGCGGTCTCATATTCCATTGCCCTTGGTAGCGGCGTCGCCGCAATGAAACATTGGGACTGGCCATGAGACAAACATTTTTTCATGTGTTCTTTCATTGCACTGGTATTTGTTATTTGTGCCATGTAGTTGTAGAAGTTTTTATGCTAGTTTTGTAATATTTTCCATTAGTGACGGAAGGGCTCCGAGGTTCTTCAGCTTTTTTTTGGAGCAAACCTTACATGTTTGCATATTCCATAGCAAACGTCAGAGATTAAGTTTTTATTTGTAGAGGTTCACCTTCAAGGCTTTTCATCTTTGAGGTCTTCCTCCATTTGAAAGTGGTCTCATATTCCATTGCCTTGGGTAGTGGCATCACTGCTATGAAACTTTGGGACTGGCCATGAGACATATATTTCTTCATTCTTTGTTGCCTAGTTCTACTTTCTATATTTTGACTAGTTTGAACTGTCTAGTCTCTGCCTTTATTCCAGTGATTAATTTGTGATGCTATCTTTATATTTTCAGATAATGCTGGAGTTATTGTGAATCCTAAGGGTGAGATGAAAGGTAAGAATTAACTATCTCTTTTCAGCATCATCATCTGGCTGATGCTACCTGGCATTTAACGTAACAATTGCTACTTTGCAGGCTCTGCAATCACTGGACCCATTGGTAAGGAGTGTGCTGATCTTTGGCCTAGGATTGCTAGTGCAGCAAATGCCATTGTTTGAGAGCTTGTTGGAATGTGTTAAGACTTCTGTATGATCTCAGTATCTATTGCAACTAGGAGTGCTGTTGGACTTGAATGGTCTTTTCTGTTTGGTCACTCAGCAGTTTTGTAGTGAACAGAAATTTGTCTTCCATGGGGATCTATATGACAATGTGCTTGTCTTGTGTTTGCTCCATTTTGCGAGGATTATTTATGTTGGTTGTTGATAACAAAATTTGCTCGTCTATTTAGTTCAGAGCACCTTTTTTCTTTGAACACGATTTGTAAACTGAATGGGTTTGCTGGGTATTATACAACCCTATCTTTTGTAAACTAATCAACGTCTTTTGGACACACTCGCAACCTCTGATAGACTGACAGAACATGGTTGAGTTGGTAAACCACGGGAAACAATAAGAGTTTTTGTGCCTTTTACTTGTCCCATTCCCCTTCTACCTTAATGAATGTTTTCCTCTGAAAAAAAGCAAGGAACGATTTAGAGGTATTGATTATTTGCTTAAGTCGTCTGTAGTGCCAAGCTCTAAAACTGCGCGATTGGTCATACTTCAGGTTTGTAAATGCAGCATCTTATCTCATCTTCTTGTAGCTTCATCGTTACCTAGAGAAGCTGGGGCCGTGACCTGCAGTGCGCGGGGGCCGACGCCTCGTGGCACCGTGAGTGGACGGAGGCTCGCGTGTGAAGCCCAATGGCGGGGGAGGAGGCCGCCGGCGCGGCCTCGCCTAGTTTGGCCCAAGACACCCCGCAATTTTACAAAATGTCCGCGATCCAAATATTTATATAAAACCTTCTTATATGGATCGTGGTTGATAATCGCGATCCGATTATTTATAAAAGGACCACTGGTATTTTTAAAATACCCCCTGGTTTTCGCGATCCAAACTTTTGCATAAAGATCCCTGGAATGGATTGGCTCCAGCTCCACTGCCGTCGCTCCTCCCGCCGTCCGTCGCCGCCGCTGCCGTTCCAATCCTCCGCCCTAGACGGAAGAAGCGCAGTGTCAGATCTTCCGATTCGACAGGAAAACTGATGGTTCCTTTGGGTTTTTACGGTAGACTCTCAGTCACCTCTCGGTTCCTCGGCCGTGCATGACGACGGCGCAGTGCCGCCGCGGCGGTGCAATCGAGTGATTTGGGAGCAATTTTGGCGGCGGACGCTGGACTGATCTGCGACTCGAGGCATTTTCACATTGCCGGCATTCCATCTGCCGTCGTTGAATACGACAGCGCTCTCTTCGCTCTGCGCGGGGCTCTTGGACGTCCTCGGGGAGAAGCAGATGGCGCCCAAGCGCAGGGAACATAAGCAGAGGTTCTCCCCGGCCGTTCGTCTCAACTTCTTCTTTTTTTTCCTAAGCAGAGGTGCTCCTGAGTGGAACATCCGAATGGGATATAAAATGGACATGATCTTTCCGAGCAGATCAATCATTCTGAGTTGCCTGATACACGAGCTTGCACATTCGCTCATCCACACAGCGGGCTGCAAATTTTCTGATGTTTTCTCTGCCGCTTTGTTGGTAAGTTCCTCACCTGGCCCTAATAAATGGTATCCTTTCTCTGCACAATGTTTGCTGGCATGGACAATTAGCTGAATTGCATAGGGAAACAGGTCCTATTCGGAGGCAAATTAAGAGAGAAAAAAAGAACCCTTCCATCCCAAACTATAATTTAACCTAGATCAGATTGGAGTAGTCGTAGTCGGAGAGCGGGAAGATGGAGGGAGGCGGCGCAACTTTGGATCGGGACGCGATCATGGAGTGCCGGAGCACCCCTTCTGCGGGGCCCTTGGAGCTGGAGGGTCTCGGGAAGAAGCAGATGGAGGCCAAGCGAAAGGAAGATGAGGAGAGGGAGAGATATGAAATTTACATCGAAGAGTTGATGGAGCAGGATAAGGAGGAGGGTACAAAGACGATGCCGCGGTCACAGATTGTCAAGTACTATGGTATGATATGATCTAGCAGAGATTAAGAACCTGATCGTTGTATTCCTCTGATGTGCTAAATTTTTCTTATTGCTCCCCGTCTTTCTTCTTATGTGCCGCCCATTCTCGTTGCCTTTTCTGCCGCCCACGACTCATGATTTCTTTTTATTTTCTTTTTGGGTACAATTTACTTGTTTCGAAAGATCTTGTGGCAAAAGCATGGGGATGGGACAAGCTGCTACCGTTCGAGGGTGTGTCGTGGTCCGACTACAGCAAGTACCTTGAAGAGTATTACCGACGCAATGCTCGTCAGCTCGTTCCTGGTGCTGCAGCTGCTACGGGTACCGGCGTTGCTCTTGCTGAAATTGTAAGTGACCTCCTGTCCTTTACTTTTTTTTTGTCACGCTTGTCTTGTTTGCTAACTTAAACTGCATTGGTCTGACTCACTGATGGTTTAAGCAGTGTCTTAAGAAGGAGGAGCAACTTGCGTCTGAATGGAAGATCCGGATGAATTCGAAAATGCATATGATCTTACCGAGCAAATCAATAAATGCACGAGAGTGCACATTCAGTCATTCGTGCAGCGGGTTGCAAATTTTCTGATGTTTCCTCTGCCGCTTTGTTGGTACGTTCTTTACCTGGCCCTAGCACACCAAACAAAATAAAACTTCTTGTATTTGACCAATAAATGCTTTGTAATCCTCTCTCTGCATCCTAATCAACTAACGTTTACTGGCATGGACAATTAGCTGAATTGAAAAGGGAAAAAAATCCTATTCGGAGGGAAAATAAAAAAACCCCTTCTATCCCAACTATAATTGAACCATTCCCATCTATATGTATGGTTAACATTGTTTCCTGGAAAACTTATTCTGCTTATGGTTACAAGATATAGTAGGTCTAGTGGAAGTGATCTGATCTCAATCTTGAAGCATTACTGGATCCTAATAATTTGGTTAACATTGTTTCCTGGAAAACTGCTTATAGTTACAAGATATAGTAGGTCTAGTGGAAGTGATCTGATCTCAATCTTGAAGCACTACTGGGTCCTAATAATTTGGGCAGTTGTACAAACTACAACCTGGTGCATGTTGTAATCACCAACAACCTCACTGTGACTCTCAGTACAAATTAATGTCGATTCCTAAAAAAAAAATCAATGTCATGTTTTAAGGTTTCCAGTTGACTACACACTTTTCTTTTATTGAAGCTTAAACCCTGGAGCATGGATCTATATGACATTTGTTTTTTTTAAGTGAAACATCACAAAGTATATGTTTACTGTGTACTGCGTAGGAGTAGCTGCAAGTTAGTAGATGGGGCTGAGGTTTTCAATGCTTATTCTTTCATTTGTTATCCATGTGGGCAGATTGGACCGGTACAATCCAAGTTGGTGCATACACCTTCAGTAGAATAGTTGGAATCTGTTGGTAGCATGTAAAAAACTAGGCTAAGCTAGGAGGAACTGCTTACTTATAAAGATGAAATTGGCACCCAAATTCACCTTGATGAGTTGGGTGGTTTATCGATTATCTTGTTTGACTTTTCACGGTATTTGTACTAATGCAAAAAATGGTTTCAAGTGCATTGCCAAGGAGGCTGACCTGACGTGCGAGTTGCTGAGGCATGGCGCTAGTCCCAGTGATGATTACTTAATCAACCAGAGCAGCGAGATGCGCATTGTGTGTTGAGCCTTATGAACTGCACTTCGTGCCATTCTGTTGCTGCCTCTGCTGCCATGTTGGTATGTGCCTGCCTGCAAAAACCCACTTACTAACATCCATCCATCCATCTGTACTTTTGTTTTTACCACTAACTAATGGGCACTCACTGCAAATTGATGGGTGGCTTCAATTTAAGGGTGTTTCAAAGGAGGCTGAAACAATGTGCAAGTGGATGAGGGAAAATGACATGCTTCTTGATGTCTTACCTGAGGACCTTGAGGACAGCCGCATAATACGGATTCAAACCTTATATGTCATGATTGACATACTGGAAAAGTCTTCTTCTTCTGCTGCTTCTGGAAACAAGATTGATAAGGAAGAATCTGCTAGTGAAATGGTCCTTTCGGTGATGGGAATGGCATTGCTGCTGATGAAGCAGCAACCATCACGGTACTGATGTTCAATACACTTTTCTACTTTCTTGATGCAGCTATATATGGTCTAAGATAATTAGTTTGTTACTTCGTGATGATAAGCATTGCACTGTACTATCACCAGGTGCAGCACTTCAGATTTATTGGATTCTCAATATCAGCAAAAGATCAAAGATCTAAAATGTGAGAAGAAAACAGAGAAGCTAATCACCACAATTCTGGTTACTATTAGTATTTCTCATGCAATATGCTTTGTATGTATATTTTCGGTATTGTTTAGGTTCAGGAGATTTTCTGGAAAAAGTATGGGGGTGGGAAAGGCTAGTGCCACTCAACAGTTCTGTTGCATGGTCTGACTATAGCAACTACCTTTTGGAGTATTACAACCGCAATGCTTTAAAGTTCGTTGCAGAAGTGGCTGCCAATCAGAATCCTGATTGGCTATTGGATCTTGCTGACCGAGTTTTTGCTACTGCTGTTGCCAAATCTGTAAGCAATCCTCCCGGTACTTTTTACTAAACCATTGAATTCCTAACTGATACAGTTTACACCAACTTATTGCAAAATGACAATTTTTTCAAGTAGTGTCTCGAGATGGAGGAGGAACTTGTGTCCGAGTGGAAGAATCATGTGACACATCGTCTGGATGAGATCTTACCAGCCAACACTTCGATTCAGAGTAGCCTTATCAAGGAGCGTGCACTCTCAATCACAAGTGACAATTTTTTTGTTCCTTCAACCATTGCTTTTGTGGTATGTGCCTCACCTTTTGATTTGTATCGCACCACTGGAATGCTATTCCTCTCTCAATCTAGTGACTGAATGTGTGCTGCAGTTAAGAAATACCTATAATCAGAGGAAAACCCTTTCAACCTCAACTGTAATGGAACCTTTTTTCATATCACTTTCCTGTTATCGTTGTGGCATACTCAATTGTCACAAGATAAAGGGCAATTTATCTTATTGCTTTCATGTTATCTCTAAAATGTCAATGTTTGAATTTTGGCAGCTGCACAAAGTGGTGTGAATTGTGATAACCACCACACTATATGACATGCAGTAAGAATTAATTGCATGTTTTAAAGTTTCCAGTCTTGGTTTCACATTCTTCTTTTTATCATAGTTGAAATCCATGCCTATATCACACATTTGATGGCTAATTAACATTGACTCTTTTAACATTTTGACAAGCAGCATATGTAGCAATAGTCCGTCAACCAGCAATCCAGCATATCTTGATCTGCTTCTTGTTAATAAAATGTTGCCCTTGAAGGATTGGACAGTGAGCTTTTGTGCTATTTTAATCAAATGTGCAAACATAATATTAACTGATCCGGTGTAGGTATTGCACGATATAAGTGTGGCCTTGTGAACCCAGGTCTTACATGCTTACATTTTGCATGTTGCCCGTGTTGATTGCTTAGATTGGTTCGATTCAACTTAGCACATACACCTTCAGTAAAGCAGCAGTGATTTTTTTGGTAGCATATAGAGTATTTTGTTTGATTCTTTCTATGGCATTTTGACTAATGCAAAACATTTATTTCAAGTGTATCACCAAGGAGGCTGACCTGACGCATGAGCTGCTGAAGCATGGTGCTAAGCCTACTGATGACATGATCCAGCAGAGCAGTGTGATCCGCATGGGCGCCTTAGGCCTTGTAAACCTAAAAGGATGCCAGTCTATTGCTTCTTCTGCTGCAATGGTGGTATGTGCCTGCCTGCATCATGCCTCCTGCCAAAATGCGCTGAATCTTAGCAAGCATATATTCATTTCTTTTCTGTAAATTGCCAACTCATTGGCACTAACTACAATATGATGGATGGCTTCAATTCAAGGGTATGGCAAAGGAGGCCAAAATGATGTGTGATTGGATGAAGAGAGAGAGCAAGCTTCTCACCTTCAGCATGTCTGAGCCTCCCGAGCTTGAGGGGGCATGCTTCATCCGAAACAGAACCTTGGGTGTTATGATCAACATACTGCAAGAGTCTACCTTTCCTTCTTCCAAGGTTAGTGGAAAGAGTGATCAAATTTTGTTGATGTAGAATGTCTTTTGGCTGCTGCATTTTGTACTAGTCATGTTTTGGAATTAAGGTGATCTTGTTTATGAAATGCTACTTGGCATCAGGATTAGCTGACTGCCACCCCTTTTTCGAAAGAAATATAAGGACCAAAAAAACATTTATCAAGTTCTCATTGTCTCCTCACTTGATGACGATGGGTAATGGCTGTAAACTTTGGTGTAATGAGATACCTTCTCAGGTTCTCGGCTCCGTGTTATATAGCTAGGAATAGCCCCTAGCATGGCGTTTACAACTTGTACAAGAAGTAGATTACAAGTTTGACTTACAAGCCAAGATATACAACAAGCAAATTTAATCTACAACAAACCGGAACCTAAACCTATCCGTTCTCAACACCAGGATATGAGTGCATATCTTAACACCCCCTGTCAATCACAACTGTGTATGCAAGTTGAGATTGTTTCTGAACTGTGCCAATTGCCGTGTAGGAAGTGGTTTAGTGAAACCATCAGCTACTTGATCAGCAGAGCTAATGAACCTGACATCCAATTGCTTCACATTGACTTGTTCTCTGACAAAATGAAAATCAATTTCTATATGTTTTGTACGGGCATGAAACATTGGATTTTCAGAAAGGTACTTAGCTCCAATGTTATCACACCACAACCGAGCTGCTTTAGGATGTGAGATTCCCATCTCATCAAGCAACTTGTGTACCCACATTATCTCAGCCGTGGCATTTGCCATGGCCTTATACTCAGCCTTTGTGCTTGAACAAGACACCGTTGCTTGCTTCCTGGCACTCCATGAAATCAGATTGCTGCCAATAAAAACTGCAAAGCCACCTATAGATCTCCTGTCATCAGGATAACCTGCCCAATCTGCATCAGAGAATGCACCATCATAGACGGACACCTGCCAATTTTCAGACCTAACTAAAGTGTCCCCTTAACATATTTGATGATGCGCTTGACTGCTGCCCAATGCAGGGTTGTAGGTGAGTGTAGGAATTGACACACTTTATTGATAGCAAAAGAAAGATTAAGTCGTGTTAAGGTTAGATATTGGAGGGCGCCAACAATGCTCATGTATTTTGTCGAGTCATCAGGCCCAAGCAAGTCACCTTCCTTGACAGAGAGCACTAATGGGTTTACCCATCTCCATACCAACACGCTCTAAGATGGTAATAGCATACCGTTCCTGAGTGAGCAGTAGTGCCCCCTGTGATCTCTTGACTTCTATCCCAAGGAAGTAATGAAGATCACTTAAGTCTTTGATGGCAAACTCTTGCTCAAGGTCACGAAGAAGAGCGGTGGCAAGATCCTTGGAGGAGCTAGCAACAATTGTATGCACGCCCTTGCTATAATAAAAAAGAGATGTGTCGGCCTTGGAGGAAACAAAACCCAAGGAGTGAAGCTTGTGGCTCAAACAAGAGTACCAGGCCTGTGGAGCCTGTTTGAGACCATAGAGAGCTTTGTCCAATTTGCAAATGAAACGAGGAGCACTGGAATCAACATAACTCGGAGGTTGACACATGTAGACCTCTTCCTCAAGAACACCATGAAGGAAAGCATTCTGCACGTCTAATTATCGAAGAAACCATCCCTTGGAGACTGCAAGAGATAACACAAGACGAATGGTTGCTGCCTTGACCACAGGACTAAATGTGTCCTCATAATCAATACCATACCGCTGCTTAAAGCCTTTGGCAACCAGCCGTGCCTTATAGCGATCAATGGAAGTATCAGCTTTCTTCCTGACCTTATAAACCCACTTACAATCAATGACGTTCTTGCCACGATGAGGAGGGACAAGATGCCAAGTCTTATTCTTGAGAAGGGCAGAGAATTCAGCATCCATAGCAGATTTCCAATTAACATTAGACAGGGCATCATGCAGGTTGGTAGGTTCATCAGAGACAACAGCCAATTGTGCATAGCTAGTAGTGCCATCGGTATAATTTTAGGTTTATGAATACCTTGAGATAGACGTTTAGTAGGGCGTCGTAGTTGTGGAGTAGCTGGTGAGGCAGAGGGCACAGAAGATCCGGGTGCAGAGGTCGAAGTAGATCTGGGCGGCGCAGGATCCAAGACCACCTGGTCGGCCGGTGGCCCGTGCGGGGCAGCTGGATCCACCCGGGACAGCGTTCCGCTAACCGACGAACGCGACGTGGCCGCACGAGCCGCAGCGAAGCTACCACGTGAGGTCGTGGTTGTTGTTGTGCTAGGTGTTGACGCTAGGGGCGGTTGGTTGGAGGCGGGGGCACCCGGAGCCAACAGCCCACTAGCTACAAGCGAAGGGGAGGAGACAGAGCCAGATCCATCCGTCCCCTGGACAGCAGTCTGCGACGTGAATCCCGAATCAGACGGAGCCTCGTGTTGCGCGGTAGGAGCTGCTCCCTGGAGCATAAAATATGATTCTAGCCGGAATTTTTAGCAGAATCCGGCGACATTGCATCTATAGAATTGTCAAGTACTCCTATAGACTCATTTACAATGTTAGAGGTAGGAGATGAGAGAAAAATTGAGTCACAGTTTGAACCCCCAAAAGATGGATTTTGAAGATGGATTTTGAAGATGATCCGGAAGTAATAGAATCTCCGATCGTAGACGAGCTCCAACGTTAGGATGTAATGATGCAAAAGGGAAAACAGTCTCATCAAAAATGACATCGCGAGAGATGTAAACACACCCTTTAGAAACATCCAAGCATTTAAACCCTTTATGCATGTTGCTATATCCTAAAAAGACACATTGTTTTGATCTAAACTGAAGCTTCCGAGAATTGTAGGGGCGCAAATTGGGCCAACACACACAACCAAAGGTGCGCAAGACAGAATAATCTAGTTTCTGTTGACAAAGGGGTTCAAGAGGCGTTTGATTGGATGTGACTTTGCTAGGAAGTCGATTAATAAGATAGGTGGCAGTGATGAGTGCTTCGTCCCAGAATTTCAGCGGCATTGATACGTGAGCTAAGAGAGATAGACCCACTTCGACAATATGTCAATATTTGCGTTCAGCAGAGCTATTTTGTTGATGAGCATACGAGCAGGAGACATGGTGAGAGATGCCAATGCATTGGAAAAAGGAGTTGAGTTTTTGGTATTCCCCACCCCAATTGGCTTGCATTGCAACTATTTTTCGATTAAACATGCGCTCAATAAGATGTTGAAAATCGTGGAAACGCTGAAACACTTCAGATTTGTGATGAAGTAAATAATTCCATGTAAATTTACTAAAATCATGTGAAAGGGCTTCTAGCCTAGTAGTTATAGCACCTCAGTAGCACCCAGCAGGCTCACGTTCGACTCCCCGTGGGAGCGATTAAACGGGTCTGGAATGAAAAATTATAAAAAAATAGGTAGGGGCTTCCCCTGCTGACTTCAATCAAAAAATTAAAATCATCAATGAAGCTAACATAAAAATTGTTCTTGCCAACAGAAATTGGGGCCGGACCCCATACATCAGAGAAAACTAGGTCTAGAGGGGCACTCGACAAACTTGCAGATCTCGGATATGGAAGTTGGTGGCTCTTGCCTTTCTGGCAAGCATCGCAAACGGACTCTTTATTGGACTCTTGAATAAAAGGAAGCTTGTTCTTGCTGAGGACCTGATGGACAACGGATGATGAAGGATGCCCAAGACGATAATGCCACCGGGATGAAGGAAACTTGGTGACACCATGGGCTTGTTTATTTGGAAACGACTTCAAAGGATAGAGACCTCGCTCACAGCGACCTCTACGCAGAACCGTCTTAATCAAAAAAATAAGATGGATGAAATTCAAAGAATGCATCATTATCACGAGCAAGTTTATGAATAGAAAGAAGATTTTTGCTGGCTTGAGGGACACAAAGAAGATTATTAAGAAAAAGATAACATAGCTGCGACCAATTTGATCTATCTCCATACCTGATCCATTGTGGTGTGCACTTGATCACCACCATGGTACTTGTCCCTCATGGTCAGCTTCTCCAAGTCGCTCGTGATGTGGTCAGTTGAACCGGAGTCAGAATACCAGTTCGTGTCGATGCCGTAGGAGTTTGTCGTGGCAAAAGAGGTGGACTTGCCATCTGCTGGTCCCTGGAAGGAAGCATCAAAGCGCTTGTAGCAACACAACACGGTGTGGCCCTCCTTCCCGCATAGCTGGCAAGTAGGGCGTTCAGATGAATCTGAGCCTTGACGTCCTCCAGCATCACGACCACGGCCGTGTCCACCGCGACCGCGCTCACGATTGTTTCCAGACTCACGACCACCGCGCGAAGCCAGATTGGCAAAAGATCCTGAGCCATGTCCCAAAAGCAATGCACACCGTTGCTCAAAAGTTGAAAGCTGGGTGTATAACTCACCAAGGGAGATGGGCTCAATCCTGGCCGCGATTGCTAACACGAACAAATTGTACTTGATGTCGAGTCCCGAGAGAATGTACGAGATGACTTCTTCATCTTCGAGCTTCTTCCCGGCAGATGCCATCTCATCTGCTAGGCTTCTCATCTTGCTGAAGTATTCAGCAATGGAGGAGTTTCCCTTCTGCGCAGTGGCTAGGGCCATGCCAGTGTTGATCACCCGCGCACGCGATTGGGATGCGAACATCCCCTCGATTGCCTCCTAGACCGCAGCAGCCGTCGGAAGCATCGCAACAGAAGCAAGGATGTCCCGGGATAGCGAGGACAACATATAGTTGAGTATCTGCTGGTCCTTCACCACCCAGGCCTCGTAGTCGGGGTTGGACACTTGATCATTGAAAGTGCATTTGGCCCCCTAAGTGGGTTTCCGTATTGATGACATGCATAGTTAAGGGACTAACGATTTTATTGAGAAATTGACAGGTTCAAATCTATAGAAGTGCAAATGTGTAAGAAAGGACCCCTATCTTCTTGTGGAAAGGTATTCAAGCATAAAAGAAAATCGATTTATTACTTTCTATTTTTGAATTTGAGTATAGGAACACCATACTACAAAAGGGGACGCGGCTAGATGGCTTGAAGATGTCGAAGTGCTTACTTAAGATGCTATCTGCCCATGAGAGATACCTTAATCACACACTTGCACATTTTATTTCTCATAGTTTCTGCGAGTGTCGGAAGTTCCAACACCTGTCGTATGTTTTCAGAAACTTCCAATAGGGGGTGCTCAACAGATTTCATTTAGTTATGTCGGAAGTTCCGACAGATACATTAACAACACAACAACGGCTAGTTTTTGGGGCTCAAGTATTTATACCCCCTCAGCCCCCTCTTCATTTGCTGCTGACTTAACCCGAGACAAACACCTCCAAGAGCATTCAATACTCCTCCCCACTCCCTCCTTGAGCTAAATCCTTAAGAGTTTTGAGCTAGGCTTGGGTGAGAGAAGGATTTGAGGTGTATGGCTCTAGTTTTGAGTATGAGGTCAACCAAGTTCATCTCAAGAGCACTTGAAGCATCTTCCGTCTTCGATTCACATTTATTACTCTTGAAGCTTGCTTCTAGACGGTTCGGTGTCGCCCGTTTGAGCGCCCTCTTGTTGTGGTACGCCCGGGGAAGTTTGTATTGCCCATCCTCTTGGAGGATTCATAGTAAGTGACTCAATCCTCCTTTGTGATTGATTGAGAGGGGTAAAGTGTTAGTAAGGACCCGGTTCTTTGTGAGCTCCTCAACGGAGACGTAGCTTCCTTTGTGGGAGTGAACTTCGGTAAACAAATCCTTTGTCTCGTGTGCTTGTTGTGTTCTTCAAGTTCTTGTTGACCTAGAGCTTGATTTGTGCTGATCTATATTCTTGTGAAATTTCTCTCATAAAGATCACCCGCAGTAGTCTCTATACATCATTGTTGAACTTTTGATTCAAATAGATTCTGCTGAAACTTGTTTAAATTTGAATTTTGTTCAGTTTACTTGCTGTCAGAAGTTCCGCACTTGTACCGGAATTTCCGACCCTGTCGGAAATTTCGGCACAGTGTCGGAAGTTCCGACGTATCTACTACCGATACGAAGTTTTTCAGAAATTTTAAAGTGAACCTATTCAACCCCCCTTCTCCCAGGCATCACAAGATCCTTTCATGATCATGAGGCTTCTCAGCGGCCCTGGCGACGATCTTCGGTGGGATCTCCGTCGTGGAGCCGAGGAAGTGTGCCACCTGCGCACCCTTGAGGGCTGACTGGACTTGAGCCTTCCAGAGCGGATGATTATTCCGCGCCAGCTTCTCGGTCACCGGATAGCCTAGAGAAGGAACAGCAGCAGATGCGGAGGAACCTAAAGTTCCCATGGATCAAGTCGGCAAGAAACCGAGCTCTGATTATCATGTAAAACTTTGGTGTAACGAGATACCTTCTCAGGTTCTCGGCTCCGTGTTTATATAGCTAGGAATAGCCCCTAGCATGGCGTTTACAACTTGTACAAGAAGTAGATTACAAGTGTGACTTACAAGCTAAGATATACAACAACCAAATCTAATCTACAACAAACCGGAGCCTAAACCTATCCGTTCTCAACACCAGGATACGGGTGCATATCTTAACAATTGCAAGATGGATGAATATCATATAGTTGTTTTATTTTATTTTTCTTACCTGGCTCTGCTGTCAGTCTATATAATGGCAGTGTGTTATTCACATTTTAATGGCAAGAAAAATGCATTTCCCTAGTGGCAATTGCAATGTTATCATGAGTGTCCTGCCACCTTTTTTTCCCCCACCGTGTTTGGCCAATAGGTAAAGTTGCCTAATTGATCCACGCTATTCTTTCTACTGCAGACGCCTGATGATGCAATGACACATGACTCGAATAAATAAGGATTTGGGACCCCCAAGTTTCTTTTACCTGGAACACTAGGCCACTTGCCAATCAAATCGTGCTACCAACATGTTCTACTGGCGTACTGCTTGCTCAGGGTAGTATAGTCTGTTAGATCTTAATTTGCTGCTCCATTTTCTTGCTAGTGTCTGCTTTAGGGATGTTTTTGGATTCATTTGCAGCGTTTAAGTTTGTAGCGCAAATCCGGTGTCAGCAGCGAGGAACACAAGCGGAATGTTACAAGTACTTTCACGTTTGTGAAAAAAATAAGATTTTTTAAAAATAAAAATCTAAGAAATTTTCTAACAGGACAAATAACCTCCCTTGCCACAAATCCATCTTGATTTAATAGTTAGTAAATGTGGAATACACATGGCATAGTTTTCACACATCACCGTTGTCATCTTGGCATGGATTGAGTCAACGAATCTACTGTATAAATGTGGAATATTTCTATCTCTACTTATCTATTTACATCTTCATAGTGCTATACCAAGCTTTGCCATTCACAGTTTTGGGCATAGCTGTGGTGCTTGGCTGTGCACAATTGCTATCCCCGTTGAGAAGCATTGCAATGGTGAAAGACCCGAATCGAAGTACAAGATGTACAGGTCCTCCGTGATGTTGACAAGCCTTAACATTGTCTGCTTCCTCGCGCCCTGAAAATTAATGGTAAGATAGATGAGAATCTGAAGGCATTCTAGTGCATCAAAACCTGAATAATAAACAAAACCGCAAATATGACCTAGCAGAAATTCTGATTTCTGATATCTGATTCAAACCATGTAATTCTACTGCAAATAAGCCCAGGGTTAGTTACCTTGATTGACAGCTCTACTGCTCTGCTCTCCTGTGACTCTTCTTCAGGCAAGGAGGCACATCCATCATTGTTCAGCACTCTGATGGGGCAGCCAAGATCCCATCCACCGCAATCACAGCATCCTCCAGATCTCCATCTCTCAATGAGACCTGATGGGCCACTGCACTTCGGAACAGCGCCGCCGTGATAACCTCTGGGAACAATGGCAGTTATACATTTTGCAGCACCATTTCTGTTCTGAACATCAGAAACTTCAGTGCCTTCTGAATGATTTAATCCTGCTTTCTCAAGGAACTTCAAGCCCCAGCCACCGACCACAGGCTCTTTCTGGCGTTTTTGTCGTTGTTCCTTGACCACAATTGCTGCCAACTCTTGGTTGGTCGGTTGATCCTCAGCGTCGAGGTTTGTCAGGCCCGATTCTCTAGCACTGATCATTTCACCTTCGAGTATTTCAGTTAAGTCGTCGAACTGATGAGAGAAGGATTTGCCAAACTTCCAGGGATGTTTAGGACTAGAGGAAACATGTCCTGTTCTCATAATTTCTGTCACTCTCTTGACTAGTCCCTTTCCTTTTGGAACACTATAGGAACTATGCATTTGCCTCAGATAGTCATCTGGAGAACCATACAGCACAAACTCAGTTTCCAAAAGACTTGACTTGTCTGAGTTTAGCACTAAAGAACTTGACACCTTGATCTTGCCCACAAGTCTGGACACATTGCTTGAGTGGCCCATCCAATCTTTTCTTCCTTGCTCTCCAGAATGGATCATGTAGACATAGTCAAGGGCCCTGTCATTGTCCTGTACCTTGATTGGGTTTGCAGTGTATACTGCAATGGGATCGTCCAGTGACAATTCAAAATGAGGCAGCCCATCCTTCCAAATGCATTGTAGAAGGCCTGCACTAAGAGATGATGGGCAGTGTGATAGGACAGGCTGATTTGAGCTCATAGATGTCATATGCGAGCATGAGGGTGACGTCTTCTCATGGATGTGGACCTCAGCTGTGCCTTTATTCATTGGAGATGTCCCAGGGGAGGAGGTTTCCCATGTCTCAGGAGATATAAGCTTCAGTATTTCTGACTGTGTAATAATGTGGGATTTTGACCGAGTTTTTCTCATTTTTGATCCTGCCAGGAAAGGCGATGGGCTTTTCGGTCTTGTCTTTGCATTTACAAGAGCATGCAAAGAGTCCAGCACCTTTTTCTCGGAAGGGCCAAGATTTACACTTCCTTGGCTGACCCCATCAGTGATCAAGTCGTCAAGATCAGTGACATTATGGGTTCTTGTTGGGTGCCTCAGGCTTCTGATGAGAAACTCCAAGATCATCATCTTGGCAGGAAGTGCAGGGAACAAATCCGCATGGTGTGCGTCACCACAGCACAAACATGGTGACTTGTGGCATGACTGGCAGCTCTTGCTTTTCTTCTCATCTGACGTCAATGGCTTCTTGTTGTTTATCTGACTCAAATCAGGCTGAACCTCAGATGCAGCAATAGTCAGGTCTTGGTCTTCTTCTGCCCTTCCACTGAACTCTGGAATTGCACCCTCATCATGTAATCCATTTCTCCTATCCATGTATACAAGTTCCATCTCTGCTCAAGAACTAAAAGATATGGAGAATGCAGTCAAACAAGTCTTTAATCACCTGCACAGAAATAACGTAAGAACATGTTCAGCCCACAAAAAAGGAAATGTGATTGGCAAAATATGTTTTAAAAATTACAGAAATCCTGGTTGGCTGTCTCTGAAGACAGGGACAGGCTTTTCTAAATTTTAACCTACAACAGAAATAACCGAAAATAGAGACAATGTCTTTCTTGTATATATAGCGCATGAAGAAAAAAGATAATTTATTGGAAAAGGTATCAAAATCTGCAGTGTCATCATACAATGAAGCAAGGAACATGTAGCATGATCACACAGCAAGCAACATGGAGAGCATGATTTCATGGTTGACCAATTAAATCAGATAAAAAAATTACAAATGATTAACAGCTACCAGAGAAGTGCCCATGTGATGTCTTCGATGTACTCAATTTTCTTACGGAACATCCTCTGCTCAAAATAAAGCTAGAGGCAGGTATACCCAGGAGTGGTGCAGAAGTGCTCGAAGGGAATGCTTGGAATCAATAGTAAGCAGTAGTAAGCAGTAACCACAAGATAAAACTTACTTCCTCCTAATGGAAGTATCTAACCTCTGTCCTCGGCACATTAACTCCTCTCGAGTAGTACTAAGCAGTAAGCACCTTATAAATGGCAGTTACACCACACATCAACACTGCCTTCGTGTGATTCATGGGGTACACTCCATCCACCAATAAGGCATCTAAGGTTTTGCCTGTCCGTATTAACAGAAGGTGTCAGTACTCAGTACTACTAACTGTACTTGGTAGCTTAGACTGCAAGGCTGATAATAACTAATTCACTGCCGTCTCGGCATCTCCTATGAAAGCAGTGGGTCAGGTGTCAGGGAAGCTCTGGTGCTACTTGCAAACGCATTCTGAACTAGGAAGGACAGTGTATTGAGACATGGGCTCATTCTCTTCATCTCTGCTCTGCAGCATTAGGAGATGAGTAGATGACCAGAGAAAGGTACAAGCGCGGGAACTATGTTCAGAAACCTCAAATTACAAACCACCGATCCTCTGAAACCGAGACTTACTAGGATGAAAGAGATCAGCAGGAGTCTTCAATCGCAGGAAAAAAAAAAGTGGCACTAAAAACAAAAGTTGCATCCGCGCCCACGCGGCAAAAGAGTGGTAAAGCCCAACTGAAAAAGGATGACCTTAAATGCATTCATCACCGGCGTAAAGCACGGCCAGGTTCACCGGAAAATTACTTTGTTGCACGTTGCTGCCTTTAACACGACAGCAAAGGAAAGCCTATGGGTAACAATTACAGCACCAAAAAAAAAAACAAGAAAGTTGCAGCCATCTTTCCTCTCTCAAAGCAAGAAGCAAACCCACGAATTAAACACCCCTAATTGACAACAGTAACCGAAGCTCAATAAAACAAGCTAAAGATTGCATAGTTTTAGTCAAAAGGTGGAGAAGAGAAATGGAGCAGGCATCGGATTCCTCACCTAAAGCTCAAAGATCGACAGGCAGCATCCAAGGCTCGCCGGAAGGAAAGCACTGCCTCCCAACCTCCCAGCACAGAGGAGCTCTCCTCTTCTTGATCCGAGCAGAGTTCGCCTTGGAAGGAGCAGGGAGACTGATGGGCCAATGTGAAGAGCACACAAGAACAGAAGAAGAAGAAGACGGCCGGGAGATTATATACTCCAGTCCAAGAAGAACTGGGCTAACCAACAAGAGCTAGCCGATGACTCACCAACCGAAACTAGAAACAAGATTAGGTGAAAGAGGACCCAGGACCTACTAAAACCAAGCCGCTCTCAACGGGAACGACCAACAGGAGCATCAAGCCGAGGCAGGACACTGCCACTTGCTAGAACAGAGCGGAAGAGACAAAGCGCTCAGCTTTTCTCCGCCTAACAGCACCCCAAAACGAGCAAGGAGATGGAGGGGCAAACGGTGAGCCCAGGCGGAAGCTCGATGGCCGGCCAGGGAAGAGAAGACGAGGACGGATACGAGACGAGAGGGGAGGCGGCTTGACTTCTTCCAGAACGGAAGAGAAAATAAGGGAAAAGCTGCCGCCTTTACTCCTCGCAACACTCGTCTCTTTCCATTAACACGACGGCGAAGGCTTTGGAGACGGAGTAGACCCTCTCGACAACGCGTCACTGGCGCTACAGTTTCCTTCCATGCCCGGCTGCCTGCGCCTACGCATGCAAGCTAAGAAACAACCGGCCGAGGAAAAGGGACGGAACGCCCGCCGGATCAGACAGAAAGAGAGAGGTTCAGAGCGAGTCGTAACTCCCCCTCGCCATTAATGGCTGGTCGCGAACGGCAGCAGCGAGTTATGGCAGGCCAAGGGAAAGCAGAGAGCGTCGTCAGCAAGGGGCGTTACCGAACCGCAGGATCGGAGCCCTGGAAATCGGCTAATCTGGAGGGCGAGATTGGCCGGGATTGCCGTGGGAGAGACGCGGAGCATGTGAAGGTGGGGAAGCTAATCTAAACTATGCTATGCAACTGATAGCCCGCAGCGGCGGCCGAGAAGTGGCTTTGCGGCACTAAAAAAATGGAGGCTTTGGCGCTGATTTCTCCGGGGTTCAGTTCTCGGCACGCGTGATCGAGTGTGTATCGTTGGTTGATTGCGTGCTGCGAGGGGTGGGATAGGTTCTAAATTCTGCAGTGGAAGCTGTGCCCGTCGCGGAGGATCTATTCCCCGTTCCCCACTCGGGGTCGGAGCGGTTGGAATTGGAATGGGATAGCGCTCGGCTCGGCTGACGACGGTGGGGGGCTTCCGCTGCATCGTGCTCGTGACCGAACGTTGCGGCTTGGACTCGGGGTAGTGGAGGGGGCCGGCAGGCAGTGGAAGCGGACAAGGACAGGAGACGGAGGGGTCGTGGTGTCACGAGCGGGCGAGAGCCATGGGGAAAGGTGGAGGGGAGGCCGCTTGTTTTGCGTGTTGGACCCTTGCAAGGTTTTGGGAGCGAAAGTTGTTCCTTTTTGTCATGGTGCTGGCACTTGCTTTCGATTTCCACTTCTTCAGCGCTCGCTCTTGCAATTTCGTTCTGAAAACTGGTACCATTTGTGCTCCGAAAATCAACGTGAAATAGGAGAAAATCTCAGAGTTCGTGCATGTGAAGCGCAAAGGACATTGCCGTATGGACGTCACTGGCTTGACCTGCCAGTCCTTCTGGAACAGTACAAGTATTACAGATTTTATTCAGAAACTGTGGTGCGGTGCGGCCAATCAGTCCACGGACGCAACGCAGGAAACGATCTTGGAAGATAAGTGGATGATAGGAGAAGAGGGCGACGTGTGCGTCTAGTCACACCGCCCCAGTCTATTCGTCGGCCTCGAGGCGCCCACCACTGCACTAACGGCCACTTCCCGGCCGGGACCGGCCTCGCAGCTGTTGCCCAACCAGCACAGCCCGGCCTATGCTATGCTATGCGCCCAGGTTTTTGTTCCCTTTCGCCCCGTTTCTTCGCGTTTTCACCGTGCCGTGCCGCACCATGCGATGCGAGGAAGATGACACGCTCGTGGAGGGATCGAGAGCACACGTTGGCTTGGCTTGACCGGCCCAGGCTAGCCGGTGGCGACTGGGAGTCTTCGGTGAAACTGAAGGGGGAAGAAACGAACGAACGAGGCGTGCACGTACGTTCTGGTAGACCTGGAGAGAGGTTTGAATTCTTCAGAGGAGCGAGCGTTGAACCGGCCCGGCCAGATGGTACTTGGGTGGTTCAGACTGTTGCTGCAAGTGCTGTGTGCAGTGCAAGTACCAGCATGACCGGGACTCTTATTTGAATTTGTCCAGAACTTTTTTGAATGAATGCTCTGTGCGCTCTGCGCTGTGCAAATACGATTTTGTCATGGAGGATTGTCTTTGGATATGGTTATTTAATCCCCAAAATAACAAATTTTCAAAGGAGAACAATGGAGATTGGAGAATGACAGGACGTGGATCCACTGACTTGAATGGGGCGAGACCTTAACGACCTGTGACGTGTGGTAACGCACCAAGAGTGGGTCAAACCTTTCTTCCGTGTTGTTTTTTCCTGGTTGCGAATCAATGAATCATCTAATTCTTTTTGAAAAAAAGAGGTAACGCAACCCTGACCAAAATGGATTCAAACGGACACGCTCCAGTCCAGCCTGCAGGCAGGACGTGCCATGCCGTGGCGTCCAGCAATCTCTCATGTCCCAACGGGAGTTGGCCAGGCAACGTCTCGCACAACTACAGGAGGCGCCGCGTGACGAAGGAACGGGACAGTGCGTCGTCGCCGTGGTGCAGACAGCGACCGGCAATTCAGTAACCTGGCTCCAAATTGACCACAATGCAAAGATGTCTGGTTTTATTTGACAGCCACGATCTCTGTTGCTGATGACTGAGGTAAGTGGACGATCCATCTCACCACCCTCAAGTGGAAGATGGATCAAAGCGACGGGCGAGGGCGACACGACGTGCCGACGAAGGAGCCATTCAGAGTCACCAGACAGCAGTAATAACCAATGCAAGTCAACTTTTACTAGGTGCAAGATTGGTGCTACACCAGGTTCCCGTTTACTCCTATATATAAGACGAAAAAGAAGAAGCGCAGTATGGTAATGTCAGCTCTAGCGTGTACAGATCCTAAGCTTTTTATTCTGATCTGATTTCTGAACACTCATCCTTGGCAAAAAAAAGATTACTGAACACTCATGTGAATAGCCTTCAGGGTTCAGCAGATGGCCTAATCTGGTGGTGCACAGTAGACGCCAAAATCCTCGGTACTCGATGGCATCGCCGCCGCACCTGGGGCTCGTGTTAGGTAAAGCCCTAATAATCCGCATGCCCACGTCACTCGTGAGCCGTCGCATTTTCCCTTCGTTTTCTTCATTGCTGTTGGATTGGAGCAACCAAATTGAACAGCCGCGTGCGGTTTCAAACATTGGCAAGCGACCAAATCCGAGTGAGATGCGACCGCGACATGAGTATCATCATCATGTATAATCTCGCCGACAAATCGTTGCATCACGGTACCTTGCTTGCTCGGGGCTTCTGCCTCAACTGCAGTGTCCTTTTCTGGTCAAACGGAATGGCGCCATGAACCGAACAACCGGGAAAGCTCTCCGGCGTCCACCGCCATCAGTCGCCGTCCGTGTTTACTGTGATCGTCGTCATGAATGAATCCATGATTTCCGGCGAAAGGATAATGCATGTCAAGCAGGAACAGGCCGGAAGAACGGTGTTACGCCCATACCATGTGGCTGTGTGATCTCGTTCAGTTTCAGACAAAAAAGAAAAAGAAAACATGAATCAGGTAGACCCATATTGTGTTATCACGGTCGCCGGCATCATCGCTGGTCAGTGGTCTCCATTGCCGGCCTGACATCCTCCTTGGGAGACGGCAAGACGAACTCGCCATAAGATACAATACAAGCACCATCGATGGTGCTCCGGCCTCCAGCTGCAGAGATCTGTATAAGAAACTGAAGGGCGAGAGGTTGCTTGCAAGCTGGTCAAAGACAAGAGTACCGGGAGAAGTGCTTTTGTTCCACGACTCGAATGCAAATACGTAATAAGATACCATAACCACTGCCAACTGACAGTACTCAGCATGTGGATGAGGATACTTTATCAGGCCAATCATCTCCGTCACGTACACGCATGGAACGCTGAAGACCAAGCAAAGCATCCGTAGTCACGTACATGTCCAGCTCTGCACTTCACTTGGGCTGCCTAAAAAGTGGTTTGCAAGTACGGCATGCTGCCACTGACCTTCCGCTCGTCGAATACCACCAGTACTTGAGCGTTTGTGTGCCGAGCACGTAGCGTGCCATCGTTAGGTATCGGAAAGAAATGTTGTATCCGCCGGCCTTTTCGGGAGGGTCGCTTGCCCGGCCGCTCTACGCAACCGTGCTCACCGTGACCTGTGATGCATTTCGGTCTCGGTTCAGGGACAGATCAGAGGTGCTCTCTTCCCTCGGCCACGAAGCAAAAAATTCTGGACCGTGCAGACTCGATCATGGCGGATGGAGGAGTTTCCGTGGCTTTAGGAGGAGTGCAACCTCTGTTCAGTCCATTGTATGCTCGTTCCTGCTACATGGACGTTCGAACTTAACAGTCGGCGCCAGAACCAGTACGGTATCCATCAGAGAGCTGCGGTTTTGTGTATCTGAACGCGCTGACACTTGGCCAACTCGATGGCATGTTCCCTAGCGATTGGTTTCTTGTAACCCACTAAATCATGATCATTTGATCCACTGGATGAACACTTGCGATCAGTACGTCGGGATCATACACGTGTACTGGCCATATGCCTACAGTTTCTTCTCCCCACCAGGAATCGATGCCTGCAGTTGGACGGACGTTTTCGTCAATGTCTCCCTCTATCATCAGTCTATCTGCATCGAGTGAACGGCTTTTTCTCTGGAGAGCAAGAGCGAACAGCTCCTTTGTTCTTGTCCATCCGCACGTTTGTTTGGTGGTGTTGGGATAGGAATTCCAGCTCAGGAGCCCAACAGCACCGCGCAACCGGTAATGAAGCCCATGGAATCACGCCAAATTCGGTGTCTGTCGCCTCAGCAGGGGATTCGCGCGGGCTGGGGGAGTGATTCCGGCCCAGGAAAGAGCAATAAGCAGCCCACATGAAAAGCGAGCTGTGCACGTGGCCCACGAGAGCGCGCAAGAAGGAGGCCCACGGGAGCACGCAGATGCAATAATCATCACGCGGCCCATCAATCGAGCTGCAGGCCGGCTGTAGAAGGTGACAGCTTTGACGCATAATCGCACCCGCGCGCGGTCCACCGGCGTCCAAACAAAATTCACACCATGATGTTACGGCCTCGCTCTCACGGTGGAATTTCGTTGGGCTGCTGCTTTCATCTACGAGACAACGACGCGTGCTGCCCGCGCGGCCGCGGCGCCGAGCTGCCGGAGACAGCGACGCCGAGCTAGCCACACGCCCACACGGCATATGCCCCGGCGCCCGCAGGGATCGGCGACGGTGCGCCCCCGCGCCTGGCATATCCTCTCCCGCGGGGACGCAGCCGCCCAACGCGCGATAGCGGCCGCATCCACGTCACCCCTCGCCATCCTCTTCGTCCCCACTCGGTGAGCCCGTGACCTTTTTTTTTTTTCCTTCCCCTCTCGGCTCCCGACCCTCCCACAGTTCCAGGGCCACGCGCCCCCTTTTCCCGCACCCCGTCTCGCCTCCTATGGCCTGCGCGCCCCCACGAGGGCCGCCGCCATGCCGCCCCCCGCGCTCCACCTCGCGGCCGCCGCGACCTCCGCGCTCGGCGTAGTGCTCGGGGTGCGGCTGCTCGTCGTCCTCTCCCGCTCCCGCGCGCTCAAGCCGCTGGCCGACGCCACCTCCGCCGCCGCCGCCGCGCTCAGGACGCCGCGGGCCCTCGCCACCGCCTCCTCCCCGATCGCCGCGCTCCTCGCCGCCTCCAAGGCCGCGTCCAAGTCCTACAAGGCCGCCCGCACGCTCGGCCCCGCCGCGCGCCTCCCCAAGCTCCCCTCCTCCAAGCGCCTCAAGGCCGCCTTCGCCGCTGCGTCGCTCCTCCGCCTCGCCACCGCCGCGCCGCTCATCCCTGCGACGTCGCCCGCGGGGGTCGTGGTGCTCGCGGTGCTCAAGTCGAGTTACAAGCTGTCCAAGAACACGTCAAAGATCGCCGAGGGCTTCCTCGGGCTCCAGGTGCACAAGGGATTCAGGAACGGGATCGACGCGCTCGGGGTGGTCGTCAAGGTCGCTGTCATCGCCACCGAGGTCGCCCTCTGGGTCGGGGGGCAGTTCTGGGGTTATGGACGCGGCCGCTGCGTCAGGTTCCTCGGTTTCACCAGGCAGCCGAGTAGCTTAGTCCTGCTTGGGTGTGGCAAATCTGAACCTCAAGTTGTACTGTTCGATCCAGTAATTGATGAGATGGATGACTATGGGTGTGAATTGGAGGAGCGAGGGGCCTCAGAATTGCTCTCCCTTGCTGTGCCCGTGCCCCAGGTGACAGCATTTTAGTGACTTAGCACACAATTGTTGTCCTTGTACATTTGCTTATATCAGATCATGTAGAGATGGTTTTTTATCGAGTCCTTGATCTTAGTTCTTGTATGTCACACTGGTTTGGGTGAAGAAACTGTACAGTTGTGTCCAGCCAGGGTTGCAAATTTGTATGTCGTCTGTTTCAGTGACTGTTGTTTGGAAATTTGCGCTGATTGTAGCTTAGCTGAAATGGAGTTTTCCAGTGTGGTGGTACTACTAGAGCTTCAAATAGTCAGAGCCGACTTTCAGTGTGGTTTGTCTATTTCACTTTGGTACCTAAATGACAAGAAGTGCTAATGCTTAAATTTTATAGGCTGATTAAGATGTTAATTTTTGCCCTCACCCAGCTGCAGATGCTCGATTCTGTAAATCTGCAGTTTGCTATTGGATAACTCAAATGAAAACAGAAAACTAACAAAATGGAATGTCTACAACTATTGCATGGACACAGGAACTTATCAGAAAGATCTTGAACCTTACTTAACTCATGCTGTATAATGTTAAACATTTCTGTAACTCTATTGCCATGCTATATGTGCGGTTTTCCTTTTCTTATTTTTGGTGCGGTGATGGGTCGCTAAGTGGTGGGGTGCTGATTGGGAGCCTTCAGCCTCTGTGGCCAGGAGCATGATCTAGTTACCAGGTATGGCTGAATGTAGTTAACCAAATCCAGTACTCTAAAATATCTTGTATATCTCCAGTTACATATTTCCATATTTTACTGCATTTACAATCAAGCAACATGTAGTTTCAAAAAAAGAAGAAAAGAAAACGATCAAGCAATGTAGTGCCGTGAGTTGAAAATAAAGAAGTGTCCAAGAAATCCAGGGAACTCTTTATTTCTATAAAGGGCATAGTTATATACACAAATCACTGTTTTGGAGACTAACTACCACATTCACATGTGAGAATGGCAAACAAGGGACAGCAGATTACACATACATTAATTCTACATTAAAATTGAACTTGAACTAAGTACTTGTCCTGCAAGTGAGCTTCTAATGCTGTAAGCTTATTTTAGTGGAAGTGGAAAAACTGTGCTCAATGGTTGCACAACTTGAAACAAAAACACTGGGTTCTTAGTTTGCATGGTTGAGACTTGAGAATCATATCCAGGACTCAATGGTGCATTTGTACTTGTAGTTGTAGGGATTTAACCCACTTAGATGTGCAAGAATATCAGATGTGTCCATCATGCCTTCTTCTTTCATACGGTTCTGAAAAAAAAAGATAACAATTCTTGTTAACTCCGTATAGAATTGTACCAGGTTTCCATTTGAAAACAATTAAACTGCATAACAGGAATCATGCATCTTCAAGTTAAATAGACCAGGGACTAATTCATGAGCTCATATCTGCATTCACTACGATCTTGTGTTCTATCACTAGTCCACATGAGTATCCCCAAGTTACCATTTCTTTTCGCTATCTGGACTGTAATTTCTTATAAGACAATATCGTATACTTCAAAACTTACAGTTTGTTCATAATGTTCATGACTGTGGGAGCTTGATTGTGCTGCTTCACAGAGTTCATCATTCTTTGCAAACCTTCCGCGGACACGGGGCCTGCTATCTGCCAAGGTTTTTCTACAAGCGTACTGCATATTTTGTTGTGTGTTAGCACAGCTGAATCGGTAAGATGTCCATGCACAAGTATTGCTGTACTGAAATGCTCAATAGTACCTTTATTTTTTTGCTGAAATTTCTCTCGTTTCGTTTCTTGATGTACCTATGAATCTTTTCCTTTCTCTCTTCAGGTGACAATCGGACAACCTTGAATGTCGAATCCTCCAAGCCTGATAGCTCTGTTGGAGTTAATGTTGCTGGGTTCCCATTGCATCCATTTGTCAGGTGTTGATTATTTCCTCCTACCTGTGTAAGAAGCCAAATCAATTTGCATGGTCAGCTGATTACTTGGCCTGTCATTTTATCTGACCATCATTGTGGTTTGCAGTATGATTCTCAATGCACTCCTAGGTTCTGAATGTTACCTGCATCTCTGCATTATTAAATGCCCCTTGCATGGACTCTGTGTCACCTTCCATCAACTTCTGATATTCGCCAATCATCGCCATACTATTGCTACTATCACTTGCACTACTGAAAAATCCTCTTTGTGGTGCCTCTGCATTGCAGTTCGTAAGAATTGCTCCTGCTTGCTGAAACATGGTTCCATCCAGACCCATGAACCCTCCAGCTAGTGCCGCTGTGAAGCACTCATCATAGTCTGAAGCGATTGGCATCAAGGCAGGTGCACTGGTGCTCATTTGCATTGGAGGCACTTGTTCTGCAATTGTCCCTGGAAGTTCCATTTGGCTGAATTGCTCTATGGTGGCCTCATTGGTGGCATGTGGATAGTATGCTACTTCTGAAAGCCCATCGATCGGGGGAAGGAGCTCGGTCTCAAGTCCATGTTGCTCTTGCTCAAGGAGGGCCGTAAGAGTGGAGTCGAAGGAGGGCAATGGGGAGTACGCTGTGGGTACAACAGCTGGAGTTTCATCACTGTAGCTGCAGACAGGAGGAGTGGTAGTGGTAGACGATGAAACATCATCAGAGCAGGCTGGAAATGGGTTGGAGGTAGTAGTCACTGCAGCAAAGAGGTCATCACCAAGGCCTTCGTCACAGAAGTCAAGAATATGGGCAGCTATGGGGCTTGAAATGCCCTCCTGTAAATTTCAGAGGGGACAGAAAAGTGAGTTTCTTCTTGCTAAACAAGTGTTCTTCTAACAATTGAACCACAAAACCACAGACCATATAATTTTCAAGGAAAAAAACTTGGGGCAAATCCATAAATTTGTGTATGTCTGACTGAATCATAACTTACAGGATTCCTAGGGGAAACGATCACACTTTACAAACTCATCATGAGAATAGTGGATGTTAGGTGCATCATTACCTTCTGTTAGAGGATACCTATTTTTTTGTCAGTGCAGTTACTTCTGTACAATTTGCGAGAGGATCAAAAGCTGTAGACATATGCAACCATGTGCAATTTTCTGAATAATTGTACTATCTTTATTGAAGTGAACTTGTCCAAATAAAATGTAAGATGCATCTATGTGATTTGGCTATAAAATTGTCTAAGATATAGAAGCAAAAGGGAAAAAATGTCATTTATTCTCTGGTAATGCTGCAGGCCCAAATCTGAAAGATCTCAACCATAATTTAAATGCTTTTAGCTTTATATAGACGCCTAACAACTATGCATTACATGTGCAGGCAAATACCAATGGTCCTAGGAAATGACTTATTGCCATTTCAATTACAACCCTATGAGCATGAATTGTTTGGTCAGATTCAGAACAGAACATCATCGCAAACCTAGGAAGAAACAGAGCAAGATCTGTGATAGAGAAACAATTACGGTGATGCAATCGTCAGGAAGCATGGCGGGCACCGTCAATCTTCACCGAAGATAGTCAGATTGGTGCGCGCACAGCTTCTTGGAAAAGTTTCCTCCAATGTTACATTGATCCTTGAGAAGAGAGATGGTTCTACTTGTGGCGGTAAACTCTGAATCAGCATATGTGCGAGGAAGGTAGGCTAATGAAAGAGAGGGGGACCGAAAATAAGCCAGCTTGGCCATGCAGATGCACATGACTATTTTCCAGGATGACGACATCACAGAAGTCAGAACCCAGAATTTTCCGTGCGACAATCGCGGTCGGGAGGGATACAGGGTAGAAACAAAGACATAACCAAGAAGTTAGTCAGCATAAAATTGGATATCCTAAATGCATATGCATGGTCTAATGCAAGAATGCTATTTTTGCGCAGGCTGTGCTTATTTCTGGAAAGAAGTCTCAACGAATTCGGTCACTCCTCGAAGCTGATAGACCGGGGCGTGCGACGACCTCATCTGATGCAGTATTTAGCAGGTATGAAATATATTTTCCTTCCAGCCTTTATGACTTTGCATGGGCGAGATCTCCTTTTAGTCATTAATTTGACAATAAGAAAATTGTGGTATACGGATTTTATGAATAGACTACATACATCATGCAGAGTTCAGTAATTCTGCTGAGAGAATATTGTGTGTTGATAATTAAAAAGATCTTGACTAGCGGTTTTTCTTGACACAATGATAGTATGATTCAAGGAAGCAATACAATGCATCATTCAGTGTCCATACTTTTCCTATTAGCAACACGCTATACTCACTGCTCAGCTAGCGATTCAGATACACATCATGCAAGCAAGGAAACATAGCAAAACAACTCTAACGAAGTGGTGCATACATGCAATTTTTAAATTAAATCAAAGAGCTATATATGTACTAATAACAAAAAAAAAAGAACAGAAACAATGAAACAGCTAGTCCTCAAGGTTGAAGCGACTTACAATGCCGAAGCCATCCGGGATCACCATGCGGGCTGCATCCTCGAACACCATCATCTCTCTGAGCATGTATCGCGGTAACTTGCCGGTATATATGCAGGCGGGCGTTGGTTACACAGTATGGGAGGGAGATATCTAGTATCAGTACAAATCTATGAACCGATGGAGGAGGTATGGGTTGATGAAGGGTAGCTAGTTCGGGAGAAGAAAGGTCAAAGGGAAGTCGCCTAGGCCTGGCCTAACCATGGCGAATGCTGGCGCTGGACATTTATAGGGAGGGAGGACGGCAGTGCCCGGCAACTGCATGGCCTTCCTTTTGCTATCTTTGGGTGGTGCCGCCTGGTGTGATGAACCGACTAATAACAAACTGATGAAGCTTGGTTAGAGCAAACAGCTCGACAGGATCGTTTGCATGGATGGCTACGTAAGACATAGAGAGGCCAGAGGCCTGGTATAGTAGGAGGATTAGAGGACTGTTGGATTAGTCCAGCTAATTACTGTCGTGATCGCGTGTGCTAGCTGGGAAGACAACCTCGGTAATGAAGTCGACAATGCGATTGGAATCTGGGCCTTGTTTAGTTGGGGAATTTGGGAGGTGCCAAATTACTGTTACAGCACTGTAGCACACTGTAGCGTTTCGTTTGTATTTGTGAATTATTGTCCAAATATTGACTAATTAGGCTCAAAAGATTCGTCTCGCAAAGTACAACAAAACTGTGCAATTAGTTTTTAATTTCATCTACATTTAGTACTCCATGCATGTACCGCAAGTTTGATGTGATGGGGAATCTTCTTTTTGCATAGTGTCAAAGTTGGGAGTTGGGAGTAACTAAACATGGCCCTGGTCGGGTGGTCGATCGCCTTTGGGTCACTTCATGTCTGTCAGGCTGTATGTAGTAGGCTAGATGGCTATCCATCCATCTATCAGCTAGCAGTCTATCGATCTATCTCTGCAGTGCCGGCCTCGACACATATATCTTCCTCTTCAAGGATGATGAGCCAGTGATCGATCGATATGATACTGCTCCACTTGAAGCCGTAGTAAGCTTCTATGGCTAGCCGGCTAAAGGATCTCGTACGACGGTAACATGCTAGTATATATGAGCCTTTAGCTAGCTAGGTATATATAGGCAGCATAGCCCTTTATTTCTGCAGCTTATTGCACGGCCTTGCGTGAAGGTTATCTAGCGATGAGATCCCAACATATCGATCATCGATCGGCACCTAAAACTTTTGCGTGACAGATTCCGATCTTCCGATGAGACGCTGCCGATTTCTCTGCAGTGTTGTTTCAGATAAACTCCATTTATGCAAACTGATCGTTCATCAAGGAACGAACATTTTGTTTGTCCTCGATATGATCGATCTGCCGTGCCATTAGGAGCTGCGGAATCCAGCATCCTGCTATCATTAGTCGACACGTCAACGTGAATGACGCGCATAGTAGGCAGTATAGCTTAGCTAAATCCTGCAAGAGCATCGATCTCGCACACGTTCCCTTCTTGCCGAGATCGTTTACTTTGCCGTGTTGAGCAAAAGACAGGTACGGTGACACACTGCAGCTAGCTACTGTTTGGACACGCGAATCATATCCAGGGCGAGGCGATTAGCTAGCTAGCCGGGTAGTAGCTCCTGGAGAAGAAGGAACAATGTCAATGCGCGGGGTGCCGAAATTACCATATAGAAACGACCGCCGCTAGCTCAAAAAAGAAAGCAATCATGCAGAGGCAGGCAGACAGATGCAAAGGCTGGTAGTACGCACGAAGTACCTGGCTGGTGGCCTGGTGGGGGAGGGAGAAGAGGTGAAGGACAGGGACAGGCCAGGCCCCCCAGGGCACCGCGAGAACAAAGGCGGTCGGAGCTCGGAAGAAGCTTGACGCACACACGATCGACTGCACGAGCTAGAGCTAGAGCACCACCCACCGAAACGGAACTAATGCCCATCAGTCCCGGGAAAAGGGAGCCCCAAAGGCCAGAGGGTTTAGGGCAGTGGACAGGGCACTGCACCACCCCCTGCTGCCGGAATCTCTCGATCCCCCCTGCCCGCTTGCCGTCGTGGTGCTTAGCGTAGTCCTGCCGCCTGCGGGGAGAGGAAGGCTAGGCCAAATCCCCGCCCGCGTCCTAGCGTAGCGTGCACAGTTGCCCGGCCGCCCGAGTTGCGCGCGCGGCCAAGGCCAGAGGCCTGGCGGCGGAACGCAAATGCAAGA